>NC_136271.1:121081182-121426182 GCF_964187855.1 Myxine glutinosa | reverse complement strand
TTGAACATGTGCTCCGTGCTCTGTTTGGACAAGAAGGGCGGGATCGCCAAGAAGAGGCGTGACCGTGGCTCGCCACGACGGCAGAGCTGTTCAGCTCCATTGCCTAATAAGGCTACAAACCGAGCACGGGGGCGGGACCCAAACGGCCGAGGGCGTGTCACGACCCCGCTTAATATATGCGTTTGAGGATCGCGCAAAAGGAAAAAAAGGTTCAGACCAGCAGAGGCGATGCGCGTGCAGCAAAAAGAGATCATGCCTTGCCTGCGAGGGGAAATCCCAGTATTATCCCCAGAGAGAGAGAGAGAGAGAGAGAGTCGTGGCGTTGACGCAACCACATTTTGTTCCAGCGGTTGTCGGGTTCGCTTAAAACCAAACGGCGCGAGGTCGTTGCGGAACCTCGACGGCTGAACGAGCCGAACCGGCCGCTCCTGCCAGCTGGACTGACCTTCTCCTGCCATTCCTGTCATCATCCCCGTGTGAGTCTGTATTTGTTTGTTCTGTCCTGGGTATAAGTAAGACTGTATAGATAAGGCTGCCCTGTGTCTTTTTACATCCATCTACCTTTGTACAGCTTTGATCTTTCTTTTCCTCTGGTGTTTGTTATAATAAATATCTGTTCCTTCACTTTGGTTTTCTTTCCCATCCGATCGCTTTCGTCCTGTCCCCCATTGATATACGTGGCACGATTTGGCCAACGCTCAGGATCGGGTTAGTAATTGTTAAACGGCTCGAACTTCGGGTTGCTAAAACCGCTCGACAAATAGTCTATCTAAAACCGTGGTTCGAGCGGGAGTCTCTTCCCTGCTTCACGGTCAGGAGTGGCACTCAGGTCCTTGGGACTTTTCATTGACCAATTACCCTGGCTGCTCCCGACCGGAAGGAGCGTTGGGATTTCCAGGACTCACGTCGGTCAGTAACAAACAAGGGGCTAACCCCCCCTTGGTAAGGGGAAAAGGCCGACATTGAGATCCGTAACAATATTATTTTTCTTTGCTTGTGACAATTATGAGGCACATTTTGGCAGAGCTCATCTTGTGTCCCAACTTTTGATTTTAGATTTTCCTATTTTTGAAATAAAACACATGCGAGATCTTCAGCATGGGCCTTGGAACGGGGGGGAGGGGGCTGCAGCCCCCCCCCCCAATTTTCTAGCAAAAAAAAAAAAGCAGAAATGAGACAGATGTATCTTGCAATGCAGTAGTTCATAGTCTATTTCTTACAGCTGCACTTGCAGAGTGGAGAGCAATCCAGATTTGCATTGCTACATTTGCAGGTAGAACAGTTTCCTCTGCAGGAACATTTGATCAGTTCTCGGCATGCTCTGGAGACCTCTGGAACTGTCATCCACACCGGCACTCAGGATCCTGATTCCTTGGTCCAGCCATAGTCTTCTGGAGATGGAATCACTTGCAGAGACTGAGTACTTGTTGTCCAGATTCCTGCCTGATATATTGCCCTTCTTACAAGCTGCAGCAGTGCATCCTGTGTTGGGGGCAAGTTCTCCATTGTTCGATTCTCGTGGCAGAAGAGTTTCCTCCTCGTCTCATTGACAGAACTCAGTGGACTGGATTTGTCATATAGGATTACAGTCAGTCTCTCCAAGATTTGGAATACCGGTTTCTTAAGCTCACTAGACACAGTAGATGATACTTTGCTTCAAGTGCTATGAGATCACCTCCAACTATTCTAGTCATGAGTTTTGTGTCATTCAGTTCGGTTATCATTTCCCTGATATTGTTGTCTGCTTCCAGGGTGCTAACTTCATGTAAGGCATCTTCCTCTTTTCCCTTTTCACAGAAGATGCATTTCTCAACATCAAATGATCGGCGCTTTATAGGTTTCTTGCTTACAGCATCACTGGAATCTTTCATTTTTCTGGCCCTTTCAATCTTAGAGTTACTGAATTTCAAATGACAGGACTTGTGCCAAGAAGCAGCATGTGAAGCAGCATGTGAAGCAAAACTGTCAGCAGTTTCTTCACCAAAGTAGAGCTCAGTAGGAAGAGCATCAATGGCTCGAAATGCTTCCACAATTAACAAAAATGATTTATAGGCATCTGCTCCATCAACGCCTTTATCTAAGGACTTCATGGGACACTTTAACGGTTCATCCTCGTCTTTCTGACAAATGATGCAGCGGCTCCAGTTGAAATCCATGGCGATACGTCGAAGCTGTAAGCACAAAATTGAAATGGATGGATTCAACATCAAAGGGCATCAACATCAAACATCAAATGATTCAACATCATCATCATGATTCAACATCAAAAAAATTCAGATGTCTGTATTTTATGCTACGTTTAAATTTTACCTGACACAAGCAGAAAGATAACTTGGAGAATTAATGTTGCAACAAAGTGTCGCTGATTTTGTGTGGGCAACAAACGACAGACCTAATCCAAGTGCACCCATCATAAAACGAAAACAACAACACATGTTAACTCAGAAATAAATCTCTAATAACTGCGAACAAAGCCCATATTTTTGACATTGAGAAGTCGGGGGGGGGGGGAGGGCTCCCCCTGGCCCCTCACCTGACCTTTAGCCCCTGTTACAAGGGCCATCACATTCTAAAATGAAATGTTGTGCGTAACTTCGGTTACGAACCCAAAATGGTGTTAATAGACAATGTGAGAAAGGCATAAAACCCGTATTACAGCTACATGGGAGGGGGTTAGTGCCCCTGCCCCCCCTGACCCGGATCCATGACCCCGTTCAGGTGGCACCCCTTCTAAAATCAAAATTTAGGCCACAAGGAAGCTCTGTACCAAAAATGACGCTTTTATCCACCCTGTAACGATAATCGACAAAATTGACGCTAAGCCACCCTACTAAATTTAAAGAGGAGGCTGTGATGAAACGACTTGTAGATCGAGTGAGGGAAGATTGGGCAGAAGGGAAAAACATGGAGGAATGTAATGTAGAGTCATCAGCATACGGGTGCATTTGGTTATTTGTAGAAGAAAGAAGGTCATCTTACTATAATTCACCAAATGTACATCCGTCTGTCTGTCCATCTGTTCGAAGGTAATGCAAAAACGGCTGAACCGATCGCAACGATATTTTGGGTGGGTAATCCTGGGATCTCCTGGAGTAAAATAGGCTATATTGTTTTTCAAATTTCAGCTTTGGCCTCCAGCATTTTCAGGTTTGGACTCCCGCATAACGTTATTTTCCCGGGTGCCGCACAAACGGCTGCACCGATCGCTGCACAGCTGCACCGATCGGACTCGGTAACCTCGGACAAAGACCATTTATAAGGACATGGGTTGAATCCATGTTTGAGAGAATGCCAACCCCTTCCCCGCCATCTCTCTAACTCACAATCCCACGAGATATGCGGAAAGGACGACCCAAAACCAATTATCTTCTTTTTGATTCATATACAAACATCATTAAAAGTAAATAATGACCTCAGCCAAAGTTCAAACGACGTGGGTTTAATCTCTACATTAGAGAATTCCACATAGCTATTTGGGTGGTGTATAAGCCAACAGATCGCTGTCTCCATCGATCTTGCCGAGGCTGTAACACCTATCGGCTCAAAATCCTTTTAACTGTTGACTTGGTAGTTTTTACAATGAAGGAAACATCAACAATGTTGTTAAAAGTTTATTTTGTGATTAATTTGTGATTGGAGTTATGTTGTTTGGAATGAAAAAAGAGCTATCGAGTTCAAGTAAATGACGACATGCCGTGATGGTTTCTACTTTCTGAACGTGAACTTCGCAGATCGCCATATGCAGATTCGCCACGGACCCACGATAGATGTTTCTATACGTGAACGTACCCGTTTGTTTGTGAACGGGAACGTTTTTCATGGAAGTCCTTCACGAACTTGCTGTCCATGTCTGACGTGCGACTGAGGGTGCTACAGGAATGTGGAATTTATTGGTTTCATGCTTTAGCATTCCCCGTATCTGCATTGCCAGCTTGCTCCTGGCCTCCCACCCGTGCATAGCACGGGTATCTCACTAGTTGATAAAAAGAAGGAAGAGTGTTGGAGACGGGACAGACCCTGAGGGACACCGCTGTTGGTAGGGAAAGAGGAAGATGTTGAACCATCAACAATTACAGAGATAGCGTGGTCGGAGAGAAAGCTCGATATGAGAGAGCAGAGTGAAGGAGGAAAGCTGATAGAAGGAAGCTTAGATATCAGACCCCAATGCCAAACTCTGTCAAAGGCTTTTGAGATATCAAGGCCTACAACAAAGGATTCCCCAAAGTCTCTCAAAGAAGAGTCCCAGACATTTGTAATACAAGAAAGGATATCACCGGTAGATCTTGCCTTGCGAAAACCATATTGATGGTCAGATAGAAAGCTGGGAGATTCAAGATGCTTGAGGATATGGGAATTGAGAAGACAAATGTGTGTGTGTCGTCATTTTTCTCAGAGATGGCTGAACGGACCTTCGTCAAACTTTCAGAGGTTCATCAGCGAGTTCCGCAGAGTGTTTTAGACTGATAAAAAATTGGAAAAATAAAGTAGGATAAAAAAAACTCCAGTGCTTAATCCTTTGCATGTGAAAGGTAATGTCAAATGATCCCCGACCCCATACTTTAAGTGGGTGTAGGGAAGTGGTTTAAGCCCCCACAAAAAATAGACTGGGCAATGCCAGGTACCACTGTTAGTATCAGACAAACTCAATGTGAAAATATTCACATCTGTTTTATTATAACCAACTTACCTATCCAGTATTATTTATGTAGAGGCAGGAAAAATTCCCAGGATAACAATGCAATAACAACTATCTATTTAGCGTCCATGCCCGAAATGCAGATGAGATGGCAACCATTGACCACCGCATGAGGATGGCATGATGAGGTGCAACCCACTGATGAGCACCGGAACGATCATTCATGGCAAATTTGACTCCACAGGGACATTTCAAAGGCGAACACAAAATATGAGAGACGGGCCCTGCTCTACTCTCACGATATGATGGGATTAGGTGAACACAAGCCAATCATGTTAGTGTGTTTTCCCACTCATGATTCCATTTGGGCCATAAATATATAACAACGACTACTCCATGAGAATCATTGACCCACTCACAACCCTCCACAGTGCTCCCTCTCTCCCCCTTCATATTTCCTCATCCCAAGATTTTTTTTATCGATTGTCAGCCACGCACTGGAACATTCATATTCATTATAATCACAAGCTCAGTTATGTTCACTTGTCACTGACATTAGATATTCATTATCCCGGTAATAGTGGAAAGTTAAAATCTTGCACTAATTTTTAAAAGAACGTCTGTAATTGGTAATGGGCACTGGGCAGTTAATTACATCCGCCACCTAAGGTGCATAGAGGTTAGGTTTTCACCCCCGTCTGTCTGTTTGTCTATTTGTCTATTTGTGAACAGGATATCCCAAAAAGTTGTGGACTTTGGTGGAGAGGTGGGGTAGGTGGAGAGGTGGGGTAGGTGACAATGCAGAATTGATTCAATTTTGGTGAAGGTGCGGATCCGGATCGGATAATTAAGTGATTCTTTACCATTGAGATGGAGGGCAAAATTCGACATATAGCACGATATCTCACAAAGTTGTCGACGGATTTGAACAAAACTTGGTGGACAGGTTGGGTGTGTTAAAAACACGAATTGCTTCCATTTTGGTGAAGATCCGGATCCGAGAATTTTTAAAGGGATTCTTCACCATTGAGTATATATATATAAAATAACCACCTTTAGAGGCCATTTTTCCCCGCAAGCGGGGGTTGGCCTTTTTCGGGCACCGTGGTTGTTGTTGTTTTTTCGGTCCCCTTTTTGAAGCAATGTTTTACGGCCGGATGCCCTTCCTGACGCCAACCCTTTTTGCCGCCTTTAACGACAAACAGGGAATTACCAGTGAACTGGTACTCAATTAGCCGACCTCGGAAGGATGACAGGCTGAGTCAACCCCCCTGGCGTTAATTCAGCAATCGACCGGGATTACGAACCCAGGATCTTAGGATCCTAAGCCGGCACCCTAGCCGCTAGCCCAACACCAGGGTTCAACACCTTCACCATTGAGTGATAGGGCAAAAATCGATATATATCAAGATATCTCAAAATGTTATGGACGGATTCAGACAAAACTTGGTGGACAGGTTGGGTGTGCGACAAGGAATATTTGATTCAATTTTGGTGAAGATCCGAATATGAGAATTTTTTAAAATTGCAAGTGATTTTTCACCATCGAGAGATAGGGCCAAAAACGATATATTCATGATCGTTTTAAGGCCATTTTTCCCCGCTAGAGTGGGAGTTAGCCTTGCGGGCCCCATGTCAATCATGGTTCCCTGTTTGAGGCAATGTTTTTATGGCCGGATGCCCTTCCTGACGCGCAAAAAAAAACATATATAGCATGATATTTCAAGTGGACAACTTATGACAAAACTACGTGAATGAGTTGGCTAAGGGACAAAAATAAGCGGATTTGATTTTAGCTCCTTTTGGATCCAGATCTGGCCTATCGTTGGGATGGATACAAAATGTAAACTGTTCAGCCTGGTGGAGGTTTGCTCTGTGCCGAGTGCCGCTTTAGTTCTGCCTGCAATTGGGAGGTCCGTCATTATTCTTCCACATTCTAAAGGTCATATAAATCTCAGAGACATAATTGCAGCTTCTGTCACATTCATATTGACATTCCATTTACTCAACAAATGATCCCATTATATCAGTCTGTCAGGCAAGACAGATTACGCCGCAGACTAGAAAAGCTAAGATTACAACGATGGCATGTACATGTCCACGTCTCAATTTTCAGCCGGGGTACAGAACGAGGTCCCTGTATCAACTCAGACCTATTAGCTGGCTTATTAGCGAACTTGTCTGATCATTTACTCAGTGCAATTACTACACCTGCTGAGAAAACCAAGCTAGGACACAGTTATGAGATCAATCGAGATATTTCTGTGCAATCTGTCCAGAAAAAAATAGTTTAGTAGAATAAAAAACCCAGGAAATCATTGCTGCAGTCTTGTCAACACTTAGCGCTAATACGGTAGTTGTACTGAGCATCAGGAGAGCTGAGGGGCACAACATAAAGGTAAACACACTCAGCCCTTATCAAGCTTTTATCGATTTTATGCTTTGACAGACCTGGGCTGGCAGGATGACCCAGAGGTATGCACACCAACTTCAAAGATGTCTAGCCTGGGTTCAACTGCTGTCCCAGCTAAAACTGTCATCGCATTGTTTCACGGGTAGAGGAATCCACCAATGTGTGCCATCACTCTGATAGATGTTAAAATGTCCTCGCATCTGCTGACATTAGTTGGTGTACATTAGAGATACCACAGTGTCCTTCGAGAGGAATGGGCGAGCTTTCGCCGGTACCATGAACAAATTTCAAATTGCTGCCATAACTTCCCGGGTTGGAGTGGTGACTCGAGCAACTGCTTCAACACCATGAACAAATTCCAAATTGATGCCCTGACTCCCTGAGTTGGAGTGGTGACTCGAGCAACTGCTTCGACACCATGAACAAATTCCAAATTGATGCCCCGACTCCCTGAGTTGGAGTGGTGACTCGAGCAACTGCTTCGACGCCATGAACAAATTCCAAATTGATGCCCCGACTCCCTGAGTTGGAGTGGTGACCCGAGCAACTGCTTCGACGCCATGAACAAATTCCAAATTGATGCCCCGACTCCCTGAGTTGGAGTGGTGACCCGAGCAACTGCTTCCACAGCACCAACACTCTGTATATGATGATAATGATGATGATGATGATGATGATGATGATGATGATGATGATGATGATGATGAGGCACGCAACATGAAATACCTCAATGACTAACTTGATTCATATGTACACCCAATACTCTTGCCTTGTTTGGAAAATGTGTGAGTGAACTTTAAGCACTCATGCAATATCACGTTTAAGGCCACATCTCTCAATGGCAAATAATCACTTGTTAAATTAAAAACTTCTCATATCCGGATCTTCACCAAAATCTAAGGGATTTGTCCTTGTCACACACCCAACCCTGTCCATCAAATTTCGTCCGAATTCGTTCACAACTTTTTGAGATATCCTGATCACAGTCAAACAGACAAACAGAAAGGGGTGAAAACATAACCTC
Source organism: Myxine glutinosa (assembly GCF_964187855.1). NCBI lineage: Eukaryota > Metazoa > Chordata > Myxini > Myxiniformes > Myxinidae > Myxine > Myxine glutinosa. Next base: position 121,418,109 of record NC_136271.1, on the reverse strand, counting down.
TGTGTGGCCATTGCAACGTAGCTCCTGGGAAGCTACTAGATAACTAGAAGCATGGAGAGGGATTATTGAGGACAAACAGGGGAAAAAAATTATTATTATTATTGAGGACAAACAGGAAAAAAAAATAATAATAATAATAAAACCCCAAAACATTGGCGCAATGTAAAATGTGACCAAGTCTTCAACGATCATATCATTAACCCCATATCATTAACCCTCCCTATCCACCTCCCCTCCCCCCTCCTAAACTCCAAGTCCTCAACCACTCCCTCCCAACACCAAGTCCTCAACTTCTGATCCTAACCATAAAGCTTCAATGTCCTCCCCACTGCAAGCCTTCAAACCCCTCCCCAACACCTCCACCACAACTCCTCAACCACCCCTCCGCCCCCCACCACAAAAGTCCTCAACCCTCCCCAAAGCCTCAACCTTCCCCTCTTTTCTTCCCTCACCCCCCCGCCCCCCCCCCTCCTTTCGGTCCACCCAATGCCAACTCTCCAACCTCAACCGCCTCCTCACTCTCCCTCGCTCATAAAAGCAGAAAGGCATTCCCACATTGATCATTACATATTTAGTCATTACCTCATTGAAACAGTAGAATATTTGACTTTGCTCCCTCCACGATCATGCTATCACGGACTTCACAAAAAAACACGATTGAATCAGTAGCAGCACGGCTCCTGGATGTCATGACCCATCATGGTCGCCATCCAACTCACAATCCCACAAGATATGCAGAAACCCCGTGGAATTGCAAGTGACCATGAATAGGATAATTTCTAGCTCTAATACGAGCCCCGAATTGTATCCAAAAAAATAGTTGTGCCAATAAACGACCCTAAACCAATTATCTTTGTTCCCGATGCATATATACACACCATTAAAAATAAATAAAGACTGATGTTTTTTTTTTACAATCTTGCGAGATTCCTGGAACTCCGATGACCTTTATAATGGCATGGGTTTTATGGTCCCTGGTCGAGTCGTTTAAAATAAAATAGACAGAAATAATAGCAAGAATCCACGGAACCTCCACGGTAAAAGCGATTGCTTGAGAGAATGTCACATAGATATTTGGGCAGTGTATAGGCAACAGACCACTGCCTCGATCGCTCCGGAAAATAAAAAATAAAAACCCAGCTTTGAAGCAAATACATGCCCACTAACAATGTGAATTCACAGTATAATATATCGTGGTTATATAGCTCAGATAGATTCCAATTGCACTTGCCAATAGGCTGACACCATAAGCCTTAGGCCTGAAGCCTGAGGCCTATACAATGGTGACCTTCAAATTCCGTGATGCCCATCGGCTCCAAGTTTTCGATATTTGATGATCCTTTGGTCATTTTCCACTGAAGGGAGAACTTATAGGGACAACATGGTGATTGTGAATATGACAACTTTGAAGAGGTCTTCGGCTTCGCATAGCACCAACATGGTGGCCATATGATCTTTCAGGTTACAATTGTGGGTGGAGTCAGGCCAGCTGTCCAACCAGTGGGTGGAAAGGAGCATTACACACGGACAGACGAACAAGTGTAGTGTGAAGTGATGAGACCTGAGTTCCTCGCTACATATGAATCATATCAACCCACCACTGATTGGAGACATTGATGTTTGTCCCAATCACCAAAATGTTTTGCAATGTTTCGTCATCAGATGGATAATATTCGCCCTCAAACTGAAAACATGACCACTTTATTCTCGCAGAGATAGGTTTCTGGTGGTGGTGCTGGAGGCCCACAACCTCAACAAAGCATCTGTGGATTAACAAGTTGTGAATATTCCCCATGGCTAGGACGGAATCCTAGACAGGATGCCACTCTGTTGCAGGCTGTGGAAATTTCCCCAGAGCAGTCATAGGAATAGAACCCAATAAATGCCGGTGGGGAAAATGCAACGCTACCACCAAGGTAGTATGGAGATAGGTTGATACATTCTAAATCATCCGCACAGTCCAGACTTGTCTCCTTGTGATTTTAACTTATTTGGACCACCGGCAGAACATCTGGGTGGCATTAATATTACCGATGATGAAGAAGACTCAAATATTGCATCCTGAAATGGCTGCATACATTTGCAGAAACTGGATTCTGGATTTTTAGAAAAGATTTTAGATTTTTAGAAGTGGATTTTTAGAAACTCTGTGCTCGGTACAAATTTTCTGCAATAAAAATTTTTCTACGCAATATGGAATCAATGCACTACCATGATGATATTCACGCAAATCAAGTGATTGCATTGAGAAATAGGGGCAATCTCATCAACTTCCTTGTACATTTTTAGTTTTCTAGAACAAAACCAATACATCACACTTGAACCACCCTCATATTTCATGTCTGATGAAAGGCATGAATTTAGTTGTGACCATGCTTATGATGCTACAAAACAATACACACGTGTAACTTTAGCACAGGAAGAGGCCATTCGGCCCATCACGCCTGTGCTGCACCAACCCCACAAAAAAAAAAAAATGCAACATATAATGAAATCATCAATCGTCTTTGTGAAAGTTCACCTATTGAAGGAGCAAAACTTGATGGGAAAATATTTTCGTATTAAAGGATGAGGATATCTGTAATCAGACAGGATTGTATGTAAAGTTTGGGAATCGCAGCTGCGACGTAAATCAGTCGTGCCCCAAGTGTTAATGTATGTGCTCTTAAAGGGAGTCAAGAAGTTTTGAAAGTTTTATCTTTCCCCCTGTCCATGCCAGGATGGATTTTATTGCATTTTTTTAAAGGAATGTAGGTAGAGCTTGGAATAACATGATGTCCTGCAGTAAAGATTCTCTGCTAAGCTTGCGAAGTGTTTCTGAAAGATATGGGAAACTGTTAAGGCTGCACCGTCATCAATTTGCAATAAGACTGTGTTAACAAGAAGTATGAGGAGTTGAAAAATTTAATGACAATGATACCAACTGTTATTATTCGCACACATGATTCATGCCAAGCTTTGCTTCATATCAGCAAACCCAAGCTGAGTTATATGATCATGCACGGATACGTCTCAAAATTATTCAACTTGATCTTAACACTGCGCAGTTAAAATGTCATAAAGCACGACAACGGGGCCGTCCTTCGTACACTTGAACCGGGCTGCCCGGTGACGACCATATAACGCCTGTGCTACAGCTAATGAGGCCTATTGCAATTGTCGTTCTATGTCACGTTATATATGTACATTTATTAAGTACTAGTGGGGTATGCTTACACATCGTGTAAGCAATAACAACCCGTGCTTTGTACATAGTACATAATAGAGGTTTTATGATTATAGGCAAGCATCACCGACCTGCTGCTAGATATCAATTTAGGTTTCATTTATTTATTTCATGGACATGTAAATTTTCATTTAGAATTTTATTTCAGTTTACAGATATATAAATTACAATTTTCAAAAATGCTAGATATCAATTGAGGTCTTTTTTTTTAACTGACGCCCTTATGGTTTCTTTTTTACGTAAATTTTTATTTACGGACGCTTTTTCTTTTTCTCATTTACAGACATTATTGTCATGTTTATTTTACAGTTTACAGTTATAGAAATTACAATTTTCAAATGCTCGATATTGATTGGGGTTTTTTGGGGGGTTTTTTTTACGTATGCGTTTACGGTTTTGTACTTACATTTTCATTTACGGATGCATTCCGACCGTTCTGTGATATTTTCCCGGTGTACCAGCTTTGATGTCCATTGGCACGCCAAATTTCAGCTTTCTACGACACCAGGAAGCTACCGAACATTAATATCAGTCAGCGAGTTGTCATCACCTAATGGTTAGGGTGGTGGGCTTGGGATCCTAAGGTCCTGAGTTCCAATCCCATTGAATTAACACCAGGTGGGGTTGACTCAGCCTGACAACCTTCTGAGGTCAGCAAAATGAGTACCAGATAACTGGTTATAGAGAGGCATTGCATCAGTGGCAGACGCACCCACAGAAAAATGATGCAACCAGCAGCAGGGCGGTTGCACACGAACCACCCAGTGAGTTGTTAGAAAGAGCTTTGTATATTGGATTTAATTCCCCCACCTTTTGCACAAACCTAACAAGAAGATGGCCATTTCATGGAATTTTGGACCCCGCTGTCTTTTCAGACTGGAAGCAGTCCAATGTACCCTTTGGAGATACAACGGAATAGTCTACGGTGGAGCATGTCGGTCTATGTCGGCATCGGCGGACAAGATAAACAAATGCATTTATGAAATAAAAGTTGGCAAGAGTAAGTTTACCGCCGTGGGAAACCAGGTGTGGCTGACGTTTCGAGCATTAGCCCTTCGTCAGAGCAAAAAGACAAGACAAAGCGCGAGTGCCGGAAACATTCGCCGCGCATCCTTTCCCAAGGTGGTCAATGTAATCTCAGCAATTTCACCTGAAATAAAGGATTCTCGAATGTTCTGGATGGTAACCAAAACAGGTATAAATAACAAAAGGTTCATTTACAAATGCCCTTTTTAAATTGGCAAGTTTTATTAAAATCAACAAAATAATTAATAATTACATTGTACAATTTATTGTTTAATTGTCTATTTTTTGTGGCTTCAGGTAAATGCACCTGGGATACCAAGGCAATCCTTTCTTTTCGGAGGAAGGAAAAGCACGCACACACAGGTCGTCCATACTCTGACCCTCCACACCGTCGCTGTTTTGATCATATTCCCAAAAATCCTTCCACGTCATCAGCAACGGTTTTCATTCGAGCTCCCAAATTTGAATTTCCAGTGAATTGTGATGGAATGTGGAATTTTCGATTGGACCAACGTAAGTTAGAGCAAGAATTTGGAATTTGGACAGGATAGCCAGCTTAATTAAATAATAAATAGTTTTTTCCCCACCAGGTGCATTTACTGAGTTCAATGTGAAACATTTCATGAGGTCGGGAGTGCCTAATTGGGCATGGGCTGCACACCTTTGTTTTGGGAAATTGGGGAAAATCAATTGAATGTCCTCGTTTTTTTGGGGGAAGATCACAGGCTGCGTGTGCCAGCTGGTTACCTTCGTTACCTTGGTGCCAATTTGCCAATTGATTGCAGTCGTTTGAAAACAATAATTTCATTAATGAAGGACTGTGCGCGAGTCGGACGGCGTTTCCGCTTTAATGGGGCACGGATTAGTGCCCCCGATAATGTACAATCGGCTGCTTTTTGCCATTCCTTCATTCCTTCAGGAATGGCAGACATGGGACAAAGAGCTTTTGATGCGAGGCGAGTCGGACCTGGAGCGGGACGCGTGAGGATGGCGTGCGGGGCGCAGCCAGGTATGGAGACAGGTGTACAGGGCGGGGAGACGCGCACCTCGCATCCATCGGTGGACCATCCGAAGGTCGTTCAAGAACGACCCGAAACAAAATGCGCCACCAAATCCGGAACGGGTCTCTGCTCGAAAATAAGAAACATCGTACCTGCTTGCAGAGGTTTCACGTGCATGGACAGCTTGGTCTTTGTCCATCTTCTTAAACAATTGGAAGGACAAAGGGTCGAGGAATTGGGAGTGCACTTTGGATGGATTTATAGGGTCACCATGGCAGACACATCAACAATGTGTGTTAGGTAGGGGAGGCGGGGGCAGCGTTACAAAAGTTACCTGGTATCGGTAGCTCGCGCCATTTCTTTTGTCCGGCTCACCTGTACGACGTTCGGGTGCTGGAGGCTGCTGAGCAGGGTCATCTCTTTGAGCAGTTTGTACGCGGCCAGACGGTAACACGACTCCGGGTCGTTGTGCGTCTGCACGCACGTGGCCATGTCACGACCTCCCAGGTCCACGGTCTTCAGGGCGACCGGACGCGCGTTGCGACCACCCAGCACCGCTTTATACACCGCCTTGGTGAAGCCACCACCGACGTACTGCAGGCTCTCCGGGGAGTCGATGTCGGCGCAGTCGAGCGGCTCGGGGTCTCGGCCGCCGGCGCGTCGGGCTCTGCGTCGCTCCAGCTCCATGAGGCGCCGCTCGGAACCCCCCGGACGCGCTCCGGCCAGGGCTAGGCGTCGGAGCCGGGAGATCTCGGCTCTCCGCGCCCTCAGCTCCTGGGCGAGCTCTCCCGAGGGCTCGGAGCGCCAGGAGCGCGCAAGGAGCGACAGCGGCCGCAGCAGCAGCGGGATCTCGGCTCCGCGGCTCCGCGACGTCTTCGGCGGCAACTCCGCCGCTTCTCGTTCCGAAGGAGCGAAGGCGGCGGGCAGCAGCAGCAGCACGTTCAGCAGCGACAGCACGAACAGAGAGAGGCAGAGAAGCACGAAGGCAACGACCGTCCGCCGCCGCCTCATGCCGACGCCGCGGGTGTCGCCCCCGGTAATTCGTATTCGTGCCCCCTTTCTGTGCGTTCGCTCTTGCTAATCTACAAGGCGATCATTACACGCACAGCACGCCGCGCGCACGGACACGGGCGGTAACGACAGCTAAGCTTGAGCGATGTCAATCGGTTGGTGGGCGGGACCGAGCTGTCATTTGGGCGGGAACATTACTCCAGGAGGCGTGGCGATGGGCGGGACCTAATTAAAGTCAACAGTAAAGACTTCAATTCCGAGAATGTACATCATATCATACGTGCTTTCGACTTATTAAATTACGTGAAAAGTTCGCACAGAGGTCACGTTATGAATCGGAAAATAAAACCACAGTCGACCGATAAATTACACGATCCTCCAGCTTTAAAAAAACACTTTAATAGTTGTCATTTCGCTGCCGGTCCCGAAGACCGAGTGCTGGTTTCACCCTCGTGTCCACCAATGAATCTCCATCAGGATCACACCAATTGCGAGCCACATATTAATCAGGAATCTAATATTCGTTCAGGATGCGGCGACGTCACCATGTGTATGCTTGTGACGTCACCACATGAAAATCATCGCGTTATTATCGAGCGAAATCACGGTTTGAATCCATATATATATATATATATTCATAATCACATACCTGTGGGAGGCGGAGTCACAACGAGAGAGGTAAAATTGACAAAAGGAAGGTGAGATCAGTTAGTAAGAGGGAGTTTTTGGTATACAGGGTCGAGGCTCATGGAAGAGATGGAGTAGAATGGAAGGAAGTGGAAACTCAAAACTGAATTAAACACAGCACGAAGAGGAAGGGGATATCGGGGATAAAACAAGGGAACAAACCAATCAACAACTGACAAGCCGACAACAAATAGCACCACGAGAGAGAGTTCATAGAACACGATACCCCGCATAGTGTTTAGGTATATACAGGAGGGCCTGGCCGTTCGTGGGGGTTACGGTTACGGTCTAGAAAATCCACGTGAACCGCAAATCCGCAAATGTAGGGGTAATGGGGGAAATAGAGTTAGGGGCGTCAACGTTAAAATTTGTCCAAAGTGTATCCTTAATTAATATGTTTGTGCATTGTTTTGTGATGTTTATTTTCATGAACAAAAGAGTTATTAAGAACATAAAATAAAGTTCATTATTATTTTTATTTTCTATGCAGCCTGGGACTGCTGGTTGCATCACTTCTGGGAGCGTGACTGCGTCGCTGATGCAGTGCCCCGTTTCCAGTAAGCTGGTACTCATTTTGACGACCTCGGAAGGATGACAGGCTGAGACAACCCACCTGGTGTTATTTAACGGACCGACAGGGGTTCAAACCCAAGACCCTAAGGTCTTAAGGCAGCTCCCTCAACCTTTAAGCCAACGCCAGGATCATTTTCCTGCATAAACACCATAAAATAAATTTTATTTTCTTGAGTTATTAAGATATGAAATTTTAAACCTTTAGTAATAATAATGATGAAAACTTGATCCAATAACGTAGCCATTATGGCGGCATCTTCTTCACCCCAATACACATGCCATGCCCTTTCATGCTATATATCGACAAAAAGAATAGTCGTTGGAAGTATTATGAAAGCAATTAATTTTATACCGTCAAGTGTATAATTCAATTAAAATAAAGGTTTAAATAGGTCTAAAGACGTATAAATAAATAAATTCCAGGTTTTACCACCGGTTTCTCCAGCATCTATTACATCACCCAATCAAACACATTACATTAGTTATTTGTGCCTGTTGTGTGTGTCTTTTATAACGTCATTAAAACAGTAAGTTTACTGTTTGGAATGATTTTAAATTATGTTTGATTGCCAGACGGACAGACAGAGTGAAAACAAGTACAGATACATTCAAAGTACACAACCCCCATACCAAATAAATAAATAACATCCTCCAGCGTGGTATTGCCAGCATGCCTTCGGTGCCCGGCAATGCTACCGTGCAGAACATAGAGACATAGAGACGGTACTGGAAGGGAAAGGTGTACAATAATTGATTGATTAATTGCATAATCCAAATCAATAAATAATATTCGTACAATAATTTCTCAATCAATGGCTAATAACATACCTCAATCACCAGTGTTTCATCCAAAGCTGTAATTTTTGAAAATTAACTGAATAAGTCATTAATCGAAAAAAAACAAATTAATGCATTAATTGACTAATCAACAAATAATTAATCGATTATATGATTCATCAATAAATCAAAAATATCCTTTATAGCCAAATCACTTGGTCACTGTCATGTCCGAATATCAGCTTCCTAGCTCGAAAGGTGCCTGAGATATTGCCTAGATGGGAACGGAAATAAATAAGGACTCAATTAATCGATAATAATTAAGTAATTAATCAATTAATTGATTAATCAAAAAACAAAAAATACCGTTTTTTGCCAAAGCACGTGCTCACTATTGTGCCAAAATGTCAGCTTCCCAGCTAAAAGGATGGCTGACATATCACCCGGCCAAACGAACAAACAAACAAGAAATATGTCGTGCATAGCACGATACTTGCCAAATCCTTAAAATAAGTTGTTGGCCTATGATGACCTCAAAAATAATTGGTGGTTGAATTCAATGACCAGATATGCAAATCCTCTTAAAATTTCAATTCAATCGGATGAAAATTGAGGATTTTAGAAACGTGACAAGTTGGTGACCTTTGGCCTATGTTGACCTTTTGACCCCAAAAACAACAGGCTTCTTGCTTATGACCAACACTACAATTTGGTGAAGTTTCGTGAAGATCGGTTGAAAATTGCAACCTGTAGGTGACTGACATACAGACAGACAGAATAACGCACAAGACCAACCAATATACTTGAAAAATCTTCCATTTTCACAAGTAACAAAAAATAAACCAGAGTGAAAACTGAAGACTCCCTTTCAGCGTGCGTCATCGCTAGGCCCCCTTGGTGCCTGGCGATGACGTCATGCAGCGGTGTACAATATTATCTCACGACTCTGTGAATGCACGATCGGGCCAAATTTAGAGCCAAATGTACAGTAAAATGAGAAACTTGTCTTCACATTCATGTTCCGAATCGTGATGACAATATAACATTCAATTTAAATAACTTGTTCCTTTTACGATCGTTTATTTATACTAAAGAGAACCGTTTGTCTGTTTGTGTGTGTATGTCTGTGTGTGTGTGTGTGTGTGTGTGTGTGTGTGTGTGTGTGTGTGTGTGTGTGTGTGTTTGTGAGTGTGTCTGTGTGTATGTGTGTCTGTGTGTGTGTCTGTGTATGTGTGTGAGGGTGTCTGTGTGTGGAGCGTCATTTTTCTCAGAGATGGCTGAACGTATCTCCGTCAAACTTTCAGACATTCATCAATGAGTGCGGGCGAGTGTTTTATTCCAAAATGAAAAATCTATAACCCTATTTGTGAACGTCTGTTTGTTCGGTTGTGCCTCATGGACAGCCTAAGGAAGTGACTTAGAGAGGGAAGAGGGGGTACATGGGGGGTAACTTTCCACGACAAAAAACATGGGCGCATCAGATTTAGACTAGGGGCGTGCCCAAGGGGCGTGGCAGCAAGGCATGCACAAGGGGCGTGGCAAGGCGTGCCCAAAGGGCGTGGCTTCCTCTGACTATAAAAAGCCCACGATACACACGTGACTGACTATTTATTTTGCGGGCAACGCCGGGTAACTCTGCTAGTTTGAAATAAAACGTTGATTTTTGGGGAATTTTAAAATTTTTACTCGCTCTATCGTGGTTGTAGGAAAGTCTGTGGGAACCCCATTGTTTTGTGGGTGCAGGGAAGTGTTTTAGGCCCCCACAACAAAATAGACGGCAACGCCGGGTACCCGTGCTAGTAAACTGACCTAATGGACCGACGGATGGACAGACGGACATGAACCAATTGCTTTTTGGTGTGTGCAGGGTGATTACGAGAAATGTATTAGATGGACTGAAGAGCAAAAAAAGACTAAAAACTCTGCCAGATCGCATAAATATTTTAAAATTTGTATTTTGAAGCTTAATTTAACAAAAAAGAGTTTTAAATTGCACGCTGCACGCTCCAACAATAGATCTATCGGTCGTTTGTCCATCACGTGACCCCATGCACGTGCACCCCACACTTTATATTGTCCAAATTCCACGAATCCTACTGATGCTGCTGTTAAGTTTGTCTGCGGAACAATCTGCATGACATGTTCGCGTGCCAGATAGGCAATGGTAATCAAAACGGATAACAACACCACGTGAAGTCTAAACATTGAGTCCATCCTCCACACAAAGGTCTATGAATGGACCAAAAACAAACAAACAAAAAATCACTATCTGCAATCTGCATGCTTTAAAAGTTACAATTACAAATATATATATATATACATATCCATATATATTACTCCACTTTTTTTAGTTGGTTCAGCCACGTCTCAAGATGCAGTGATGCAGCCAACAGCCATACGCAAGGTGATGCATATGCGAGAATGAATACCTTGATTGCTACATTGCTGAGACGGTCAAAATATGCGTGCACAAAAACACAATCATAATCGGATATCTTCGGTCATTATCCCTTGGGGAAAATTGGTACAATACTGAAATCATCGAATCAAGGTGTATAAAAAATAATCAATAAAAGGAAAGAGGTCAACCTTGGTCAAAGAGATCTTGGAAAGAGGTCAAAGAGGTCAACCTTGGAAAGGAAAGAGGTTTATGGTCAATCAATAAAAGGTCAACCTTGGACTTCTCTCTCCACTGTTACCTGCAATGACACCCTACTACTACGACGACTACTACTACTACTACTACTACTGCTGCTACTACTACTACTACTACTACTTCTACTACTACTACTACTACTACTACAACGATTACAACTATTACAACCACAACGATGACTACTACTACTACAACTGGAACAACGACTACTACAACGATTACTGCTACTACTACTACCACTACGTCTACCACTACTTCTACCACTACTACTGCTACGACCTCGACTGTTACTACATAGCCCCAATTGTTCCCACCTTCTTCGTGGATCAACCGGCGAACATTTTTGCCCAAAGTCTTTCACGAACCGGCTCTCCAACCCTGACGTTCGACTGAAGGTGGCAAGAATTTGTAATTTGTTCAGGGTGCCGGCGACAACTTGCATACTCTTCCCGAGGTACACCGGGGGATCTTTAACGTCTACACACTAATTCTATCAGACGGGTCAGTCAGACAGCCGGCTAAAGGTCCGTCGGATAGATGGCACCCTGTGATGAGACAAACAAACTATGAAACACAAATCCGACAGTTTATATACTGTAGTGGGGTTTTGGAATCGAACCCAGTCGAGACAGCTCAAAGGTAAGAGCACGCACAATCCCGTTGGACAATTCATTGAAAGGAATGCTGGAATTTCTTTCGAAAATAAAAATTGATTCATGGCGCCTTGGAGTCTCCGACCCCGAGCAGGGCCCATGATATTTATTTATGCATTTATTTATGGATGTATTTATTTACGTGTCTATTTATATATTTATTTATATATGTATGTATTTATTTATGTATTTATTTATGTGTGTATTTATTTGTATGTGTATGCATTTATTTATTTCTGTATTCATTTATATGTTGTGTACCCCGATTGTCACGGTGTGTACCCCGATTTAGAATAGGTACACCGTTTCCCTGCGCATCGAAGAGGCGACTAAGGGTTGGCGTCAGGAAGGGCATCCGGCCATAAAAACATTGCCTCAAACAGGGAACCATGATTGTCATGGGGCCCGCAAGGCTAACCCCCGCCCTAGCGGGGAAAATTGCCTTTAAAACGATCATTCATTCATTCATATTCATTAATTTATATATGTATGTATTTATTTAGGTATTTATACATTTATTTATGGGTTTATGAATTAATTTATGGATGTATTTATTTATGCATGTATTTATTTATGAATTTATTTGTATATGTATTTATTTATGCATGTACTTATTTATGTATTTATTTATGTTGTACTCAAATATTGTACTTGTGTGCTTTTTTGTCATTAATGTTAGTTCTTACACGAGCCTCGATCTTGTATACAAAAAAAAAAAAAAAATCCAAAACCTTGATCTTTTCTACCCCCGTTAATTCACTCCAGATCCACTTTTTTGAAATACCGACTTCTTTCCTGGAAGTCCAAGCAGTGTCCATGTGTTTTTTTTTTTTAACCTCTTCCACCGCCCCCCCCCCTTCCGATGCCCCCTCCCCCCAAGCCCTCTCCCTCCCACAAATCTCCCGATATCCCGGTTCTCTCCTGTTGTACTTGTCCATGTTCTCCTCTCTCCCCATCTTGTCTCCCGCTCCCTTTATCTTATGTTTTATGTGTCAGTTTGTTTTTATATGATTAATGTTAGCTCTTACACGAGCCTGAAATACGTAAATTTGTAAATGTAAATACATAAAAATACGTAAATAAATACATGCAAAAATAAATACATACATATAGAAATAATTACATAAATAAATACATGCAAAAATAAATACGTAAATAAATACATATGCATACATAAATATGTACATAAATCCAAAAATAAATACATCAATCCATAAATAATTGTATAAATACTTAAATAAATACATACATTATATAAATAAATACAGAATTAAATAAATGCATACATATACAAATAATTACACACATAAATACATGAATAAATACATACATATATAAATAAATAAATAAATAAATACATACATAAATAAATACATACATATATAAATAAAATAAAATAAAAATACATGCATAAATAAATACATACATATATAAATAAATACAAAAATAAATACATCCATAAATAAATACATACATATATAAATAATTACATAAATAAATACATGCATAAATAAATACATGCATAAATAAATACATGCATAAATAAATACATACATATATAAATAAATACATAAATAAATACATAAATAAATACATGCATAAATAAATACATGCATAAATAAATACATACATATATAAATAAATACATAAATAAATACATACATATATAAATACATACATATATAAATAAATACATACATATATAAATAAATACATGCATAAATAAATACATATATATATAAATAAATACAAAAATAAATACATCCATAAATAAATACATACATATATAAATAATTACATAAATAAATACATGCATAAATAAATACATGCATAAATAAATACATGCATAAATAAATAAATACATATATAAATAAATACATAAATAAATACATAAATAAATACATGCATAAATAAATACATGCATAAATAAATACATACATATATAAATAAATACATAAATAAATACATACATATATAAATAAAATAAAATAAAAATACATACATAAATAAATACATACATATATAAATAAATACAAAAATAAATACATCCATAAATAAATACATACATATATAAATAATTACATAAATAAATACATGCATAAATAAATACATGCATAAATAAATACATGCATAAATAAATACATACATATACAATTAATTACATAAATAAATACATAAATAAATACATACATATATATAGAAATAATTACATAATGAATACATAAATAAATACACACATATACATAAATATATACATAAATAAATACATGCATTGAGCACGTATTTATTTATGTATGTATCTATTTATTTAAGTATGTATGTATTTATTTATGTATTTATTTATGTAATTATTTATATATATATGTATGTATTTATTTATGTATGTATGTATATGTATGTATTTATTTATGTGTATATGTATGTATGTACTTACGTATGTATTTATTTATTATTTTATTTTCCCTTCCTTGCATGATTTTCCATGATCAAGTCTTTGCGCCTGTCCTCGTTTCCAAATTCGCACACTCCATGTTTTGACACAGACAAAAAACTGAACCAGACCTTGAATCCAAGAACGATAAATATGACAAACATCTCAGATTCTCAATACTATGTGTGCGGCGAAGTCGACAAACAACTTCACGAAAGTTGGCCCAATAATCGTTTGGACAGCATTTTCCATTGCTCGCTTTGCGGAGTAACGCCTTGCCAAATATTTGACCTCGGAGGACCAAGTGAACACAAGAGGTTTGAAAGACGCAGGAAAGTTTTGGCATAACTTCACGCTTCAAACAAGGGCGGCCATCGACGTGAGAGCGGGACTCGAACCGCATTCCTCGTTTGTCAGGGGAGATCATGGCCAGGCCACGAACAAAAACGAGAACCATGGTGTCTTTGTGGGCCTCATGGCCAGGCCACAAACAAAATGAGAACCATCGTGTCTTTGTGGGTCTCATGGCCGGGCTACGAACATAACGAGAACCATCGTGTTATTGTGGGCCTCATGGCCAGGCCACGAACAAAAACGAGAACCATGGTGTCTTTGTGGGCCTCATGGCCAGGCCACAAACAAAATGAGAACCATCGTGTCTTTGTGGGCCTCATGGCCGGGCTACGAACATAACGAGAACCATCGTGTTATTGTGGGCCTCATGGCCAGGCCACGAACAAAAACGAGAACCATGGTGTCTTTGTGGGTCTCATGGCCGGGCCACAAACAAAATGAGAACCATCGTGTCTTTGTGGGCCTCATGGCCGGGCTACGAACATAACGAGAACCATCGTGTCTTTGTGGGCCTCATGGCCGGGCCACAAACAAAATGAGAACCATCGTGTCTTTGTGGGCCTCATGGCCAGGCCACAAACAAAATGAGAACCATCGTGTCTTTGTGGGCCTCATGGCCAGGCCACGAACAAAAACGAGAACCATGGTGTCTTTGTGGGCCTCATGGCCGGGCCACAAACAAAATGAGAACCATCGTGTCTTTGTGGGCCTCATGGCCGGGCCACAAACAAAATGAGACCATCCTATCTTTGTGGGCCTCATGGCCGGGCCACAACCAAAAACGAGAACCATGGTATCTTTGTGGGTCTCATGGCCGGGCCACAAACAAAAGGAGAACCATCGCGTCTTTGTGGGCCTCATGGCCGGGCCACGAACAAAATGAGAACCATCGTGTCTTTGTGCGCCTCATGGCTGGGATATGGACAAAAGCGAGAACCATCGTGTCTTTGTGGGCCTCATGGCCAGGCCACAAACAAAATGAGAACCATCGTGTCTTTGTGGGCCTCATCGCCGGGCCACAACCAAAAACGAGAACCATCGTGTCTTTGTGGGCCTCATGGCCGGGCCACGAACAAAAGGAGAACCATCGTGTCTTTGTGGGCCTCATGGCCGGGCCACAAACAAAATGAGAACCATCGTGTCTTTGTGGGCCTCATGGCCGGGCCACAAACAAAATGAGACCATCCTATCTTTGTGGGCCTCATGGCCGGGCCACAACCAAAAACGAGAACCATCGCGTCTTTGTGGGCCTCATGGCCGGGCCACGAACAAAATGAGAACCATCGTGTCTTTGTGCGCCTCATGGCCGGGCCACAAACAAAATGAGACCATCCTATCTTTGTGGGCCTCATGGCCGGGCCACAACCAAAAACGAGAACCATCGCGTCTTTGTGGGTCTCATGGCCGGGCCACAAACAAAAGGAGAACCATCGCGTCTTTGTGGGCCTCATGGCCGGGCCACGAACAAAATGAGAACCATCGTGTCTTTGTGCGCCTCATGGCTGGGATATGGACAAAAGCGAGAACCATCGTGTCTTTGTGGGCCTCATGGCCAGGCCACAAACAAAATGAGAACCATCGTGTCTTTGTGGGCCTCATCGCCGGGCCACAACCAAAAACGAGAACCATCGTGTCTTTGTGGGCCTCATGGCCGGGCCACGAACAAAAGGAGAACCATCGTGTCTTTGTGGGCCTCATGGCCGGGCCACGAACAAAAGGAGAACCATCGTGTCTTTGTGGGTCTCATGGCCGGGCCACAAACAAAAGGAGAACCATCGTGTCTTTGTGGGCCTCATGGCCGGGCCACGAACAAAAGGAGAACCATCGTGTCTTTGTGGGCCTCATGGCCGGGCCACAAACAAAAGGAGAACCATCGCGTCTTTGTGGGCCTCATGGCCGGGCCACGAACAAAAGGAGAACCATCGTGTCTTTGTGGGCCTCATGGCTGGGCCACAAACAAAATGAGAACCATCGTGTCTTTGTGGGCCTCATGGCCAGGCCACAAACAAAATGAGAACCATCGTGTCTTTGTGGGCCTCATCGCCGGGCCACAACCAAAAACGAGAACCATCGTGTCTTTGTGGGCCTCATGGCCGGGCCACGAACAAAAGGAGAACCATCGTGTCTTTGTGGGCCTCATGGCCAGGCCACAAACAAAATGAGAACCATCGTGTCTTTGTGGGCCTCATCGCCGGGCCACAACCAAAAACGAGAACCATCGTGTCTTTGTGGGCCTCATGGCCGGGCCACGAACAAAAGGAGAACCATCGTGTCTTTGTGGGCCTCATGGCCGGGCCACAAACAAAATGAGAACCATCGTGTCTTTGTGGGCCTCATGGCCGGGCCACGAACAAAAACGAGAACCATAGTGTCTTTGTGGGCCTCATGGCCGGGCCACAAACAAAAGGAGAACCATCGTTTCTTTGTGGGCCTCGTTGCCACAAAACATCACTGCACTCGTATGCTGTATCGTGTATATGCTTCACTGAATGATTTCGCCTCGCTTCGAAAAGTTTGCGATCATCTATTTATTACATATTAAATGTACTTGATGGAAGAGAGAGAGGGCTAAACCGAAAGAAGGGCATGAGAAGGGAGAACGATAGGAGAGACAGACGGTAGAGTGTGCAGAGTGGCAAGAGGAAGGGTGAGATGGTTGGGATAAGATAAAGAGAGGGAGCAAAGCAGGGAGACGTAAAAATACGGACCGAGCAAACACTGGTGGCAGAGGTGGGTGAAGAGGGGAAGGCGACACATTCTAGCTACATATTTGCGTTCGTTATGCAATAGGGGATGTTTGTATGGCTTGCATGGGGGAGGTTCGATTTCCGACCTGACTATAAACTTCCGGGCTGGTGTTAGTTGCATCAACAACTATGTCGTCCGTCCCGAGCTTTCTCATGGACGGACCTTAACCGGGTGTCCGGCCCGTGTGCCAGCACTAGTTGCTGTACGTTAAAGATCCCTCGGTGTCTTGTATTAAAGAGTTGCCAGTTCCCACTAACACCCCCAAATTCCTGCCCGCACATGCTGGGGGGCACTGCGTCATTGAAACACCCTAGCCTCAGTAATGATGGAACCAACAGGCAAAAGTTGTAATTCACAAGCGACGCCCAAATACCAACCCATCTTCCCTTGGAGCAAAAATAAACAGATGCACGGAAGCTCTTAATCAAATAAGTTACACAAACAAGGATAATCTCCAAGAGCAAGTGTGTTATCTAGAACGACTGCGGTGTTGCTTTGTTTGCGTAGTCTTTCTATCAATCTCTGGCATGTCCATAGAGCGTCGATGATACCCAGGCACTCTCTTAGCACTGATTACGCTAGGTGGTCTGCCATTGCCTTCCCAGCAGTGTAGCAAAGCGGGAATTTGGAATTTGTTCAGGGTACAGGTGATAACTTACCTAATCTTCATGAAGGACACCGTGGGATCTTTAACGTCCATCCAAATGATGGCACACTTTGTGAAACACCGATCCGATAGATTATAATCGAGTGCGGGAATCAAACCCAGACGACTGCACAGCTCAACTTGGCTAGTAGTCGACTTCCAAACCATCTTGTAAGACCGGGCTTTTTGGTGTTGGGATGTTCGGTTCAACTCCCATTCAACGTGTTCACTTGCCCTTGTCCAAGCATACTTTTACATCTCCTAATGCCCATTTCCTGAATGTGATAAGCTCCTCCATGCGATTGAGATAAATGGATAGAGTTGTTGTTGTTGTTGTTGTTGTATAGCCCCACACCATTCTCTCAAACATTCCAGCAGCATGGAGACAGCGATCGATCTCGCAGGAGCGACCCAGAGATCCCTACATCCAGGATAGTGTACCCCCGCCTTCACGAAGCCAGGACCACGACAGAGAGAGAGCGAGAGAGAGAGAGAGAGAGAGAGCGAGAAAAAAGAAAGAAAGAAAGACAGCGACAGAGTGAGAGAGAGAGAGAGAGAGACAGAGAGACAGACAGAGAGACATTTTGTTCCTCTTTATTGCTGGGAATCGTTGTGTACAAGAGAAATCAAACAAATACAGGCAGGTGACTGCGCAAAGTCAAAAAAGGTAAATTATAAATTAAATGTAAGAACACCATCAACAAGTTCACGTAAGGATGCCTTCACACACCACCGCTGCGAAAACAGTGTACAATCACTGGATTTAAATTCAACGTGTACACGTGATGTGACCAAGGCTTTAAAAAGGTGAACACCATCAGCAACAGAATCACAAACATTTGTGTTTCCTTGACAGGTATATAGCAAGCTTCGCCTCAGACGACAAATAGTTGGCTAAAAGGCATTCATCTTTACACTGGTGGGAGATGCTAAAGCCGAAAATAAAAACACAATGAGTAAAAACTAGGCCTAGCCCCCCGGATAATACGTGATAAAACTGTAAAAAGGGGTGCCAACCTAGAGCAATCGATAAAAATGTGAAAAATGGTTTCTGTGGCACCGCAGAAGGGACACGATTCTGTGTTATCGGAACATATACGGTGAGATAAAACATTGGAGGGTAAAATGTAATGTGCCAGTCACCACTGCAAGTCTCCGGAGCGTTTGGCGACGGGTACCTTGTACATAATAAGCCAGTTGATCGAAGTGGAACGAGTAGTCTGGAGCATTCTCCTCCAATGCGCTTGTGGTTCTGCAGGTCTATCAGGAACATGGGTTTTAACACACAGACCATAAACAGAAGATTTGCCCATCAATTGAAAGGAGGTGAAACCTTGAAAATGTAGCAAAAGCTCTGGAAAAGGATGGTGGGATGAGAGAGGGCCAGCTTCCACCTGTGGAGCCCATTTTAGCCTGGTTTGCTTGAAAAAGTGCAGAATCACAGAAAATATCCTCCCAATGACTCGAATTGACCTAACTCAAGTGGCCACAGCAACGTCAGCAGCTGGTTTCCATTTGTAAAGAGGAGGGGTTCGAAAATCTTTAACCTTGGTGCATCCAACATCAATAAACTTTTGCATAAAGGTACGATTGCTGTAGACCCCTTCAAAAATGGGGTTTAAAAAGATTGGCTCATTTAAAAACATTTCAAGAGAGTGGTTACTGTTATCACGGCGAACGGTAACCGCCTGCCATACTTCCAGCACACTCCTGTAGAACAGGGGGGACTGATGCCATATCAACTTTCTTGGTGTCAATAAGGAACAGTTCCTGATCATAGCCGAGTTTCCCTGTCTGCCAAAGCAGGCAGTGAGCCAAGGCCTTCCACGAGACGTCCGTGTACAGCAGTCTGCGAAGCGAAAGGACGCGAAAAGCCATCACTTTGCTGGTAATGGCGATCAGACCCTGTCCTCCTTCAGCAACAGATAGGTTTAACACACCAGGTTTGAGGCAGTGCACCCCCCAAAATAATTCAATAAAAATAGATTGTAGTTTTTTAAGAATAAAATCCGGGGGCTGCAGTGCCACAAAAATGTGCCACAGCATTGATGCTGCGAGGTTGTTAATAACGAGGGTTCGGCCCCGATACGAGAGTTGACAGAGTAAGCCCTTCCATTTGAGCAGCCACCTCTCAGTTTTAATTATTAGAGATTCCCAGTTTTTCAAAATGAAGTTTTCAGTACCAAGAAAGACGCCAAGATAAAGAGCTCCATCCCATGCCCATTTGAGTTGCTCGGGTAGAGTCGGAGGAGTGGCGCCATTTTGCGGACCAAGGTAGAGAGCTCTGCTCTTTTTCCAATCACTTTTGCGGAACTTGCCAAACTGAATTCATGGACGCATTGGACCAAGGCCAAGACGTCCTCATCCGAGTGAACGATTGCACAAAGATCGTCTGCATAAACAATCACCTTAAACGGGTTCGCGGTTGGATGAGGAAGGAAACCGAGAAGACGTGCACGCAATCGAATGAGCAAAGGCTCAATCGCAAGGGAGTACAGGAGGCCGGAAATAGGGCAACCTTGACGAATGCCTCTACTAGCTGGTAAAGGCTGACATAAAATGTTGTTAACTTTTAGGAGACTAAAAGTGTCATTATACAGAGAGACAAACATTTCCCCAAAACCAAACCCCCATAAAACAGAGAAAAGATAAAAATGATCAATAGTGTCAAAGGCCTTTTCCTGATCTAAGAACACCAAACCAACATTTATTTGTTAGAGAGAACAGACATCAATCATGTCACGCACAATAAAGATACTGTCATGAATTGTCATTTTAGGGACACAGTAAGATTGATCTGGGTGTATGATCTCCCCAATCACGGCCGGTTGGTGAGAGCCTTGGAGAGTATCTTGTAGTTCGCACAAAGCAGTGAAATGGGATGCCAATTGTGGGGTTGCTGAAGGTCTCCCTTTTTTGGGATAAGGGCGAGAACGGCCCTCCGGCAGCTTAACGGCAGTGAGCCTGATCGTCGGCCGTCCATCAGAACCTCAAGTAGCTCTGGTCCCAGGAGGCCCCAAAAGGTTTTATAAAAAGGTTTTATAAAAACACAGGAATTCCATCCAGGCCGGAGGCCTTACCAGAAGGTAAAGTTTGTGGAGAAGCATGGAGTTCCGCCAAAGTTACTTCCTTGTCCAGTTGTAGGAGTGCAGTTTCTGACAAGGTGGGTAAAGAAGAAGTCAACAATTCTATAACTTCGTTGTCGATGTTCTTACCATGATAAAGTTCAGAGAAGTAGTGTTTCAGTGTGGCTCTGATATATTTTTGATCATGCGTTATCCTTCCTTCCTTTGTCCTTACTGAAGTTATCTGCTGACTTGTCTTTGTTTGAGCTTCCAGTCCAAAAAATATCTTAGAGGAGGTATCAAGGTGACACAAGTTCTCCATTTGGAGATGAATCGGTGCTCCTCTGGCTTGCTTTGCACAAAGCCCAGCAAGAAGGTTTTTTTCTTTGCCAGCAAAAGGTTGGTTCTTTCATCACTGGAGGCCGAGAGGTTGGACTGCAAGGATAATATTTATTTGGCAACCAAAGACTGGAGGGCAGAGTCATATTTGGTATGGTAAGCTCCATATTGTTGGCAAAAATATCTTATCTGCACTTTGGCATTGTCCCACCATTGCCCAAGGTGGGGGAAGGAAGGTTTTCGTTGGAGCAGGCCTTTCCAGAACACACGAAAGGCATCAACAAACAGTTGGTCGTCCAAAAGGCTTGCATTGAAGGTCCAATAGGCAGCTCCACGATTTCGAACTGGTGGGTGAATACGAAGTATGACCATGTGAGAAGCTGTGAGCCATGTGAGCTGAGAAGTCACTCGGGGCAATGCCCACATTGCTCACAACATTCAAAAAAACACTATTGATGTAAAAACGGTCCAATCTTGCAAGTGATAGGTCGGCGTTTGAACACCGACACCATCTGTATTGGCGGACAGAAAGATTGTGGATTCTGCACACATCGACAAGGGAAAATGTAGACAAAGATCTCAACAGAGGCACCGTGCTTGCTGGGTGAGGTTCCGCTCCGTTACGATCAATGGCGGAGTCCGTCGTGCAGTTGAAATCTCCACCCATGCAGACAAGTCCGTTAAAATCAATGTGTGCAAGAGAACTTTCTAAGTGTGTGTAAAAGGCAAGTCTCTCCGTGCTATCACTAGGTGCGTAGACGTTCAGTACAGTGTGTTTAAAACCATTGTGTGTAAAAGTGAGTGAAATCCAATACCCTTTGATAATGTCATTAAAAACAACACTAGGACTGCAAAAGGAAGGTTGTATATAAACAGCTACCCCAGCCCTAGCGTGTTCTAGACCACTAAAAAAACATTTTCCTTTCATTATCCTTTGCCATTCACTTGCACAAGAGGAGCTGCATCTTGTTTCTTGTAAAAGCAAAACATCAATATGATTTGCCCCAACAAACTGCTTAACTTCAGCTTTAAGGATGGAAAATCATCCCCCATTAATATTGTTATGAATTTTGGGGTAGATGATTATAGAGTCAGGTAGATCTGTATAGGTAGTGTGCTCCTATTATCGTGATGGGGAACCCCACATGTAATAAGTTGTTTCAGCAGTTTGTTTGTGCAAGTGTATCTTTGTGATCATACAAGGATGACCCTTGTGTTAGTTATCGTAGGGATTATGCTAATTCCCCTGTCCATAGAACCTGGTAATCATCTCGTTGTCCCTTATGGCACTGCACATAGACACTAGTGAGAATGGCCCTAGCACACTAATTAAATATTCCCCCCCACAATAAAACCACCCAACAAGTCAGTTCGACATCACCGGCTACATCACCAACTTGTATGGCAACATCGAGCAAGCAGGCAGAAGACACGCCCAGAAGGGCAGCGAATGGATGAGACACCACCAATAGGAAGACACGAGGCAGGATGAAGCCCGCCAATTGGTAGAGGGAGGAGCGAGGAGAAGCGAGGCGCTGATTGGCCACGGACCGATGGCATGAAGGAGCAGCGACGCGGCCGTTGGTGGAGCGCTGGGCTGGTGCTGTTGGTCTGCGAGGATTGGACCGTGGTGCCGTAGACATCAGAAGACTAGTTATAAAATAACTTGGTGAGTGGAATTTTGGCCTTCTCTCTGCCTTGGATCTCTTGCCCTGACGCTTTCCTCTTGCTCTCTCTCTGCCGCGGAGACTCTTGCCTTGTGCGTCTTCTTCATCGTGCCCTTGGTATCGGACATTGGCGAGCGACGGTGTGCGTGACGTGACCTGTGGTCGGAACGAGGGGAGCTGCGGTTCGTTCACTCACTCACTCACTCACGCGACCTGCCTGGAGGGGGCGCGGCCGTGCCGCAAGCACATGAGGGAGCGGAGGCCTGGTTCGCGCGAAAGACGGTGCGGTTCCCGCCAACAGGCCTGAGACGAGTCTTGGCGAGATACATCATCCGATTGAGCTAAGCCCACACATAAAACAACACATTTATTTATTTCTGCATTTCTCTTGTCCCGCGTATGTGTTTAAGTCTGGTGTGGGAGCGCTCCAATTAGGAACTTATTTTGCCGTCTCGTTTATTGTTCTCGGGTTCCGTGTAATAAACCTTTGTATTATTTTTCCCTGTACATTCTAAACCGGGTTTTCATGCGAGTTATTTTTGCAGGTTTGAAGACTGCTCGGCGGATCGCTCAGGTAAGTGCTGCTTCTTCTTCTTCTTCTTCTCTCTCCGCCCCCGCGCATATATATAGTAATGTCCGCTATTTGAACTAAACGCCCAGAGTTAAACTTGCTTTGGTTATCTGTGATTCTCTCCTCGTGTTAACCAAGGGGAATCACATGACAATATTTAAACTCGCTATAGAGAAAGCCATAGGCTAACGTAGAGTTTTTGGGTGTGTCAAAAGCTCGGCCTGTCTACCTCTGCAGCTCCTTCTTTGCTTTAAGGATGCATTTCCGGAGGCGATACACTTGTGATTCGGTCACACCAAGCTGTCCGGCTTTAAGGAGCAATCGCTTTGCCGAGATTATAAAGCTGGACAGGTCAGGGAAAAAGTGTTTAATTTTAACATGTTTCTTGCGAAACCTGTCATGGAGAAACTTTATGATATCAGCAGGTGGAACACTGGGAACACTCTCTGAATCTTGGGAAAAACCTGGATTGTTCCACACTTCAACGCTGCCACTAGAAGCAAGTGACGAGGCCCCGTCCGAGTCATAATCTGAGCACCGATCTGTGTCCATTACATCAACGTCATGCTCCAAAGGCGGAGCTGGTGGTTTAATAAGGGAAGCCTCATGTTCTGCTTCCAAAGGGGGAGGAGGAGTGGAAGGAGGAGGAGTGGGAGGGGAGGAGTGGGAGGAGGAAGAGGAGGGGGAGTGGGAGGCGGATTGGGAGGAGGAAGAGGAGTGGGAGGAGGAAGCGGAGTGGGAGGGGTGAGGGGAAGAGGAGTGAGAGGAGGATGAGGAGTGGGAGGGTGAAGAGGCGGAGAGGGAGGAGGAGGTAAGTTAATGGGAGGAGCTTTGCAATCCACTTGTGCCAAACCTGGTATTTCACCAGTTGAAGCTTTGCATACTGATTCAACCAGGTCTGGAGTTATTCGTGACTCAGAAATTGAACACATTTCACTCTCAGCAGGGAGGGGGGGGGGGGGGGGGAGATTATAGTGGATTGAATGTTAATATCCATGGGGCTTGTGACTACGGGAGCGGTCACGTGTGCTTCCTGATGCACAATACCAATTTCCTGCTCGTGTTCACCGGCCCCACAAGCAGGAATGCCATCATTCTCCGGAGCAAGAACATCAAAACGGTTTTGAGTTTTAAAAACAGCAAACGTTGCTGTTTCTAAACACGAGTCATTGTTTTCGGCAGCCGGCGCCATCCTTTTTGCACAGCTCGTCGTCACTTCTTGACTGTTATCGGTTAGATGTTTCAATTTATGTTTCCTTTTTGAAGGAACAACAGTAAAGCCTCCATTATCTGCCTGGGGTTGATTTATCCCCACCTCCGGGCTCCGACGGTCCAGGCAGAATGTTCGAGTTTGAGGCGGCACCAGCGTGCCCAACTCTAGATGGACCACTGTTGGCCTCCATGGGCTCTACCGGCCTAGATGCGCCACTCGATGTAATCTTGGGGCAAGCGTTCTTTACATGTCCAGATTGACCACATATAAAACAGGTCGTGGTCTCCGTCGCAATAGAAATCTGGTATTTGCGATTTTTGTTTTTTAACGTCATCACTGTGTTGAGCGATTGAGCGTTGTCTTTTAGAATAATGTAACAATGACGTTGGAACGACATGACGTGGCGAACCGAAGCGTCAGAGCGCAGACGAAGCGGATTCATCGAGATTTGAAACACAACCGTGCCAAAAAAGCAGCCACAATCTCCTCACTTGAGAAGAAGGGCGGAATATTGGACATGATTAACTTAACCGCCGTCGTGTCCAAAGGACTAACGTGAACAAAGACGTCCGGCGGTTCGGATAGACCGGTTTCAACCGCCTGAGCCACGTGTCGCTCTTCCGACAGGAAAACCACGATACGTTGGTTCATTTTTGAAGCTGCGAGAACATTCTCAATTCCAACGAGCTCTCCTAGAGCAATCACCACATTATCAATGTTGGAACCCATCTGTGGATCGGTCCCATCGGCCGATGGGTCTGACCCATCTGTGGATGCACGAGAAATGACAATGCAGACCCATCGGCCGATGGGTCTGCGCCATCTGCGGATGTGTTGTTCACCTTGAAGGAATGTGTTGACAGAATGGTGCTCTTCAATCAGGTACACAGTCATTGGAATTACATGTGGTAGGAATTTAACAGAGATGATTTTAAAATGTTTAACAGATTAAACCACATGTCACGGACTGCTTTATAAACATTTATGACATCAATTGCTTATTTTTAGGTTCAAATAAACATACTCATCCACCATTGATGCATAGGAAACACAGATGGGTTCACCTTCAAGGTGAACACCACATCCGCAGATGGCGCAGACCCATCGGCCGATGGGACCGATCCACAGATGGGTTCCAACATCAACACTAACTCCGTCAGGTGGAGCAATCGTCACTCTGTTCTTACAAGTGAGTGACTCGTACACACTATTGTGCAAACGTTTGTTTGCCATAGCTTAAAGAAAAAAAACCTGCCACACGCAACCAGCAAGTGGAGGAAAATGAAAATAAGGAAAAAAGAGGTATAATGAGGAAGATAAACCACCGATGAGCGGCATACAAAGCTATAAGAACATGGCAGATGAAACGCAAGCCTGGAAACCAAGGGTTTCAAGAAGAACCCGCGAAGCACTTACCATGTGCGCTCTCTTTCTCTCTCTCTTCTCAACAAGGAAGGGAAACACGGGGAAGGGAAACACGGGGAAAACTTCGCAAACACGTACGAGGACACAAAGGGAGTGAAATTAAGATAGGAAAGACACCAACACAACACAATACTCACAGCTCCACACACAGCCGCCATGATGCCACACCCATGCACGACTCACCAACGACCAGGAGAGAGACAGAGAGACAGAGAGAGACAGAGAGACAGAGAGAGAGAGAGAGAGAGAGAGAAGGAGATGAGACGGAAAGGGCCGGTCCCCATCTGACCATGACCACACTTCCCTGATGAATCTGGGCAGTAGTGAAGAATGGGATTATTTGGCCCCCAACTTGCGTTGGGGAAGATGGGAGGGGAGGGGTGGGGGTAGGTACAACCACCTCAAAGAGGCATCCCCGATAGTTGTGTATGGAGAGTTGTGTGCAGAAGCTCAAACCACATGCAAATGCTGTTGTTGCCAAAGTTGTTTTTCTTTATTTAATGCCGAGGTTTTGGCTTCGTGGAATAGCAAGTGAAAGTTTTCTTTGGTCAGCAGTACATCTCAGATTTCTACATTTACATATCAGTACCCCAATAAATCCTCATGAAAACATTCCAAAACATGCTGCATATGGAATGCCCGCAGAGACCCGAATCGCACTCCGTTCGATCAGCCATCCTCTGGACGAGCCAAGACTTTCCTCCATCCTCGACAGGACGACCGTAAGGAGCGCAAGTTGAGCCTTTGCTTTATCGTGCGGAAGGAATGGTTGCCGTTTAAGATTGGACATTGCGATTCACTTAGGCTGAGGTTTACCACATCATGATGGTAACGATGATTGCATCCATATGACTCGTCATAGAACAG
Source organism: Myxine glutinosa (assembly GCF_964187855.1). Classification (NCBI taxonomy): domain Eukaryota; kingdom Metazoa; phylum Chordata; class Myxini; order Myxiniformes; family Myxinidae; genus Myxine; species Myxine glutinosa. The sequence goes on along the minus strand of NC_136271.1, from coordinate 121,391,173 downwards.
CTTTAAATTTTGCTTACAGTCATTGTGTTGGTATTATAATCCTTTTTGTTTTGTCAGTTGCATTTCTCATTCTTGCCCCTTGTAAATATTGTAACGTAAGTTACCCTCTGGTTCACATGAAGCGACAGAAGCAGGTTGACAAATCGGTGACGTCGTCATTTAGCTATAAAATTTACTGGAGTGACACTCAAATGGTATTCAAAGAATATTGTTCTCCTGGAGGATGACATACTTATATATAATGCAACAAGTGTCCTCTGAAGCTTGTAGTCAGATTATATTGGCAAAAAAATAAATAAAACCCAGACTGGAGGACTCGAAGGAGGGTACCCTACCTTTTGAACTACTGTGTTCATTACATAATAAGCGCATGCACACCTATACGTCAATCTAAGGGTCAACAAACATTTGGCCGACTGTGTATTTACAGGCAAACTTTTTGGAGTCTTCGTGTAGTATTTCCATCTTTACCTCCGGAGGTGATGCCTGTCTGTCTGTGAGCAAGATATCTCAAAAAGTTGTGAACGGATTCGGACGAAACTTGGTGAACAGGCGCAAGGACGAATTGATTTGAATTTGGTGAAGATCCGGATCAGAGAATTTTTTTAAAGGATTCTTCACAATTGAGAGATGGGGCCAAAAGCGATATCTCAAAAAGATGTGAACAAAATATGACGAAACTTTGTGGGTGACTTGGGTAAGTGACAAGAACAAGGCAATTCACCTTTGGTTCAGGTCCGGATCCAGATCTGGCCTGTCATTGGGATACAAAACGTAAACTCTTCAGCCTGGCGGAGGGATGTGCTCTACCGAGTGCTGTTGTAGTCAGTAATGATTTGTTCCGAAAAGTACTGCATTGCTGGCTTTCATAAAGATAAGAGCATCCATCACGTGATGCATTAAATCCATTGCTCCATTCATGTGCAGTGCGTAGCTGCTGGTTTCATCATTTCTGGGTAGAAACTGTGGCTGATTGCATTGTAGGTTCGGGCAGGAATTTGTCATTTGTTCAGGGTGCTGGTGCACAATAACTCACTCCATGTGAAAGGAACAGTGGGATCTTCATCGTCCACCAGCAACCAAAGTTAGTAGACATGTCATGTGTGGAAATAGAGTTTCTGATAATTAAGATGATTTTTTTAAGGGCAAAACAATATACTTGCCAACAATTTGAATAACTTTGAATCATGTAACGCATTGTTAGGCCAAGAACAAATGCTTTACTGTCTTGAGAAATTATATATCTCCTTCTTCATTGTTTAATTTATTTTCCTCTGAAAACACTCGGGAGACTAAGCGGTCACCTTGAACTGGAGGCAAAGTGGTGATAAATCAGGATGCACATCAGATGCATTTCAATCCCAGGTATTACGCATTCAAGAAATTTGAGCACGTCCAGGGAACTGACACACGTGACCTACCGTTTCAAAGGGCACTGTGGAGCTTTTTATGTCCACAAGTAGTCTAGTAGGAAGACTAGGTCCCCCTGCACCCCCCGGAGATATACTTCTAATCAGTGTTTCTAGATTGGAAAAAATGTGTAGAAAATGACTAGCTATGGCCCCAAGCTGAAAAAATGTCCCACATACCATTTTTATGCAAATTACTGCTGCAAATTTTATGCAAAATTATGCAAATTTTATGCAAATTTTTGATGAGGAGTAGAGTTGAGGGGTCTTTGAGGGCTTCATCGAGGTGCTCTCGGTTGCAAGACTGGGTCATTCTGAGAAGCACAGCAGGGTCAGAGATCATGATGTTCTCCTCCTCAGTGAATCTCTCCATCAACAGCCTCTCCATTGCCTCACACACTGTTTTGAGGCAAAAGAGGGACTTTGCGTAGGCCTTTCCACTGAGAACACCTTTGAGAGATCCACTTGTTACTAGTTGTGCCTCAAAGAGAATCTCTGCATATCCAGAACCACGCATCTTGTGTCCAGTGAGCATCCCGATGTAGTTCATGGATGTGTGGAAGGGTCCAATCGTTACTACATGACTAGCAAATTCATTTGGCCAGCGCCAGATGATGGGAAGGGCTTTCATGCAGACACCCAGATCAAATGTATTCAGGACCCATCTCTGACCCACCTCAGCAGTTGCTGCCTCGGAACGCTTCAGTAGCTCACGAACAACTGCGTTGTCTGTGATCGGTCTGTGCCTGGTGCCTGCATGGCATGGCAATGGCCTGCAGCCTGTGCCTGGGCTAGGGGGTTTCACCTCTGCAACTGGTTCTCCCCCACCCAGCAAATCAACAGTCGACTACTGCACGCCTATCCACCAACCGATCACAGACAACGCAGTTGTTCGTGAGCTACTGAAGCGTTCCGAGGCAGCAACTGCTGAGGTGGGTCAGAGATGGGTCCTGAATACATTTGATCTGGGTGTCTGCATGAAAGCCCTTCCCATCATCTGGCGCTGGCCAAATGAATTTGCTAGTCATGTAGTAACGATTGGACCCTTCCACACATCCATGAACTACATCGGGATGCTCACTGGACACAAGATGCGTGGTTCTGGATATGCAGAGATTCTCTTTGAGGCACAACTAGTAACAAGTGGATCTCTCAAAGGTGTTCTCAGTGGAAAGGCCTACGCAAAGTCCCTCTTTTGCCTCAAAACAGTGTGTGAGGCAATGGAGAGGCTGTTGATGGAGAGATTCACTGAGGAGGAGAACATCATGATCTCTGACCCTGCTGTGCTTCTCAGAATGACCCAGTCTTGCAACCGAGAGCACCTCGATGAAGCCCTCAAAGACCCCTCAACTCTACTCCTCATCAAAAATTTGCATAAAATTTGCATAATTTTGCATAAAATTTGCAGCAGTAATTTGCATAAAAATGGTATGTGGGACATTTTTTCAGCTTGGGGCCATAGCTAGTCATTTTCTACACATTTTTTCCAATCTAGAAACACTGATTAGAAGTATATCTCCGGGGGGTGCAGGGGGACCTAGTCTTCCTACTAGACTAAAGTGAGTGGCGCTGCTGCTCCGGCGCATGCTCCCATACCTGACCTGACCTGGAGTGGGTGGAAGAAAATGGGACAACTTCTCAGATGGAAGAGATGAAAGAATATCAAAATGTCAGTTTGCCAACAAAACATGGGGTGTCCACAAATTATCGTCTCAAATTCAAACCGCAATAAGAAAACAAAGAAAAGGAATACCACAATACGGGTTACTACTTTTTAAAGAACATTTCTCAAAGTTTTAATTGCAGATTATTTCATTTGCAGGTGCCTCCTGTGATGCGTGACGTCACATTTACTGCAAATGGAGTCCCCACAAGAAAAAGCACAGTGTTGCCTGCCCCCGCCCCGGTAGACCCCTCGCGTCCTGCACCCTGTACCCCTGCTTGGTGCACACGCGTACCGTTGGTACGGGTTTTGGTGAATTTGTCCCCTCAATCCACGGTTTGCTCCGAACCTTAACCTCGGTGACCACCGGTATCACACCCATCCGATCCACCACATCCATGATGGAGCCACACCCATCCATCCGATCCACCACACCCATTTTATTGAACCACAGCCATTATTGCACCACAGCCATTATTGAAAGAAAAAGGTGCCATGTATGTCACATGTCCCTGGTTTATAGAGACCAATTCAAATACACAGGTTGAACGGAGCTCTATGATGACCCATGGATGGCAGCCACCATCGAGAAAGACAATTTGTGAGTGGCACAAAGTGTTTATAGAGACTGGTACTATTCTGCAGAGGAAGGGCTGGCCAAGCTCATATAACAAGAGTGAGAATTGCTTTGCTATACATGTCCTCTACCGGTGCCAAGCCAATGTTTGTTTGTTTTTAAACAAATTAAAAAACATTGAAAATTAAAATAAATAATTGCTAAAATGCTATGAAACTAGAACTTGTTCTGTAACTTATCATCCTAAAGCCATATACCAAGTTTCAGTTGAATATGTTAAAGGGTATTGAAAAAGAGCAGAAAACCACAGCCGGGATGGATGGATGGATGGATGGACGGACAGGCGGATGGTCCTTTAGGTATGGGACTAATAAGGATGTTGAAAATGTTTATGAGCCATTCAACCACAGTCCCCATAAGTCTATTCGGATTCAGATGATGATCTTGCCAAATATAACTTTGACAAATGCTCTTTTCACATGCAGCAAACTATGTAATTGTATCCCATTTTTTATTTATTTATTACTGTTTGAATTTAGAATGGTAATTTGTGGACTCCATGCACATCCCAAGGGAATCCGAACCTGAGAAATGACAGCGTTGTTGTGAGTGAACTGCCAACTGGATAATCCGGTTTTCCACCCCAGTCTAGCTCTGGCCAACTCGTACTAGAACTTTCACTCCATGCTTGGATCAAGAGAATTACAATCACGTGAGCATATCCTGCATCATCAAAAACTTATTGTCACTGTTAAGTCATACCACATGATTTGACAACCAACCCACCACTTTGACTTCCGCCTGCCCAAAGTCTCCCTTGCCCTGTTTTGACCCGGCACAACGTCACAAGATACAGCCCCAAAAAGCAATTACCGAAAAGCGTTTTTAACCAGAATCATTCCATGCGGACCGAGGCCAAAATTTCCCTTGCATAGAACACTGGATCTGTACATCAAGAAAAACAACAACTTTTGTTATGCATTCGAGAAGCTTCACTTGAAAAACTGCATTTTTTGCAAAAAACTGGAAAAATACAAAAAAAAACACAGGGCTGCATATGGGGACGCAATTCAGTGTGGTCACAGTTGGAGACTAAAAGGAAAGTCTGGGCAAAAACGGGCCAACACATCACTCAACAGACAAATTCAAAGCTACAAAAAGCTACAGGATGTTTTCACAAAGTTACAGTTTTCAAATGCTCACGATAGTCCAAGATATGCCAACATTGAAAATGCTTTTCAACATACATGTAAGGCACGGGGAACATCAGACTGAGACGTGTGTTGAACCGGTCTGCGTGGTGATATTTTGTTCAATAGTTGATGTATCTATTATCACTGAACTCAAAAACAACTGGAGAATAACAACAACAACAACATGGCCACCATCGTCAAAAGGAAGTAAGTCACGAGGCAAGTTACTTTAAAATTGTTAGTGACCATGCCTTTTTGCATCGTGATGATGCATAGGGCTGCCGAAGCAGTTTCATTGGCTAAGGAGTGCAATCCTGTATGATTGTTGTATCATACATGAGCATGAAGCTTAGATCTGGGAACATAGATTTCGAGTTAGACTACCAGCTTATCTGACCCTGCCCAAGGCATTCCAAACGCTACAAATGCCATGTGCTGTTTCCTTCCTTGACACTCAGCTTTACATGGAGGGAACATGGAAAACGCCAGGGCTTGCCATCCCATGCACTCTCTGCCAACATGGAAATGATTAGATGCTGGTCTGAGAAATGGAACACGTCCTTCAATCATGGCAAATGTCAGTGTCACCCTGTCCCTCCAGGGGAATTGTCCCACAAACCCACCTAATCTAGTTCCATGGTCAGCCAAAATGCATAGGGTTCAGTTTCTTGACATCTAGGCCTCAACCATCAGGCATGACCTCTCCTGGGCCGGCCACGTTGCGACGCTGGCCTCCAAACTCAGGAGACGTAACACTGTCTGACATTTAACCAGTAAAAACCAAAAAAAATTCAAAAACTCTTCCAGTCGTATGATGCTCCTTGAATAGTGAACTCCGAGCTGCAGAAGTAACAGATTAATTTCAATCTTGCTGTTTTTGTTCAAAATGTGAGTGGAGTATACGAGTTGGATTTGAAATGGAAATTGTATTTCTACAAGGGAAATAGCGAGGATTTTTATTTATTTATTTTCACAACTAACTTAATTTAATGGTTCTGAAAGGTGTATAAAATACAGGGTGTCTGAATAAAATGTATCCAGAATTAAATATTGCAGAAAATTAATTGTTAGGGTTAGGGCTGTTGGGGTTAGGGTCAGTGATGTTGAGTGTTACTAATACCTAACAGACGGCGTTAGCACATGATGGAATGATTGCACCTCATCGATCAGCTGTCACCCTCAGGGCAGTGTAGGATGGCAACGTAGTACAGTTGATATTAAAAGTCTGCATACATTTGATTGAGATACCATGAATAGAAAAAGTGGCACTCCGGTTGGTTTCAGGCTCTGAACGAGGACGCTGTCAGGGTAACGCGTAATGGATGGCAGGGAAGTGCTGTTGCTCCCTGCCCTTTGACCTCTTCCCAGAGCTACGTGGACACAATCCCACTGGGTTGTTTTCCTCCACTCTAACACAGCTGACACACATATCTGAACCAATCAGCACTGCTTACTGTTTTTTTTTTTTAATTCAGGTATCAGGTTTTGTGGAAGAGCAGAGCACAAAAGGGGAAAGGGTTAAGAGACAGAGAGTGGGGGAAAGGGGAAACAGCTGTGCAAGAATGCATGGTGGATAGTGTCTCAGGAGGAGGAAAATGCAGCACGAAGAGAGGAGTTGCAGGTGAAAGGTGGACAGGGCCTCAGCAGGTGTAGGGAGGTTATACGAGGTAAAATGTGGGAGAGCATGAGGTGGCAATGGAAGAATATGGTTCTAAATGTGAGAGAATGGAAAAATGAATGAACTTTGGTTGCATTGAATGTCATTTGGAGAGGGTAGCCTGGAATGGTTTCTAGTATATGGAACACGCAACCTAGGAAGTGGGGGCATCAATTGTGCGGAAAGGCGAGAAAGCAAGAGGAGCAAGAGCAGACGAGGGCCAGGAAAAGAAGCGCAAGGCCACTAACCTGCCTGCAGTGATGGAGACACAAAACTAGAGACTCAGCTTCCTGTTTCAAGAGGGTAATTACACAGAGGGTCTTAGATTCCATGGCTTCAAGTGGAACAAGATAGAAAGCAGCAGCATCAGTCCATGTTCCATAGCACTTCAAATGAAGGCGATAGATAGCAGCTGGTTTTGGAGGCCAGCCAAGCACAAAGTCAGTTTGTTGCACTTTGTGAGGCCGAAGACCTCCAGAGACTGTACCTCTCCCAGAGGCAGGCCATAAATAAATTGGAGGATTAGCCAGCTGGTCTTAAGGAGAGATAAAGTGAGAACATGGGTCCTTCCTGCATTATAAAAAAACATGAAGTCCGAGTGTGGGATTTTGCTGAATCTATATACTATAAGGGATATATTTGTCTGTCTGTCTGTGTCGCCATTTTTTCTCGGAGATGGCCAAACGGATCTTTGCCAAACTTGCAAAGGTTCATCAGTAAGTGCTGGGGAGTGCTTTGGGCAAATTCCTTTTTTAATTTTGGTAAAAAAGTTGGATTTTAAAAATAGTTTTATAATGCGTAAGCCTTTGTATAACTGCAGCAATGTGAAAGTTAATATTAAATGATCCCTGACCCAATTCCTTAGTAGGTGCAAGGAAGTGTTTTAGGCCCTTACATAAAAAAAAAAACAGCACCACAAAGCGGGTGTAACCCCTCAGCCCATGCATGGTGGAAACCAATTTCAAGATGACTGCCGTGGTGGCCATATTGAAAATCGCAGCGCACCCATTTTCGAAAGGAACCTTCATCTAACTCAACCCCAACACACTGCAAAAATGGATTTAATTGGACAAGCCGTTCTGCTTAAAATTGACGGAAACCAATTTCAAGATGGCTGCCGTGGCGGCCATATTGAAAATCGCAGCGTGGCCATGAACCTTCCTCTGCTCAACCCCAACACACACTGCAAAAATGGATTTAATTGGAAAAGCTGGTCTGTTCGAAATTGACGGAAACCAATTTCAAGATGGCTGCTGTGGCGGCCTTAGTGAAAATCGCAGCGCGCCCATTTTCGAAAGGCACCTTCCTCTACTCAACCCCAACACACACTGCAAACATGGATTTAATCGGACAAGCCGATTGCCGACAAGCCGATTGTCGACAAGCCGACAAGCCGAATCGGACAAGCCAAAACCACCAAAGAGATGGTGGTTTTGCACTTTTCGCACTGCAACTGGACCTGACGGCATCAGCCCACGGGTCCTAAAATCTTGTTCTTCCGCTCTTTCACTCCCTCTCTCTGTTCTCTTCACACTCTCTTTTGCTCAAGGTCATCTGCCATCTGCTTGGAAATCTGCCAACATCACCGCTTTGCACAAAAAAGGTGCAAAAACAGATCCTAGCAACTACAGACCAATCAGCCTTCTCACAATTATCAGTAAAGTCATGGAATCCATCATTGCTTCAGATATGAAATCTTTCCTCTTCTCCAATGGCTTGATCTCTGATCATCAATTTGGTTTCAGACCTGGTCACTCTACTCTGGACATGCTGCTTCTGCTTTCTCAGCAATGGATGGAGGTCCTCAATGCCAAACAGGAAATTCGAGCTGTCTCCCTTGACATATCACGTGCCTTCAATACGGTCTGGCACCCCGCCCTGCTCGCCAAACTCTCCTCTGTTGGTATCCATGGAAATCTCCACGCATGGCTGGCGGACTTCCTCTCTAGTCGCAGTCAACGTGTGGCGCTGAATGGGTTTCTCTCATCTCCTCTTCCTGTTCAGGCTGGAGTTCCCCAAGGCAGTGTTCTGGGCCCTTTGCTTTTTCTGGTCTTCATCAATGATCTCCCCGACTCTCTTGAAAATCCTCTCTATCTCTTTGCTGATGACTCTACTCTCTGTCGCTCCATTCTTCATCCCTCAGATCGACAGTCTGCAGCCTCCTCACTCTCTGCAGACCTGGACAAAATCACAGACTGGGCAAACAAGTGGAAACATGTCTTTCAATCCTGACAAATCTCACACTCTTACAATGTCTCTCCGAAAAGACCGACTGGACAACCCTCCCATCTACTTTCTGAATAATCCTCTCCAAGAAGTTCTGTCACTCAAACTTTTGGGTCTCACTATCTGCCATGATCTTTCCTGGGAAAACCACATTTCAAATCTGGCCTCCAAAGCCAGTCGCCGACTGGGCATCCTCCGTCGTGCGAAGTCCTTCCTTGGCACACCTGAGCTCCTCACCACGTACAAGGCTTTCATCCGCAGCTCAATGGAATACTGCTCTCCCCTCTGGGCTGGTGCTCCTGCCTCACACCTAGCTCGTCTTCACGCTGTTGAAAGCAAAGCATTCAGAATCATTGGAATCTCCCGCGATGAAGCTAACTCCAAGGGCCTGTCACTCACTCACCGCAGGCAGGTTGGTGGTCTTTCCGTCTTCTACCGACTCCTCTCTGGCCTTGCCCCCCCAGCTCTCTCTGGGCTCTGTCCCGCAAATATTCCTACAGGTCGCACAAGATCTGCCTGCAACCCTCTTATGGTTAAACTGCCAAAATCAAGACTCGCTGCTCACCTTCGCTCCTTCATTCCTCTTTTCTCCCGCCTCTGGAACAAACTCCCTCACTCTCTTCAATCCCACTCCACCCTCCAGGTCTTTAAAACAGCTGTTCACCACCATCTCTTATCTTCCCCCATCCAAAACCTTGATCTTTTCTATCCCCGATAATTTCACCCCAATTCCACTTTTTGAAATACTAACTTCTGACCTGGAAGTCCTTGGTGTCCTTGTGTTTTATACTTCTCCCACCCCCCACCCCCTCACCCCTTCCCACGCCTCCTCCCCCCAAGCCCTCTCCCTCCCACACATCTCCCTGCTCTCAAATGTTGTGTGCTCTCAAGTGTTTGTGTGCTTCCCATTCTCTTGTCTTCTGCTCCCTCTTTTTATATATTTTGTTTGTCTGGTTGATGTGTTTGTGAAGTAAATGTCAGCTCTTTCACGAGCCTCGATTCAGTATACAAAAAAAAAGAAAAAAAAAAAGAAGCCGTTCTGCTTGAAATTGACGGAAACCAATTTCAAGATGGCTGCCGTGGCGGCCATATTGAAAATCGCAGCACCCCCATTTTCGAAAGGAACCTTCCTCTACTCAACCCCAACACACACTGCAAAAATGAATTTAATCTGACAAGCCGTTCTCCTTGAAATAGACGGAGACCAAAAGTTGATGGACGCCCGGACGCCCGCCCGGACGACGCCCGTGACGACAATACCCCTTAGCCCAATTTGGGCTGAGGGGTGACTAGAAAAAAACCACCTATTTCCGGCAAACGAGGTTAAAGCACTCATCCAAGGCCTTGTGCACAGCTTCCGCAGCACCCAATATATTGTTACGGTTCTCCGCCGCCCTTCTTACCCTTACCAAGGGGGGATTAAGCCCCTTGTTCTTTCTGGGCTTGGCGGAACCGGGAGACTTGAAACGCCTCTTCCGGGCAAACACAAGGTAGGGTTTCGGGACCAAGTTTCACTCGTACCTAAATCCCTGCGCCGCCACGGAAGCGGGGAAGCAAGCCTCGCACGGACCACGTGTAATTTGGGTACACCGAGCGGATTGAGTACCACGTGGTCCGTGCAGTTTTCTAGTAGTGGAACCCGATTCTAGCGATTCTACTCGTACCACGCTTAGTCAATGAGGAAAACACGAGAACGATCGTTTAATTATTCGGAAGGAAGAACACAGGTTTAATTATTATTCCCACAAGTATGCACAATAATCGGTAGACGCAGAGACACAGAGCAGCACTTAATCAGTCTTATCCTTAATGTCCCAGACTCGGGCCCGTTCACACTCACACAGGAAATTGCAGGCAGGATGCTGTTCAGGCCAAACGCATCGACTTGGTCGTCCAGGAACGGCCCCGTCCGGCTCTCCATGGTCCCAGCATGTCCCGCGAAGAAGGCAAGCAGGCGGTGGAAGGATCCTCGCAGCGCGTCTCCCGAACAAAAGGCAGCCAATGAGGTAGGAAGGAAAAGTACGCGTCTCTCAGCGTGGCTGGCGGTTACACAGCGCGTTATCACTCGCGTAACTCAATGCACTATATGCGGCTCGGCTTCAAGCTCAACCGGGCGTCACTTTCATATGAGCGCGTATCCTGGTTCATGCGCGTCTTTCTCCACTCAATGCCAACTCAGTCCTCGTACCTCAATTGCTCCTCGAACTGCTCAATTGCTCTCGAACTCCTCCAACTGCTCGCGAGTCCTCAATGCTCCTGGGGGCTTTGCGCGATGGGTTATATTTGCCACGCCCTGAGCCTTTCTCGAACGTTCCAACCACGCCCTGTGACGCATTGCCGCCGCCGCACCCTGCGAGGCCTGATTGGCGGCTCGCGCTTACCGTCAGCTTCTCTGTCGCCTTCATTCGGCCCCGCCCCGACCCTCCAGGCCGGCCTCGTGTTAATTCGCGCCAAAAATCCAAATGTATTATTATTATTATTATTATTAAGAGACGTAAGGCGATGGAGGTGGGATAAGGCAATGGAAGCGATGAAAGGACCTATTCTCATTACTCTACTCAACGCAAAACGAACACAGGAAAAGGTCTATTCTTACACATACTATGAAATAACTGAACTAACGCGAGGCTACGTGTTGTTTGTGTGACTAACTATGAGGGGGAAATTTAACTTTATTATACAAAACTCAAAACCGCAACAATATATATATATATATATATATATAAAGATGACCCTTCTTTCACCATCAGGTGCCTCGTGATGCCGAGGCAGTTTCATTGGCTTGGGTTACAATCCTGGATGTGTTGCCACTTTGACACAGGGAAGTCAAGGCAGAAATTTGTAATATGTTTGGGGTGCTGGCGATAACTCGCCTACTCTTCATGAAGGACACCATGGGATCTTTAACGTTACCAACTAATGCCAGGAGATGGGATGTCCAAGTTAAAGACCATCTGAGTGACGGCACAATATCGATGACCCACCCTGCCTCTTAAACACCTGGATGGTAGTTTATACCTGGGTCGGGATTCTAACCCAAGCCAGACAGCTCAGTGGCCAGTGTGCGTACTTCTAGGGCATCTCCTATATACATATACATTATCCACTATATAATATACAGTATTGAGGTTTTTGCATGTATTGAAATTTGAAAATAGTAGGTAATGGGTGACAAAACAAAAGGAAAGGCGAGAAACTGTAAGAAGGAAGGGGACAAAGCACCAAGAAGCAATGGCTGCGAGAGTAGAAGGAGCACCGCACCTGAATAAACAGACTCCTCATAGGCGATGTCTACGGGGAGTGAAGAGCTTAAAATGCACGTTTTTCTGGCTTGGCGAGGAGAGGAGAGAGAAAAAGACCTTTGTCATGGTGTGACCAATTTTTCATTTCCAAAGGAACCATCTAGAACACCGCACAATTCATCAAGCGATTGTTTACCAACACATGCAAAAATGTCTCTTACCATTACAAACAGATATTCGGTGCAAAAAGTTTTCAAGATCATATTGTTTGCAATAGTTGCACACTATTTCGAGGATAATCAGAATAATTCAGTTAAAATAAGCAAAGAACAATAATTACCACCTGGAAATACCAGATAAGGTAACTTGTTTGATGTATAGTGTTTGTTGCTATGGACCGGTCTATTGTTTGGTTGCCAGTGTTCAGAAGATCAAACCAAAAACACCATTTTGTTACATTGCTCATAGGGGGCTCTGAATGATCTGGGAACGTGTTCTTTTTACGGCTGTCCCGTCTGCATTTCACTTTTGGACGTTACACATGATCCTCCCACATCTTTCGAACAATGAATGAAAATGTGCGCCAGGTAGTCTCACCAAATGCGGTGCCTGGGATCAACTGAATAGTTAACAATGCTTTCAATAGGTGGGAGACCAGGAGGGATGGAGTGACAATATGACACAGGCATGATGGGTCAAATGGCCTTTTCAATTGCCTCAATTGCTTTGTGATATTTCGGATTGTACCGTCCGGATCAAAATTGATTTAGTTCAGAAGTGGCACCTTGTAGTTGGAGCATGAACGTAGCCATTTAAAAATAAATGCAGAGTTTACCTAAGTTTAGGGGGTCATCTAGTTCGTACAGAAGGAAACGTGGCACAAATTTTGCCCCCGCTTGCATTTGTAACTAGGGACTTCATAGAATATGATACCCCACGCAGTGTTCAAGTATATTCTTCAATTTTAATACAACTAGGGCGTGCCCGTACGTGGGTGCAAAAAAACATGCGTGCAAACAACAACAACAAAAAAAAACTTTGAAACCACGTGGCAGTAACGACCACAGAACCCCCCCCTCTATTTACATGAAATGGTTTGGTCCATTCGCAAAGCCAAAGCGAACGGCTTGCGAGTACGGTAGAACCCCCCCCCCCCCCTCTATTTACATGAAATGGTTTGGTCCATTCGCAAAGCCAAAGCGAACGGCGAACGGCTAAATCGCCATAGCTCGGTAACTACTTCTCCGATTAATATGAAACCTTGAAAAGGCACATCCTCAGGTCCCCAGCAATATACCTGGCAAGTTTCAAGTATATCGGACCCGTGGTTGTCGAGAAACAGCGGTCACAGACAAACAAACACACAGACACACAAACAGACACACACACAGACACACACACAGACACACACACAGACACACACACACACACACACAGATTACTGGAATTATAGATAGATAATGATTTTAAACATTATTAATGTGACGTATCCACAGGATTTAGAGGTGAAAAGCAAGATAACACCCATTGCCCAGGTCACTTCACACAGAACATGTCAGTTAAAAAAAAAATCTGGAAGTTTAGCGCGAAACAGTCTTGTACACCACCCCATAGAACATGTCCAAATACGGCAAAACTGGAGGTTCTTGGAAGTATTTAGAAGGCAATTTGTGTTCTACAGTGTTCAAGTATACATACAGTGCATTCAGAAAGTATTCAGACCCCTTCACTTTTTTCACATTTTGATATGTTGCAACCTCATGCTGCAATCGTTTAAATTCATTTTTTCCCTCATCAATCTACACTCAATACCCCATAATGACAAAGAGAAAACAGGATTTTAGAAAGTTTTGCAAATCTTTTTTTTTTTAAACAGTGGTGTGGGGGGGGGGCGAGTGGGGGAGGGAGGGGAACGAGTGGGGGGGGGGAGAGGAACGAGTTGGGGGGGAGGGGAACGAGTGGGGGGGGGGGAGGGGAACGAGTGGGGGGGAGGGAGGGGCAACGAGTGGGAGGGAGGGGGGAACGAGTGGGGGGGGGGGGGGTGAATGAGTAGTGGGGAGGGGGGAATGAGTGGGGGGGAGGGGAACGAGTGGGGGGGTGATGAGTAGGGGGGTGGAAACGAGTGGGGGGGGAGGAGGGGAACGAGTGGGGGGGGGGACGAGTGGGGGGGAGGGGAACGAGTGGGGGGGGGAGGGGAACGAGTGGGGGGTGGGAGAGGGGAACGAGTGGGGGGGGGAGGGGAACGAGTGGGGGGGAGGGAGGGGCAACGAGTGGGAGGGGGGGGGAACGAGTGGTGGGGAGGGGGGGGACGAGTGGTGGGTAGAGGGGAACGAGTGGGGGGGGAGGGGGGAATGAGTAGAGGGGGAGGGTGGAATGAGTGGGGGGGAGGGGGGAATGAGTGGGGGGGGGGAAGGGAACGAGTGGGGGGGTGATGAGTAGGGGGGGGGAACGAGTGGGGGGGAGGGGAACGAGTGGGGGTGGGGGGAGGGGAACGAGTGGGGGGGAGGGGAACGAGTGGGTGGGGGAGGGGAACGAGTGGGCGGGGGAGGGGAACGAGTGGGCGGGGGAGGGGAACGAGTGGGGGGAGGGAGGGGGACGAGTGGGGGGGGGAGGGGAATGAGTGGGGGGAGGGGAATGAGTGGGGGGAGGGAGGGGAACGAGTGGGGGGGGGGAATGAGTGGGGGGAGGGAGGGGAATGAGTGGGGGGGGGGGTGGGGATGGTCGGAGGAAGGGGAGAACAGGTGGGGAACTGGGAGGTGGGGGGAGGAAAATGGGAGGGGAGGATGAGGGTTGTGGTACCAGGTTTGATGAAAATGGAGTGGTGGTGGCAGACAGAGAATAGACAATGTGAAGCTAAACAAAAATGGAAAAGAAAAGGTGAAAACAACGAGAAAAAGGGGGTCAAAAGATCGAAGGTTGAGGTTGGAGCAGCTCGCACCTCAGCACATATGCACAGCCGCCATCTTGCCACGCCCAATGCACAAACGGCCAGCAGGGGGAGAGAGAGGGAGAGGTGGAGAGGGGTAGACGGGGAGACGAGGGGTGAGGGTGAGGGTGAGGGTGAGGGTGAGGGTGAGAGAGAGAGAGAGAGAGAGAGAGAGACAGAGAGAGAGAGACAGAGAGAGAGAGAGACAGAGAGAGAGAGAGAGAGACAGAGACAGAGACAGAGACAGAGAGAGACAGAGACAGAGACAGAGACAGAGAGAGAGAGAGAGAGAGAGAGAGAGAGAGAGAGAGAGAGAGAGAGAGAGAAATGTATAGTCTTCCCGAGGGGCGGAGAGGGCAAAAACAGGAATGAAGGAAAATGAAATTGAAGAGTAATGGATTGAAAAGTTGAAAAGTACATGTATGGATGAAAAAGACAGGACAATAGACGAAGCAGAGAGGGAGAGAGGGAGAGAGGGAGAGAGAGAGAGAGAGAGAGAGAGAGCGAGAGAGAGAGAGAGAGAGAGAGAGAGGGAGAGAGAGAGAGGTCGGGCCACCCACCCTCAAGGCCCTCTCTGGCGCCACGGAGCATATTTCAGCAAACGAAGCAAAAATGGTTGTTATTTTTACACCGAGTTAATTTTTTTCTTGGCTCTTTTCATCATCTCTTTTACAATTACCTAAAGTGTGCCAATGGCCTCAAGACGTCTCTGTTCGAGTTGTTTGCAAAAAGTCCAAATTGATATAATTTCTGCCTTGGTAGTTCAAATAAACACGGGCGCTGAAAAATGGCCAGTCCATTCTAATTGGACGCAGACGGGACTCGGCTGTATCTGCAAAGCACAACGTGCTGTTTATCTCAGACATTTCATCTCCGCAAAGGGAGAATACATGGTACCTTGGTATGAGCAAAATTAGAGGGATGGTTAGATCAATGACATGACCAATGCAATCATGTATGTATTAATGAGGACACACTAATGTAGTTAATGATGCCAGATGCAAGTTTATGGTGTGTGTCATGGGGGAGATGTTAAGCCAGCTGTCTCATTTGCAATGAAGCGATGTAAAAATGCAGCTAATGATGGCAGCGACACCAGGCTTTGTAGTGGGTGGCAAGGTTGTGGGGATACTGCCTGAGCAAACCAGGGGGTAAGGGGTTCCAATGTGGCTGAAGAAGAAATGTGAAGTGTATGGTGGCTTTTGGAATCCTACCTAATCCCAGGATAATTCCATATGACATTGTTGATAAAACCCAGCTGGCTCATTAGTGACCTTCAGGGAGGGGGAAAGAAATCTGCCAGCACCCTCTGTCTCTCTCTCTCTCTGGTCGAAAAAATTGCTAGCCCACTCTATTTATTTGAGTCTTCATGCCGCAGGGCCGTTGGGATGGGCGATTAAGTGTTGCCTAAGAAAAGGCAGTACTGCTCAAGAATCTCCGAACTAATATATATTTCAATACTTGTGCGATGTTATTGCGAGTCCAAGCTGGAAGAGTAAATTGAAGTAAAAGCTACAAACGGGCACTGGAGTAGGGGCCGGGGTCACAGTTGGACACAAGAAAGATAAATGAACGAACAGAAAAAGCGGACAGAGAGGAGGGGGGAACACAGTAACCAGGAAGTGAGAGGGTTAGGTTAGGTGTGTTAATGGGGATAGAAAATATCATGGGCGTGGTTGTGGGATGACAGGAGATGATCATTGGTGGTGCACTCCCTGCTTGAAGTAAGAGTTTCATGTAAGGAAAGATCGCAACTGAACGACCTGAACCCTCTTCCGAAGGCAGTTCCATAAAACGGGAGAAAAGAGGAACAAAGGAGTGGAGGTGGGCGAGCAAGCCTTGATTTTAGGCACTAAAGTTGAATGTGCTGCTTAATGCCAAATTATTTAAAATAATGATTTAAAGTGGAATACCATAGATAACAGATAATCATCACATGTAGTATACTAGCAGATTCCGATATACGACCTTTGCATTATGATATACTACGAGCAGGGGCACCCAGTGTTGCCAGGTGATGTTCTAATCCTGCTGGCATTTTAAAGAAATCTTTTTTTGTGTTAAGGCCCTAAGACACTCTCCTACACCCAATAAGGAATGGGATCTGTCAGGCATCATTTAATATTACCTTTCACAAAGGCTTAGGCACTATAGAGAGATTAAAATAAAAAGCCAAAGATTTTTCAGTCAGGTCAGTCATTTGGGACTACCACTGGTAACAACAACATGTAACCCAGTGCTACCTGCCGCATGGTCGGGTTGTCGGCGACTAAACCGACACCTCTTACTGGCTTTGCTAGTGGGGAGGGTGACTGTTCCACCCTGCCAGAACCAAAAACAGCACCGGGCAAAGGGTGGATGAGCTCCTGTAAGGAGCCAACGGCCATCCACGAAGGAGATGGTGTCTCCTAAAAAAAAACACCCATCTGGGTTGGACCGGTTCAAGTCATACCAAAGACTTTAAAAAATGGCACGTGCTGCTTCTTTGCTTGAAAAGGATAGAGCACGAACAATCCCCATTGGTTGGCATCCATGGGGAGGAGGATATTCCTCTTGAGGAAATGCCCCACTGAGTACGGTGAGAAAAGAAACGCCATTGTTAGGACGTCGCTGGTACCAGAATATCCCAGGAAGTGACCGTAGTGACGGCACTTCCTCCAAGCTCAGTGGCTGTGTTAAGTGTTTGTCTCGTCAGCATGTCCGTGCGTGCATGTGTGTATATTGTTACGTGCTCCTCCCCAAACCCCGGTCACAGTGTACCTCCGAGCCCCGAAAGGAGTCACGGCAGAAAGATGTGTTATTCTGTGTGTCAATGACCAATGGTGAAACCACACCAACCAATTGTTACCAAAAACCCAGTATTGTATTAATGTCACACAAGAATAACAGCACAAGTACAATATTAATCAATTGTACAACCAAAATACCATATAACTCTCATGATGGTACCATCAGTTTCTTATTCAATAACTCACTGTACTCCAAGTGAGTGAAAATAACATTCCCAAAGTCACTGTCCCGGCACCAAGCCAAAGTCGATCCACGCTCCGGTGATCGCAAGAAAAATGTCGTATCGAGACCAGAATCCAGGTCGGCTGACAGTCAACGCTGTCAAAGAGGTGCAAAGGTGCACCCAAAAGGCGACTGGGAAATCACACCTTCGGGTATGAACGTTCAGCGGCTCCCAAACGGAGAACCACAAATTCTCACTTGAAATCCACATTACACACGCAAACCAGGCTAACGGCTGGGCGTGGTGAAATGGCTGGAGCGAGGTGAAAAGGCTGGAGCGATGCAAAATGGCGGGAGCGATGCAAAATGGCGGGTGGGCCCGTAATGGAGGCGTACCTGCTCTCCAACAACGATTCTCTTCGGAATCAACCGCAAAACCCGACACGCAGGTTTATCTGTCACAGCGATCACAACTCTGTCACAGGAATCCCTTTTCCAGGAAAACCAAACTTCGCTCGTGACCCACGTTCGCCAGCGTCTCCTCGAGACCTCAAAGCAGCTCGGCTTTTTTTCCCGACCTCACTTGCTCCGCTTTTCGCTTCTTCCTCCTCTTCTTCCGGTTTCTCCCGATCTGGTTTCCAGTTTCTTTTAAAACTAATTTTTCACCTTTTGAAAACAGTTATCTCCATTTCACTTAAGCAATAACAATAATAGTACATGGAACCAAAAATGCTTACAGTGGATGAAAACCACAACGATGGAATTGACGAATCCGTAACAATATGTATAGCAGGATATCTCAAAAAGTTGTGGACGGATTATGACAAAACTTGGTGGATAGGTTGGTTGTGTGACGAGAACAAGCCGATTCGATTTTGGTTCAGGTCTGCATCCAGATTCGGTCTATCAATGGGATACAAAACGTAAACTGTTCGGCCTCGTGGGGGTATGCGCTCGACTAATTGCCGTTCTAGTCTTTATTTACATCCTCTTGATAACAATGTCATGCAGTTTCAAAATCGGTATTCATCAGTATGCTTATGATACTCAGGTCAACCTGCACATTAAACCTGAAGACGTGCTCTCTTCGACAACTTCGAAATTGAAACAAGACTGTCCATTAACGTTCTCTCCCTCAATGTCATGATGTAAGGTTTTGAGAAATAGATGAAAGTCCAAAGGCCACCGAAAGCTTCAACCCCAGCTAATGAAACCTGAGGATCAGCATCTCATTTCTGTTTACACAGTTTCAAAACGATGTGCCACTATGCATCCTACACTTTCTTCATTCCACATACAGCTAACAATCTGAAAATCGATTTCCTTCCATCTGCACCTTATTGCCCAGATATGCTCATGTTCAAATCAGAGGATGACAGAAATTTTGGTTCGGAATGTCATAACGTCACACTTCGATTACTGCAAACCACAATCAGGAAGCATGCCTGCTGCTTCTTTCAAGCCCCTATAACTCACTGAGAATGTGGCAGCCAGGTTTATAAATTCAAGCTCTGAAATTTCATCATCACCACAATCTTCCAGACAATTCACTGGCTCCGAAAATGCCAACGTAAAATATCGCTGATGATCTACGAGGCGGTTTAAAAGGTTCTCAGAACAAGATATTCGCATTAGTCCAACACACGTCGTTTTTTGATATATTGTCCGTTGACTCCGATGCCCTTTCTCCATTTGTTCTTCAATCAATCAATAAATGCCAATAAAGTAGAAGTTTTTAAGATTCCTCTTTCAGCCACTTTTTGGTTGCTTCAGTTGGTTCCTTGTCAACGGAAAATCGGCAGCCATGCAAGTTGAACTTAAAATGTTTAAACAGTTAATAGTCACTGGGGATCAGGCCTAGGCTCTATGCTGGTGATACAACCACTCAGTCACAAATAGTTGGCTGTGCAACATGGGCCTCGTGCAGAGATGCTTTGAAGGAGGAACACTCCAATTTGTCTTTGATGGCTTGCCACAATTAGTGTGCGAATTACGTAATTAGTATTCTCCAGTAGATGTAATCCGGTGAGGTACAGCCACTCAATCAGCAGGAAAGTCCAAGCATCCCAGAAAATTGCAGCAGTATTCCCCAAGTACCACATCCCAGAAAATATAGGTTCAGATCCTACTAGTTGAGGGTGCGGTACAAAATGTATTGGGTAACACTGATCCCTTGTGGTTCCATTGCATGGAATCCAATTTAGTTTCAGGATCATATCGATGATGCTTCATTTTGCCAGTTACCAGCCAAGTGATAAAGCCAGCTGGTTACCAGCCAAATTCAATTTCAATTGAATGTTATATTCTGAACACAAATCGGAAAACTAACCCGTAGTTTAGGAATACAGTACTTTGGCTCTGAATTTCGCCTGATTGCGCATGCACAGAGGGGAAGTGAGATACATTTTTAGTCTGTCTGCCTGTCTGGTGGTCAAACAAAACTGAAAAACATTCCAAACAGGAAACTTACTTATCTTAGGGACGCCATAAAGGACACAAACAACAGGAGTAGTGTATATATGTTGCTTCTGGGACACTCTCATTTTCCCATTGACTTACATGTTAATTTTTCCCCTCCCTCATTGCCCCTAAACACCTCTATTTCTCTCACCCTGTTCTTTACGAACCTTCTAACCTTTTGACATGTTATCCTTATTCATTAGACCACTTAAACAATGGTCCTTCTGTGTGAACCTGTGATCCTTCTGACCTTATGAACCTTTTAACCTTTTACTCTTAATATCATCTGGTGAATATAACCCACTCAAACAACGACCCTACAAATATTTGTTTATGTGTGGGAAATAATTTAATTCTCCTACAACTCTCCTCACCGTCTAATACATTAACAAAAAATATGTTTGAGTTTGGTTCTTTATTAAGATATTTTAACTGAGCTAAGATAAAATGGTAAACCTCCCTCAATGTTCTTGTTTGAGCGCCTCCAGTGCCACATACCATTTTTAAATTAAAGTATATATTTTCCTGACAACCATCAAAGTTTTCCGTCCACTCAAAAATATTTCCATCTTTTTTACCCAATTCACCGGTATTTAAATTAATTCTCTTATTTGTTTTGTAAATTGTTTTACCAGTTGTCTTTTCAATTATACCTATTTGATATTTTTCACATTCGTTATGTTTACCATTTATATACCAAGGTTGATTACACCTCCACTCTTTAGTCTGGTTGGTACTTGGTTCTATCATTTATATAATAGTAAAAAGGCGGCGGTAGCCCGTTAAAATCCCTAACCCCCTTTTTAACTTATCACTTATATACTTATATAACCATAAGGGAGACTATCAATTCCATTTTCTAAAATAAACCTCTTATCATCAAAAGCCCCCAATGCTTTCTTATTCATCTCTTCTGAATATAATTTATGTTTATAACTTCTTATTCCATTAATCTTTCTAAACTCTTCTTTCTTTGTTGTTAAACAGTTATAATAATCCTTAAAGTTTATTGTTTCTTTAATAACATTTTTCTTTACACCTTTTAACTTCTTATCAGTCTTTTCGACGTTATTCACAATGTATTTATAAGCATAAGCCTTAGACCTCAATCCCACAAATTCACTCATAACATTTCCTCCTAATTCATCCTTGAACTTTCCAATCACCTTTTTATTTTTAGAAGAGAACAACTCACTCTCTGGACTGTAATTACTCGTGTCATAGATATTAATGTCTCTTTTCATGTCTGAATAAACATCGTTGGTATTAATTTTCAAAATAAAACTATCTGTATCCATATAAAGTAGATTAACATCATTTTGATATTTCTTCCTCAAGTTATTATAAAAGTAATCATACATTAATGACTTTGATAAATCAAGAATTGTTGTTCCAATATAAATAGGTTTGTTCATTTCAATACTCTCTTTAATCAAATGGATCGCACAAAAGTTCTCAGTAAAGACCTCAGCTCGAGTAAAACTCGGTCTATTAATTAATTTTGATGCTTGTTCCCAAGATGTTGATAGTCTGATATTTTGTCTTTTCCTCACATTCTCCATAGTCTTACCAAAGACCGCATTATTCATCAATTTATAAAAGTCTTTCTCAAAATCTGTTTTTGACTCTGTTCTTCTTTGTGTATTAAAATCAATGTACCCCTTTAACCAATGACTTTGATTGAACTTTAGAACCCTATGGATCTTCTCTACTCTTAGACCTTTTGATAAATATTGTCGCAAATTTCTTTGGTGTAGAACATAATTTTTCTTGTTATATAATGTAGTAAGTAATTTTTCTGTTGATTCACCTATATCAAACGATCGTTGATAATCACTCAACCATTCTTTCTTTGGACTTTCTTTCTCACAAGCAAATGGGAGATCTTTGTGTAGGTTATGGAGTTCCTCTGGATATTTTAAATCAATTTCAAAATAATAACCAACTTTTTCTTCATCCAATTCTTTTTGTGTAGAGATACATACATCTTGTAAAACGTTTTTGTAGTCTTTTTCCTTTACCCATCTAAGTTTTCCATAAGGAAGAGCCTGAGACATTGCCCAGCCATACAGGTTGTTCGCGTCATAGTACATCAAGTAAGAACTCTCTTTCGTTGGATCATAATTTGGAAGATATTTGTTATTTGCTTTTGCGTATCTACTCGAGCAGACTTGTGAAATTCCACCTCTTTTTGCCTTTTCAATCATCAAAAGCATATCAACATCGGTTATCAAATCCAAATCTTGTTTTGTCATTTTCAACATCGCACTCCAGGCCAATCCAGGTGCTGTGTAGTAGTGAGCAGGATCCAATCCATATCCAGTGCGACAAACAGATCTAAAGGCTTCAAATACATCGGCCAACAAAAGCACATCAGTTTTGAGGTACAAATCGTGATACTCACCAAGATTCTTAATGTTATATTTTTTCCAAACATTTTGTGCGTGTACATAATCTTTATCAGATATATGACTATTATTTAATTTGTTATAGAAATTTTCTTTTAAAGGAAGTTGTGTTTCATTGAATCTCTCAAATGAGTCCATATAGTCATAGGGGTAAATTCCCTTTTGTGTTAGAAAATCTTTATCTAAAAAATACTCTGAAAGACATGGAAACTCTTTTAGATTTTGAACCAAGTTAGCCAATGGACTTGCCATGAATTTAAATGTATCAAGAAATCTGATATGAGTAATAGGAGATGTGTGAATTGTTTTTGTGAATGAAATGTATTTCTGATCCGTGTTTGGAATTGCTGAGATACTTCCAGAAGTCTTTGAGAGTTCCTTGATAAATAGATGTGTATCATAATGAGCGTTGTTATGAAGAAAGACAGGAATGAAAGAGGGGAGTTGATAATTAATATTACAACTTTGATGAGCCGGACCTCTATATTTACCAGTGAGATGACAATGGTCTCTAACCTTTAGACCTTTACCAATTTTCTCCTCACAAATATGACAGACATTGTTTTTTATAAATTCCCTTTTTTCTTTACTTGTTAAGGACATTGGTTTATTGGTTTCTCTCATTATCTTGGTTAATCGAACACAGTCTTTTTCTAGTCGTTTCACAAACTCCTCTGGGGTATTTGAGCCTCTATACATCTCTAACTTGTTATATTTATCACCAACGGATGATTTGATATAATAACAAAAACCACAAGGAGTATGTTTTTGATATTTATTTGTGTATGATTCTTTTGGATCTGGAGAAGCAGTATCAATTTTTTCTAAAATACTTTCAAAATCAGCATATATAACAAATGGATGTTTTATTGTTTTCTTTTCATCTTTGAATGTGATCTTTGAGTCTTTTTTAGGCATGTTGATTACCGTTGATTTAT
Source organism: Myxine glutinosa (assembly GCF_964187855.1). Classification (NCBI taxonomy): domain Eukaryota; kingdom Metazoa; phylum Chordata; class Myxini; order Myxiniformes; family Myxinidae; genus Myxine; species Myxine glutinosa. The sequence continues at coordinate 121,367,522 of NC_136271.1, read as the reverse complement.
GTTCACCACAATAATTTGAATGTTTATCTAATCTTTCTTGTGTATGGAAGAAGTTAAGACAACGCATACAAATATATATTTTATTTGTTCTTTTACATACTTGTGGTTTTATTAATTTTGTAATATCTTTGATGTATGTATAATGTGAATTTTCGTCTGAATTAAAATATAGAAGATTAATATGAGTTTGTTTACAACTGTCAGAAAGCTTTAAAACCTGAATGTTGTTTGTTTCGGTTAGACCATAAACATTAACTGATAAATTATTCAACTTTTCAAATTTAGGAATATCATTTAAAGTCATCGGAAACTTTAGATCTTTCGTATTTAATGTATTCTCATATTTTTTATAATGAGATACTCTTTCATCATGAAAATGTGGAGGATGTAAGTGTGCTAGAATAGACCAGAGAAAACATTTATTGTCTTTATTTTTGATATTGATAACTGCTTTTCTATTTTTGATAACACTGGGTAAATCAATGTAAGAAGAAGCTTTTAGAGGATCTGATTTAAGAATATGAATGTCTATGTAAATAATTTTTCCTATATTGAATCCACTTCCTACGATTGAATTATCCACATCTTGCTCTTGTTTAATAAGTTCATCATAGACTCCTGATGTTTTAAAATCTTGATATGAAGATATAAAGTGTGGCTCAGTTCTCATGTATGGTGTATCTATAACTCCTTCGTCCTTTGTCATTTCTAATTTTACTCCCATATAAAATTTAAGTGGTTTCATTTCTTTTAGTGTTTTTTCAATCAACGTTTGAACAGCAGGTTTAACTATTTCTACAGCATCAACTATAGACTCTGGTTCAGGAGGTTTGAAGTTAAAGACTCTTATTTTAATATGTCCTTTGAATGCACCATCAGAGTTTTTAATAGTAAACAATTTTGACAAGTGTTTGTTAGTTTTAAGATGGGCTTTAAACCCCTTCTTGAGGATGGTTGTTTTACAGACCTTACAATGTTTTGTTTTAGGTGGAAGAGGGGAAAGTTTGTTAAGAATGTTGTATGTATGTTTTGCGGTGAGAATATGTTGTTTATAATATTTTACTTCCTTCTCGCAAGTATCACAATAAACCATATTTATAGCGTGAGAAAACGTGGTGTTTTATATATATCACTGTGCTTAAAATAAAACACTTTTGAGCTTTACAGCTCCGTTTTATATATATCACTGTGCTTAAACTAAAACACTTTTTCACTCAGAATCATCTAAGTCATAACTATCACATGAATACTCAGAATCATACTCAGAGTCATCAATAAAGCTACTCTCATAACTATCATTTGAGCACAAACTATTAGTATCATAACTATCATCTGTGTTCAATGAAATACTATCATCACCATCGTCCGAGTTCAATGAAATACTATCATCACTATCGTCCGAGTTCAATGAAATAGTAAAATCTTCACTGCTGTAATGACTCATATTTAATTAGCAGAAAAAACCTTTCCATCTATACCAATATACTTTCTTTCATTAACGGATTCAATCTCTACATTTTTAATATCAAAAGTTATCTTTAAATAATCTCTAACTATCATAGAACGAAATGACATTTCACCAGAAATATTAACATCATTCATTTTACTTAGATCTACACCCTTTGGATTATTAAAGTAAATACAAATTTCTCCACGAGTATTGTTGATGGTCTTATCATTCTTTTTCAAAGTATCGTGGTCAATCACTTTTTCAAGCTTTGAATAAATTGCCAGGAGTAGAGGAGAAACTTTTGTTAGATTTACTTTAATGGATGTCTTTCCAGGTATAGTTAGAGCTCTTCCTTTAAATGAAATAGAGGGGCTCATGTTATTTTCCATAACTGGTTTTACCCAAAAATTTCCATATTTATCTTTGTTCAATTTAACATCTTTGACATATTTTTCTATATCTTTCACTGAAGTAGAGATTGAGTGAAATTTGTCTTTTGTGCTTTGAAACATTGTATTTATTAATGAATAAACTTGCGTTTAGTTTAAGTAAAAATTTACCATATAAATATGATAAGTTCTGAAGGATATTTAGAATTTCCAGACTCTCCATATGATAAATTAGAGAATTGTCCGGCTTGTGATAGAATAGGGCTTAATAATGAGGGTTCATATAAACAATGTATTTTCTGTGATTTAATTTTAATTAATGATAATAAAAAATATAAAAAAATATATAACTCTTTTAAATTAGAACCAAAAATGAATTACTTTACAAGATTAATAAGAGAGATGAATGTTAAGTATTGTGATGATAATACACCATTTCTTTCAAGGGAAGAGACTATTTGTATTGAGGAAATGTATAAGGGTTTAATGATATTTATTATTCAAAATAATTTTAATGGAAATGTTAATACAAGATACTATATAAATAAAATAATGAATTATTTTGAAATTAAACCCGAACTCAGGATAAAATATAGAGTTTCTAAAATAGCTCAAAAAAAGTTAGATGACTTGTTTTCCAAATATATAAATGAATGATTTTTTACCCGTTTGGGAAAATAAGATAAAATTTAATAACCATAAAAACATTCCAAATTCATTGAGATGTCTAATAGTTGGTTCAAGCGGATGTGGAAAAACCTGTTTACTTTTAAAGATGCTCCTTGGTCCTAATTTTTTAGATTATGATAATTTAATAATTTTTACAAAGTCTAGTTTTCAACCCGAGTATCAACTACTCTCACAGGGTTTTAATGCAGGTCTTAAAAAGGAAGACATTATCGGTTTATTTAAACTTCAAAACAAACTAAATGATTATAATATTGAAGATATAATACAATTATTTTGTGATACACAGAAATCAAAATCGAAACCAAAACCCATAACTTGTATTCTCAGTGATAATACGGATGATATACCTTCACCTCAAGATTTAGATAAATCAAAAAAGAACCTCGTCATCTTTGATGATTGTGTTAATGAGAGAAACCAAACAGTAATGGACAGCTACTATACAAGAGGGAGACATTCTTCTTGTAATTGTATTTATCTTAGTCAGTCATATTTTCAACTCCCTCGACGCTCAATAAGAAACAATGCCAATACTTTTATTTTATTTAAGTTAAATTCAATAGATGTAAATAATTTTTGGAGAGATAATTGCTCTACGTTATGTAGTAAAAAAGAATTTGAAAATTATATGAAACACACGATTGGAAAATATAAATATATTGTTGTGAAACAAGATGAGATATTAAAGGATGTATTTTTATTTTAAACATAATTACATATATAAATGACAACAATTATTATTAACCTTGTGGGTAAATCTGCTTCTGGAAAGAACTTTCATAAATCTAAACTCTTGAATAGTAAAAATGAAAAGATTGTAAGTTTTTTAAAAAAACACCCTATGATTCGTTTTGTGAGTACTACAACCAGAGCAAAGCGACCAGGAGAAGTAGAAGGGAAAGATTATTACTACATTTCAATGGAGGAACATATGCGATTGAGGAACGAAGGTCAAATATTTGAGGAGGTCTCTCTTGGTTCTACAAAATATTCACATTGTAAGAGTGAGTTAAATAAAGTAAAATCTAATGGTCTTGGGATTTTAGAAACTAATCCTGAAGGAATGAGACAAATTATTAAACAATTGTGTGGTGATGGAGTTAAGATTTTATCATTCGGTTTTGATATCGATGAGGAGATTCAACGCAAACGTATGAAAAGCAGAGATACAAGTATTAGTGAAGAAGAAATAACAACTCGTATTAATACCAATAAAGAATTTGATGAAATATTTAAAGAAAAAGATTTATTTCAACACATTTACTATAATGATGAAGAAAAGGAAAATTTTCCCATTGACCTTTACAATTCATTAAATGATATTTTTCAATAAATAAATACAGAAAATGAATACCGAAGAAAGAGAAAGAAAGTTTAAGGAACATCAACAATTAGTTTCAAAAGTTGTTAAACAACAGGAAGAGATAAAGAAGAAACGGAGACAGAAACTAACTGGTGAAGAAGCCTTTGAAAGAAAACAAGAGAAATTCTTTAAACCACTTTTGAAAACTCAACAATCACCTACAGTTCCCACGGTAGAATTTACTCCGAAAAAACTTCAAATGCTCAAAGATTTTAGTCAGATAACAAAACAAGAACTTGGTGAATTAGAATATGATGACGAGGGATTATTTCGGAAACTTGAGCAGGTAAATCAACCCCCTAATTATGTTGTGGAAGCTCTTCAAAACAATGAATATTCGGCGGGTTCAAAAACCAGAGCAGGTCTCATTCCAACAGAAGAACCAGCAGTGTTTCATCTTGTGGAAGAAAAGGTATTGATATTTAATGATGAATTGATGTTCTTGAGTTCTACTCAACCAAATGTTAAATTAACTCCAAGATTAATGTTTCTTCTAACAAACCCCGGATTCAGCGGTTCAAAATATTTTGAGGAACCACTTGATATGGAAAGAGAGGAAGATAGGGTATATATTGAGTTGTTAAATGCACTTGATTATGGAGTTTCTGTTGCTGGTAAAAGTAAGAAGAATGAGAAGGAGAAACATATTATTGATGCTTTAAGTAAGCTTGGTTCGGGTGTTAGTTTTCTTCCAAATGACCCATCACAATTAGTTAATAGGCTATTATTGTTGTTAGGTAGTAAGAAGGCTGGAAACAACAATTGTTTTAATGAATCCTCAGCCATTTTAGATCAGTTGATGAATATGAAAATAATTAATAAATGTCAATACAAAGATATTTTATTAGATATTAAATAAGATGAGAAGCACAATTCTTAGTTTTAATTTCACAACGAGCGATTACACAGCTTCATTCCCTTACCCACTACAACTTGACCCCCTTACCTCATATGAGTCATCTTTATTGTCAATGGAAACTTATAATACCTTGTTTAATATCACAGAGAAAAACAACAAGTTTAGTTATAATCCAGGAAGTGGATATAAAACTATAACCGTTTCACCTGGAGCTTACGAGATTTCTCAAATATCTTCAGAAGTCTCTCGCCTTATGAAAGAAAAAGGTGATGAACCAAAAAATATTGTAATAGATATTCAAAAACACACTTCAAAATCAACTATTAAACTTAAAAATAATTATAAAGTTGATTTCACGATTGAAAATTCGTTTAGAGAGCTATTGGGTTTCTCTTCAAAAAAGATTGAAAATAACGGGACGTTTTACAGTGATAATGTTATCCAAATATCCTCCGGTATAAATTCAGTATTAATTCATTGTGATTTGATTGATGGTGCTTATAACGATGGAATAAGAACAAATACAATATTTTCATTCAGTGCATACTCAACCCCGATTGGTTATAAATTTAATATGGAACCAAAAAATCTTGTCTATTTACCTGTGTCAGGAAAAACCATATACAGAGTAAATTTTAGGATAACCGACCAAGATAATCGTATGATATCCTTTAATGATGAAATTATATCCATCAGAATTCACCTACGTGAAGTTTTTCAATAAATAAATAATGGTTATTGTGAGAAAACACGAGTTGGGAAAATATAAAATAATTACAGGGGAGGGCATGTTCCTTTCACCAGACTATACAAGGTATGTGGGTAGAGGATACTATAAACCTAAGAGACAACGAGGTGTAGGTCATCAATTTCGAAATAAAGGAGATGGGATAATTGATACTCTAATGGGTATTGGTTCAACCATCCTTAAACATAAAGACCTAATTGGTTCAACTGCTTCTGCCGTGGGCTCCGTTGCTGGTGCTATAAAGAGTATAAAAGATGCTCAAAAGGAGTCTCATAAATTACAAGCAATCAAAGAAATAAAAAAAGGTAAAACTCAACTATCTTCACAAGAACGACAAAAAATCATTAAAATACTTGGGTCAGGGTTTCAACAATTTTAATGCTATATAAATACAAGTATGGAAGCGATTGATAGTATCTATGATTTGGATGATACGATTATCATTTCAAACTCCACTAAAAAGGAAGACTATTTTAAGGTAAATGCTATAACAGGAACAGACTGGAATTCAAACGGAACAAAAAGTTTTGAAATAAATAATCAACAAACTTACTTGAATATAGCTGATAGTTTCTTGCTGTGTAAATTTAAATTCACTAAGGCTGCGAATAATACTAATGCTACACTCGTAAATGATTTCTTCTGGAAAATGTTTGACAGTGTCCGCCTGTATATTGGAACACAAGAGGTTGAAGCGGTTGATTATGTCTCTGCTACATCTGAAATGATGAAATTTACACTATATTCGTTTAGTGATAGAATGGGTAAGGGAGCTGTTGAAGGTTTTATTCCTGATATGTCAACGGGTACAAACGCAGACCCTGGTTATAGTCAAAGGAAGTCAATGTATAATGATGAAACAAAAGCAGTGAATAGTTTTACCGTAGCAGTACCTCTTAAAGGTATATTTGGATTTTGCGATTATGATAAAGTTTTGTATGGTCTTAAAATTAGATTTCAACTACAAAGGAATGATAATGTAAATAGGTTGCTTTTTGGGGATGAAAATGCTTTTGGAGACAACAATAAATTTGTTATTAATGATTTGTGTTGGTATATCAGTGAATATACTCCTAATCTTAAAACGGAAGAGATGTTAAATAGAAGACTTAACTCAAAGAAACCGCTAAATGTATCATACCTTAAAAGAAGATGTCAACACGTTAAACTGGAACACACTACCTACACTTGGAATTTGGGTGTTCTTCAAGGAAAGCCACGATACCTCTGGCTCATTTTTTAAAAACCAGATGGAGAGGACAGTACTAATAAGAATAATGCGCTGAGTGATAATGCTAAGGTGAAACAACTTCGGGTTTCTCTTGATGGCACATTTTATCCACGAGATAGATTGGAAATTGATTGGGAAAAAAATGATTATGCGGAAGCCTACAAGTCCTACCAAAAGGTGTGTGAAAGTAATGGTAATAATGATCCTATTTTGGATATGGTTGCGTTTCAAAAACTTTATACAATCTACGCAATTGACCTGAGTTCTCAAAAGGAAACTATAAAGTCTAATCGAGTGGATACTTCTCTATACATTGAAAGAGGGGAGAGTGAAGAGGTTAATGCATATTGTTTGCTTTTGGAGGAAACAGAATTACAGATTAATACAGATAATGGTGTTATGATTAATATCACATAGGTTTTTTCTCATAAATAAATGGTTGGGGTATATGTTAATCAAATCAATCTTAATAAATTAACATCTTGTATTCAAAATCAAAAGCCTTGTATTATTAATGTTAATACAATTCAAAGAAAAGGAGCTGTAAGAATTGATGTTTTACTCACACACACACAAGTAAAAACACTAAATGATGTTGGATCACTTAAAATTAAAATGACGAAACCTATGTTAAAGAAATATTCAATAGATGAGTCAAGAGGAGGATTTCTCCCGTTTCTAATTCCTTTATTTGCTGGTTTAAGTGCGGCGGGAGCATTGACTGGTGGTATTTCAGCAGCGGTAAAAACTGCTAACGAAAGGAAGGCACAACTAAAAGCTCAAAAAGAATTGGAAAGACATAACAAGGAGTTGGAGAAACAAATTAGTGGAAGTGGTGTAATTGTAGATTTTGCTCAAAAACTTGAAAGTCTACCTGATAAAGCTAGATTGTTGGTTGGAGATATGCTTTCCTCTATCGCTCAAGCGGGTGTTAAACTAACTAAACGGGGTAATGGATTGTATCTTTCTCATAAATAAATGGATAAATGGTTTAAACAATTTGGAAAGAATACAACGTCAAATATAGAACTAGCTAAGTATTGTAAAACACTAAAAATTGATAATGTGGTTATTTGTATGAGAGATGAATTAATACATATAAATAAGAATACAAAGAATATTATTATGAATTTAGACACACAGAATGGTTCTCATTGGGTTTGTATTCATAATAGTCAGGATAAATATTATTTTGATAGTTATGGTATGCCACCACCTGTTGAAGTAATACAATTCTTACAGAATGGTGTTTATCAAACATTCCAAGTTCAAGAAATTAATTCTAAATGTTGTGGCCAATTATGTTTATATGTATTATTTCAACTCAACAATAATGAAAATTTTTATGATATCATTTTTTATCTAATATAAATGACCTATGTTGGAAAAGATGGTTCTATCTTTGGAAAATCCTCTCAGGATATTGATTTATCAAATTATTATACAAAGGCACAGGCTGAACGACAAAAATATAGTGTAAGTAAAAATATTAATATGAAGAATACTTATAAATTAATCAATTATCCAAACCCTACAGATGCGAATGACTTGATTAGATTCAGTGATTTATCACAATATATATCTTTAAAGAAAACAGCACGTTTTGTGAAACAAGTAAAATTTACAACCACAACACCTGGTTATACTGACCATACACCTTTCCTCATTGAATTTAACTACCTGCTTACAATTAAATTTTATAAAGAAGGACATTTAGTTAATATGCGAATTAATAAATGGGGGTATGATATGCCTGATTTAGGGTATAATTGGTCTTTTTCAATAAACATAGAAGACCTACATGATTTAAATCAGTCTCGTAAAGAAGAATATTATCCACTTGGTGAAGATAAGGATTTATGTGGAAGTACAATTAGTAAACAACAAATACGTGATTTTAAGATAATAAAAATATATGATAGTATAGCGATGGTTCGCATGACAAAGAAGGAAGGTAATGAGATAAGGATAGAAAGCCGAGGAATACAAACCGATTTGGTAGTGGGAAGATGGGGTGGTATTACCTGTCATAATATTAATCTCACATATATTTCTGATACATAAATGGCAGGAAGAAGACTACAAGAGAATTATAATTTTTGTATTCAAGGATACCTACAAGAAAAGGGTGCTCAGTATTACATACCTTATGATTTGGAGCATATACATGGGAATTTTGTCATAAAAAACTGGCCTTATACTGATATTGTTAAACCCACAAATAGAGACTTGTTTAAAATATTAAATAAAAATGAACTTCTCAAAGTTATGAAATATAAAACTCTTTTAGAAATCGTCAACAAATCTTATTGGTATCCTATTATGAGAAAAATAATTATAGATACAAGAATATCTCAAAATCCAGATGAGTATATGTATAATATTCTTTGGGGTTCAAACTCAAGGGTAGCAAGGGATGAGGAAGGAGTTGAAGAAGAGAAGGAGGAAAGAGAGAAAAAGGAGAAGGAGGAAAGGGAGAGGGAGGAGAAGGAGGAGAGGGAGAAAAAGGAGGAGGAGAGGGAGAAAAAGGAGAAGGAGGAAGGAGAGAAAAGGGAGAAGGAGGAAAGAGAGAAAAAGAAGAAGGAGGAGAGGGAGAAAAAGGAGAAGGAGGAGAGGGAGGAAAGGGAGCAAAGAGAGAGGGAGGAAAAATATAAAAAGATGGAAATCAGTGAGATTCGTAAAAGATTGAGTGTATTACAGCAAATAAATCAATCTCAACGCACCGAAGAGGAAATTAAAGAATTAACAACTCTTATGAAGATAATGGTTTCAAAAATAACAACGTCAATGTCTTCAATTTCAGGGAGGAGATTTAAACGAGAAAGTGGTGAAGAAGAAGAAGAAGAAGAAGGAAAAGATTATGTGATTGATGATGTTGGTGTCATTGACTTTAGTTAGTTTTTATTTGTAAATAAATGGAGGAGAGAGTGAAGGCATTCCTTAGGATTCTTTATGTTTTAAAAATAAAGATTGAAATGTATATGTTGAAAACCAAGGTTTTGATACTCTGTCGGAATTTTTCTGATAAATAAATATGAGTTATTGTCTCAAATGTAAAAAGAAAACTAAATCTAAAAATATCTCTTATGTTAAAGCTAAAAATAATAGAGTTTATCAAAAAGGAATATGTCAAGTATGTGGCTCTAAAAAGTGCCAATTCATCTCTCCTAAAAGAGGAGGAGACATACAAAAGTTTCTGTCAGGAAGTAAATTTACAACAACTGGAATTCCAGGGGAATTACACCTTCCAGGGTATTCTTTCTGTGGTCCAGGAACAAACTTGGATAAAAGATTAGATGAGGCTGACAATCCTAAACCTTGGTCTAAACCTACAAATAGGGTTGATGAAGTGTGTATGAAGCATGATATTGCTTATGGGAAAACCACTACGTTGACTGAAAAACATAAAGCCGACAGCGAAATGTTGTATAATTTGTCTTTGATACAAAATCCAACGTTGAGAGAGAAAGTTGATAGGTTTATTGTGAGAAATTTGATAAATGCTAAATTGAAACTTGGTCTTGGTTATTCCTCAAAAAACTATTAGGCTCTAATGATGTCATCAAGACTGAGGAGCTTTTGGCTGAAGAATTACACAAACCTATAATCACAAAGTTTAAAAGAAGGAAGGTTTATTCTAAATACACCGACCACATATGGTCCGCTGATTTAATTGAATTGAATAATGACAGGGGATACAGGTATGCTTTAACCGTTATTGATTTGAGGAGTAGATTTGCCTGGGTTGTCCCTTTAAAAAATAAAAGGGGTGATACTTTAATGTTAGCCTTTAAGCTAATATTTGATCGGGATAAAAGGAAACCAAAGAAGTTATGGACTGATGAGGGAACAGAGTTCTATAACAAAATATTCATGAAATTTCTTAAGGGGAAGGGTATTAAATTATACAGCACCTTTAATGAAGGAAAGGCAGTTGTTATTGAGCGTTTTAATCGTACTTTAAAAGAGAAATTATATAAAAAATTCACACAACTCGGTTCTCAAAAATGGGTGTATTTAATTCAGGATATTGTAGATAATTACAATAATACAGTTCATTCATCAACAAAATCAAAACCATCAGAAACATTTACAAAATTAGAATATGAAAAGGAGATTAATTTGAGAAAGCCCAAGTTTAAAGTTGGTGATATTGTAAGAATATACAAATGGAAAAGTCATTTTGAGAAAGGTTATACACAAAAATGGACTCGTGAATTATTTAAAATCATTGATGTAATGGATACAGTCCCTTGGACCTACAAATTATATGATTTAAATGGAGAAGAAATCTTGGGTTCATTTTACTCGCAAGAATTACAAAAAACACAAGTAAGCAGATAATACCCTTGAAAATAATAAATAAATAAATAAAATGTAATGGGGATACGTTTTTAAATCTGTGAACCCCAAACACAGAATCACACAACTTTTTAGTTGGGGCTTAACTTTTGTGTGTGCATAATGGGGATACGTTTTTAAATCTGTGAACCCCAAACACAGAATCCCACAACTTTTCAGTTGGGGCTTAACTTTTGTGTGTGTATAATGGGGATACGTTTTTAAATCTGTGAACCCCAAACACAGAATCCCACAACTTTTTAGTTGGGGCTTAACTTTTGTGTGTGTATAATGGGGATACGTTTTTAAATCTGTGAACCCCAAACACAGAATCCCACAACTTTTTAGTTGGGGCTTAACTTTTGTGTGTGTATAATGGGGATACGTTTTTAAATCTGTGAACCCCAAACACAGAATCCCACAACTTTTCAGTTGGGGCTTAACTTTTGTGTGTGTATAATGGGGATACGTTTTTAAATCTGTGAACCCCAAACACAGAATCCCTCAACTTTCCAGTTGGGGCTTAACTTTTGTGTATGTGTGAGTGAGTCATAATAATATACAAACCCTAACCCAACCCCATCCCTAACCCAAACCCATCCCTAACCCAAACCCATCCCTAACCCAAACCCATCCCTAACCCAACCCCATCCCTAACCCAACCCATTCCTAACCCAACCCCATCCCTAACCCAACCCAATCCCTAACCCAACCCCATCCCTAACCCAACCCCATCCCTAACCCAACCCCATCCCTAACCCAACCCCATCCCTAACCCTCACATTCAAAATCCCAACCCTAACCCAACCCCATCCCTAACCCAACCCCAACCCATCCCTAACCCTCACATTCAAAATCCCAACCCTAACCCAATCCCATCCCTAACCCAACCCCAACCCTCACATTCAAAATCCCAACCCGAACCCAACCCCATCCCTAACCCAACCCCAACCCTAACCCTCACATTCAAAATCCCAACCCTAACCCAACCCCATCCCTGACCCAACCCCATCCCTAACCCTCACATTCAAAATCCCACCCAAACCCTAACATAATCTTTTTTTTCTTCTTTTTAAAAAATATGTATTTCATTTTTATTTTTTTTCCTCTTCTTCCAATTCTGTCTTTCAAGGCTTTCAAGTTTGAAGAAGTAGAAATGGGAAGAAAGAATTTTCCAGCATTTTCTTCCTCGAACTTTCTTGATATTGCTTAAATCAAGCGTCATTAAACAAAGAACATTGTTCATTGCTTTAGAATCCAAAGAGTCTCCAAGATGGACCCCACAGGTAGAGTCTCCAAAATAAAACCAACTTTCCAAGTTCCCAAGGTATAACCACATTCCTGTTGAGCCTCCAAGATAGGTATCACATTCCGAGTCATCAAAACAAAACCCCCATTCCGAGTCTCCAAAAATATAACCATCTTTCCAAGTCCCCAAGGTAGAACCACAATTTTCAGAAATATTTGGGGTTTCCGTGATAAGTCTCACATAGTATAACTGCGGACCATCAGGGAAAACTTCCCTTTCCCAATTTTTTAGGGTTTCTATGATGTGTCTCACATAGTATAACTGCGGACCATCAGGGAGAACTCTCCTTGCCCAATTTTTTAGGGTTTCTATGATGTGTCTCACATAGTATAACTGCGGACCATCAGGGAGAATTCCCATTTCACAATTTTTTAGGGTTTCTATGATGTGTCTCACATAGTATAACTGCGGACCATCAGGGAGAACTCTCCTTGCCCAATTTTTTAGGGTTTCTATGATGTGTCTCACATAGTATAACTGCGGACCATCAGGGAGAATTCCCATTTCACAATTTTTTAGGGTTTCTATGATGTGTCTCACATAGTATAACTGCGGACCATCAGGGAGAACTCTCCTTGCCCAATTTTTTAGGGTTTCTATGATGTGTCTCACATAGTATAACTGCGGACCATCAGGGAGAACTCCCCTTTCCCAATTTTCAGAAATTTGTGGGTCTCCAATGTATGACTTGTATTCTGGCTCATCAAGGTAGAACTTGTTCAGTGGGTTTTGTTTTGATAACTCACAACAAGTATCATCATGGTAAAACTCTTTTTCAGGATTTTGTGGATCTCCAAGGTATAACTCTTTGGCTGGGTCATCAAGGTAGAACTCGTTCTGGGGGTCTTGGTTGTTCAAAATGTCTTCAAACAAAAAAATAACTTCATCCCAAGTTGTGTTAAAAGCAGAATTTTCATTTCGTATCTCAGATACAATTTCCTGTGAAAGAAAATAACAATGTATTAATTTAATACAATATTTTTTATTTGTATAAATCAAGCTCTATGAATATTAAAATTAACTTTGTTAACTCTTACACGAGTCTCATCTAAAAAAAAATATTAAAATAAATAATTAAATAAATAATTAATTAAATAAATAAATAAATAAATAAACAAACTTACCTCCATTGATAAGAGGTTCGAGTCCAGTTCATCAATCTGAAGGTTGAGTTCTACACAGGTAGTAGGACTCCAAGGAATAGCAAAGTTATCCCATTCCATTTCGGCATAGGAGTCCATTCTCAAGTGAAGCAGAAAGCGTGTTTGAAAAAGCCTGTGTGGTCGGTGCCTTTTATAAGAAGGGCTGGGTGTGTGTCATTTCCTGTGGAAATTCCCTGGGCGTGTCTTAACTGGAAATGATGTGATGGAAATTCCCTGAAAATGATGTAATGTTTTACCTGGAAATGATACAATGCTGAAGAGTTTATAAAGTGGGTGGGACTTAGCAAAAGTGGGCGGAGCTTAGCAAAAGGGGGCGGGACATAGCAAAAAGTGGGCGTGGCTTACCAAAAAGTGGGCGGGGCTTAGTAAAAGGTGGGCGTGGCTTACCAAAAAGTGGGCGGGGTTTTTCCAAAAAGTGGACGGAGCTTAACAAAAGGTGGGCAGAGCCTACCAAAAAGTGTGTGGCACTGGAGGCGCTCAAACAAGAACATTGAGGGAGGTTTACCATTTTATCTTAGCTCAGTTAAAATATCTTAATAAAGAACCAAACTCAAACATATTTTTTGTTAATGTATTAGACGGTGAGGAGAGTTGTAGGAGAATTAAATTATTTCCCACACATAAACAAATATTTGTAGGGTCGTTGTTTGAGTGGGTTATATTCACCAGATGATATTAAGAGTAAAAGGTTAAAAGGTTCATAAGGTCAGAAGGATCACAGGTTCACACAGAAGGACCATTGTTTAAGTGGTCTAATGAATAAGGATAACATGTCAAAAGGTTAGAAGGTTCGTAAAGAACAGGGTGAGAGAAATAGAGGTGTTTAGGGGCAATGAGGGAGGGGAAAAATTAACATGTAAGTCAATGGGAAAATGAGAGTGTCCCAGAAGCAACATATATACACTACTAACAGGTATGAAGAACTAATGTAACGTGTTAAATAAGGTGGTGTAAAAGACGCTGCATCAATGGCGGTAAACTTCCGGATTTTTTTCTACAACTATTAAAAATCTTTCTTTTATTTCCATGTATTATTTATTTGAACACTGCAGAAGAAAAATCGCCTTTTTACCCAGTTTCAAAAACCTTTCATTTAGCATTACTTGGAGCAAAATATTACGGCATTTTACGGCATTTTGACCAAACAAATTTGCCGCTCGTCGACCCAGCCCATTTCTTTGTTTCTCAAGACAGCGTGGGTACGTACGGTGCTGCATGAACTCTCCAGTTATATGACGTAGCAATCTTCGGGATTACACTTTGAAGCAAAAATGTCATAATAAAACTAATGGCATATAACAAACCTTAAAGTTTATAATGAAGAAAAACAAACAAACTACAGCTTCAGTTGGGCCCAATGAATAACCTGCTCCTAAAATGTTTGAACGTCATTTGGATAAAGCCAAACATATGAATTAACTCCTGCTGAACATGTCAGACCTAATCAAACCTTACATCCCTGCAACGATGTTGCGAAGATATGGAAATTCTTTAGATTCTCCTTAAATGCGGAACCTGATGTTTAGCCTCATCAAGTCCAATTTTTAAGTATTTCTTCAGAGCTTATCTTCTGACATTTTCTTACTTCTTTGAAAAGCACTTCCAGATTCCAGATACTACTCAATTAAAAGGACTGTAAAACAAATTAATGGATTGACGCATGGTCTCTGGGCAAACAGGTACCTCCAGATGCTCTTCAATCGCTGGCACCTAATATAAAGTAGAAAATTAACCGATCAAATGCTTCAATTCACTCAATTGCGCAATTAATTCTTCAAAATAATAACGTGTTCCATTTCAAGGAACCTCGATGCAGAAGGCCACCATTACACCAATCAAAACCAGCGCTATTATTACCAACCAATGATTAATCGTCCTGTTCTATCCTTTCAAATGTTGAGCGTCAACACAAAACAAAGCACTGTGCTCTCTCCCCCAAATATTCCTACAGGTCGCACAAGATCTGCCTGCAACCCTCTTATGGTGAAACTGCCAAAATCAAGACTCTCTGCTCACCTTCACTCTTTCATTCTTCTTTTCTCCCACCTCTGGAACAAACTCCCTCACTCTCTTCAGTCCCATTCCTCCCTCCACGTCTTTAAAACAGCTGTTCACCACCATTTCTTATCTTCCCCCGTCCAAAACCTTGATCTTTTCTACCCCCGTTAATTCACCCCAGATCCACTTTTTTGAAATACTGACTTCTTTCCTGGAAGTCCGAGCAGTGTCCATGTGTTTTATACCTCTTCCACCCCCCACCCCTTCCCATGCCTCCTCCCCCCAAGCCCTCTCCCTCCCACAGATCTCCCTATGTCCCTGTTCTCTACTGTTGTACTTGTGTGCTTCCCTCCCTCTCCCCATCTTGTCTCCCGCTCCCTTTATTATAAGTTTTAAGTGTCCATTTTATTTTTGTCATTAATGTTAGCTCTTACACGAGCCTCGATCTTGTATATATAAAAAAAAAAAAAAAAAAGGGAGCAGCTTGTACCATTTTCAAGTCTTCGGTATGACTCGGCCAGGGTTTGAACCGCTGACCTCTCAGACTCAGAGCGGGTATCCAATGGCTAATTAATTGGTGACTGTTATGGGGTCCTCCCCTTACCACTGATCTCGGTGGACCTCCGAACCCCGAGAGGGTCCCCGGCAGAAAGATGTGTTATCCTTGGTTGAAATCCAGAAAATAATGAAACCCTCAATGGAACCAGCAAATGAAATAGTCAAATCAATAATGCAACCACACCAGGTTATGAACAAACAATAATATATTATAAATCACACAAAAAGAGCCATAAAACAATGGGAGCAATCACCCCTACTATCAAATATTACGATGGTAACCTTATCAAGCCCCTTAAACCCAAACTCACGGCACCTCCCCAATGTCTCTGCACCCCTACAAGGCGAAGTCCCAATGTCTCTGTGCGCTCCCACGATCGGGGAGTCAAGGCCCGATCAAAGTCAATTGAGGCGTAGTCGATCGAGGCGACCCCGAGGTCACGTTGTTCAGCACCCAGCAATACAGCGGTGGAAAGGAACCTCACAAAGACGTGCTCCGACGTACACGTTTGCAGTTCAATCCGCGAGCCTCCATATAATTCTCAAGCGCCCTTTCTTGCACAGCCGTCCCCGGCAAACCACCGGGGAGTAATGCCCAGCCGACACGACCAAAACCGGTTCACTGCAGGTTGCTCGCGTGGCGAAGATGGCGGACGGCTTTCACTCGAACCCGGGCTTTGAGGCAAGGATCCTCCGGAACCTCAATGAGGATACCTGACGACACAGGCTCCACGCACTCCGGCGTTATCCCTTATCGCCCGAACTTCCCTTCAAGGATGCAAAGTTCACTCGCACTGTACGTCGACCGCTCGGTCCGAACCTTCAACAACAACGTCTCTTCACGATCTCCTACTGCCTCTTCTTCCTCGCTACACCTCTTCCGGTCACGATCCGGATTTCCGGCCACATTTTTACCAGGAGCGCTTTTAAATCTTTTAGCTATAATAACCCTTTCCCTTCACCCACTCACCAGAATACTTCGAATCAACAACAATAATCATAACAACAATCATTAGGGCCGAATCCATAACACTTCCCCCCCCTCAAGAAAGAAAGTTTTAACACAGCGAAAACTTTCTTTGCATGCCCTCTTTAAACAAGCAAAAGTAAATTCACAACCCAAATCAGCAATCCCCGTGGGCAACAATATTCAACCTTCCCCAACAATAAAGCAACAACATTTTACACAACCCCCAGAGCTTTCCAAAGTTAATTCCCTCTGGACCCAGCGTCAACAACGACATTGTCCCTGCCCCTCTGATTTTTACTTCTAGTTTCTCTTGAATGAAGGTTAAGGGGTTGTGATCAAAAACCCAAAGGCCAGCAAATCTATAGCACTTTCCCCGGGAGGCCGAGCTGAAAGCCAGGTTCCATGGTGGTTGGGTGGTGAGGCCTGGCAGCATTCACTACATGGATGCCTTTAGGAACGTGGAGTTCACGGTTAGTCCGGGGAGGAAAGTTCACTACATGGACGCCTTTAGGAACGTGGAGTTCACGGTTAGTCCGTGTAGGAATCTTGGCTCGGCGGCTCCGCAGCATTCAGTGCTTCAACCTTTCCAGACTGCTAATAATTACGGTGGGACCACTTATCACAGTAGTCACCTGACTGGCGGTCTCCTTCTCGGCCACTGCTCTGAATAATCCTTCCTTCGGGAGCTGTCATAACTCTGGAAGCCTCCATAATAATATCGCTTGTGGCCACCACCACTACTACTCCGTGGTCCTCCTCTGTAGCCCCCTCGACCCCGAGGAAATGCCTTCCCTACTGTGATGGTCCGACCCTCCAACTCCTTGCTATTCAGATCATTTTCTGCCTCTCTGGCGTCCTTTGAGTTTTCAAACATGACAAAGCCAAACCCTCTTGACTTTCGTGTCTCCCTGTCTTTTATCAGCAGCACTTCCAAAAGCGGTCCATATTTGCTGAAGGCAGACTCCAAAACATCTTCCTTTGTTTTGAAGTTCAGTCCACCGACAAATAAATTGCTAAACTTGTCGCCATCCCGAACTGGTGTGGTGTTATTTTCCTTACTGGGCTTTTTAACAACCATCGGGTTACCATAAACTTGACTGTTGTGGAAAACCAATCAGGTCCACACAACTTTAGTCCAACGGGTGGTTTAATTCCATTTAGATCATAACATCATCCTGTAAAGCAGGAAATACAATAAGTATACGATGTGACATCACATGAGACCATTCATAACATTCAATGCAAGCAAGCTGGATATTCTATGCTGGCGTACCGTTAGCGAGTCTACCAGATGTAACGTGTCACAGGAGAAGTCTCGGAGCACCGTCCGCAGCAGCGGGTCTTATAGTCACGCCCCTAGCGGTGTCAACGAGCAGCGAGCATCACCCCGGGTTCAGTACGAATACGATTTCACTACATTCTCCCCCCCGTCAGAATTATACGGCAGTGCGGCTAAAAGCGAGTGAGCGTCAGCACGAACAGGGTGCGGAACATCAGTCGACCCAACCGTATCGGGCCGGGCGGCGAATATCTCTGCCAGCACGCGTCCGAAATTCCCCGGGTACGGCATCACGTATCCCTGTGTCCCCGGCGTCGGAGGCGCCATCAGGGTCGGGTCCCTACTCAGGTCGGCGACCCCGCAAGGGGCAAGGTGTCGGACGGAGACAGTAGTCTCACGGCCATCAGTCGTCATCACAAGAGCATGCTCAGGATTAGCCTGGAGAATCTGCACTTTGTCCACTAGGGGGTCGTACTTGCTCGCGCGAACCGCCCGTTTAAGGTAGGCCGGCCCGGGCCCAGCGAGCCAGCTGGGCAAAGACCGTATACACCCCGTGCTCCTGGGGTGGTGGAAAAGTCGCTCGTGGGGAGTTTGGTTGGTTGCCGTACACAGGAGAGCCCTGATCGAGTTCAACGCCGCAGGTAGCGACCAAGCCCATTTATCGAGGCCCCGGCCGAGGGTCCGGAGGTTGAGCATGACGGCCCTCCAGATAATCCCGTTGAAGCGTTCGATCTGCCCATTAGCCTGGGGTCTGTACGGCGTGGTGTAACTAGAAGCAATGTTATTTTGGAGCAGATAGCCGCGCACCTCCTGAGACAAGAAGACCGCACCCCGGTCGGTATGGACATAGGCCGGGTAACCGAACATTGAGAACAAGTTCTGTAAGCATCGCATCACCGTGGCAGCAGTCATGTCCGCGCACGTATAAGCAAAGGGGAATCGCGAGTACTCATCGACGATAGTGAGCAGATAGCGAGAGCCGCTCGACACCGGCAATGGGCCCTTGAAATCCATCGCCAAGCGTTCCCACGGTCGCGTAGCCTTAACCAGAGTCCCCATGGGAGGGTTATAGAAACGCGGTTTGATTTCCGCGCAGATAGCGCAGTCGCGACAGATACGGCGGATATCGTCAATCGAGTATGGGAGATTGCCACACCGCACAAAATGAGCGAAACTCGTTACGCCGGGATGGCCCGCAGTGGCATGCAGCACCCGTAGGCCCTCCAAAGAGGTGATACCCGCGCATGTAGCCGGTCGTGATAAGGCATCGGCGGCCCGGTTATCCTTCCCCGGGCGATATTTGATGGTGTAACAGAAGTCGGCGAGTTCGATATGCCAGCGAGTGATTTTCTCATTCTTAATGCGCTGGGCGTGTAAGGTGTCGTACATGAACGCAACGCTTTGCTGGTCCGTGATGATTTGGAAGCTCCGCCCGAGTAAGTACGGGCGCCATCGCCGAATAGACTCGACGATCGCATACGCTTCCTTTTCAACGGACGAGTGTCTCCGCTCAGCGGTGGTAAGAGTCCGTGAAAAGAAAGCCATGGGACGCCCCCCTTGGGAGAGGGTCGCCGCGATGGCCTGATCCGAGGCGTCACTTTCGAGGACGAAAGAGCCGCTCTCGTCGATTGTCGCCACGGCGGCTCGGGCGATGTCGGCCTTAAGGCCTTCAAAGGCCGCCAATGCGGCCGGACTCAGGGGGAAGGTGTCGCAGGCCACGAGGGGGCGAAGTTTCGCGGAGAAACTTTGCACCCATTTGGAGTAATGGGCGAACAGCCCAAGGGCGCGCTTCAGGGACGCCCGATCACAGGGAGGGGCCATGTCGAGCAAAGGTCGCAGACGCTCCTTATCCAGAGTGACAGAGCCATGGGTCACGGTGTACCCCAGAAGATCTATCGTGCGTAGGGAGTATTGGCACTTATCCTCGTTCATAGTTAAGTGATACCTCTGCGCGACCTCAAGGAAGCGCTTCAGATTAGCATCATGGTGCCCTTGGTCATATCCACAAACCGTAAGATTATCAAGGTAGACGAAAACATCGGTTAAGTGCTCCCGCGCAACAAGGTCATCCATGGCCCTCTGGAAACAAGCGACCCCGTTCGTTACCCCAAAAGGCAATCGCGTAAATTGGTACAACCGCTGCCCTGACTCAAATGCGGTATAGATACGATCCGCCCTAGAGATAGGGATCTGGTGGTACGCACTACGGAGATCAAGAGTGCTATAGACCGAATACTGGGACACCTGTTGCACCAGCGCGTCCATCCCCGGAAGGGGGTAGGCATCCAGCTGTGTAAAGCAGTTAATCGTTTGGGAATAGTCGATTACCATGCGTCTGCGATGGGCCTCACTGCGCACCACCAAGACCAGGGCGCGCCACGGCGACCGACTAGGTTCTATGATGCCGTCTTTCAAGAGCTGAGCCGTTTCGTCCGCAATGAATTGCATGTCTGCGCGAGAGTAGCGCCGTGATTTCACCACGACAGGGGTGCAGTCGGAGGTTAGATTGGGGAACAGCGAAAGCGGCTGGACGTCCATTTGCGCTAGGGCGCACACCGCAAGCGCGTCGTCCGCCCCCACAACAAGCGTGTCAGGCCCACCAAACTCCATTACCAGACGTCCATGCAGCTTAAGAAAATCGTGTCCTAACAGAATATCAGCACATAATGCGGGTAAAACCATAAGGTGTACATCAGGGAAAACCCGTCCCTTTAGCACGAGTTTCAATCGGCATTCCCCCTTCGTGCTGAGTCGAAGCCCCTGGGAAGCCATGAAGATCCGTCTCGTAGACCTCCAGATCCGCCATCCATGCCTGAGCACAAGTCGCTGGTCGATAAAACTATCCGTAGACCCTGTATCCACCAAGGCCCGAACACAATGGCCTTCGACCATGAGGGGAATAAGGGCTTGAGCCAGGCCAGACGAGGCTGCTGGGAGTGGGACTGAGCCCCCCCGAATGGGTCGGACAAGCCTCGCGGGTGGATCCTATGCCAGCAGCAGTTTTGCGGTCGTGGCCGGAGTCTGCGTTGACCATGGGGAATCCATTAACGCCATCAGAGGGCTTTCCCAAGCATTCCGGTGTTTCGCGATTCAAAAATCTGACAATTCTGACGGGAAAAGGCCTCCGTAGTATTTGAAATCGCCTTTTGACACTTTTGGCAGAAAAAGGCCTCCGTAGTATTCGAAATCGCCTTTTGACACTTTTGGCAGAAAAAGGCCTCCGTAGTATTCAAAATCGCCTTTTCCGGGGTGAGGGCCACCGTTAGCTCGTGGATGACACGAGGAGAACGTTCCGCTGGGGCTTGGCGAGGCTTCAAAGCCCCTTGCGTGGCCCGGAGTTTGGTCAAGGACACGGACTTCGTGCCCGATGGAGGATGAGACGGTGGTGGCTGTCCGGTGACGCCCGCCAAGGACGTCTGAGCGTCCAGGGGCCCGCAGAGAGGGGCCCTCCCCTTCGAAGTCGGGTAAGGCGCCGGGTTTCGGGCTCGGCTCGCAGGCTCCGCAATGAGCCCATTCAAGGTCGCCGCGCCCGCGCGACCGCGACCGCGCGATTCAATGAGCCGCGAGCCGCGTGCCGTTTTCCGGCACACTCTCGCGTAATGTCCTTTTTGCGAGCACAAATGGCATATAGCGTCTCGTGCCGGACACACGGGCCGGGCATGGCGTGGCCCCCCACAGAAAAAGCATGCGGCCCCGCGTAAGGCCTTGGGTCTGGTCGTAACGGCAGCCGTCAGGACTGGGTCTTCCTCCGGAGCATCCCGGAGTTCCGCGAGCGGGTCCGTGTCCTCGGCGGTAGCACTCTCCGGCCGGGCGTGTAGCGTAGTGCCCGCCAAGAGGCGCGTGCGATCATAGGTGTTCGATTGCATCCGCGCTTCGGTGTATACTTTCCCTTGCTCGAGTGCCGTAGCGAAGGTCAGGTCGGTCTTCTCTAAGAGCTTGAGCCTTAGTTCCTGGGAGGAGACCCCTGCAATGAAGGCATCTAAAAGAAGATCATCCTGAGACTGCACGGGAGTCCGTGGCTCCCTGGTGCTGTCCAGCAAGAGCTGCCGGAGCTCCTGGGCGTAGTGGTCCATCGCCTCGTTGGGTTGCTGACGTCGCGTTTGCAGCAAATATCGTGCATACACTGGGCTTTTTTCCTTTATGTACATCCGTTTGAGCTCCGCGATCGAGAGGTCATACGTCGCGCATTGAGCGATGGAGTTGTACACCCGGTAGTCGATTTTTGAATGAAGTGTTGCTAGCTTCGCGGCAGCCGTCGGCGCGGTCTCAGGCTCGTCAAAATGATTCTCCAATGTTCTGAGCCAGTGCTTCAGTTGCAAGCCACCATCCGGGGCTTGCGGGTCGGCGCAGAATACGGCAACCGCCAGCGTCTTGTTGCCAGCCATGTCGGTAGATATAAATGGAATTAAGTGTTGTGGAAAACCAATCAGGTCCACACAACTTTAGTCCAACGGGTGGTTTAATTCCATTTAGATCATAACATCATCCTGTAAAGCAGGAAATACAATAAGTATACGATGTGACATCACATGAGACCATTCATAACATTCAATGCAAGCAAGCTGGATATTCTATGCTGGCGTACCGTTAGCAAGTCTACCAGATGTAACGTGTCACAGGAGAAGTCTCGGAGCACCGTCCGCAGCAGCGGGTCTTATAGTCACGCCCCTAGCGGTGTCAACGAGCAGCGAGCATCACCCCGGGTTCAGTACGAATACGATTTCACTACATTGACCACCGGCCAAATCATTCCCGATAACAACCGATACTCCCTCCGGTTCGGTCCGGACCTTCAACAACAACGTCTCTTCACGATCTCCTACCGCCTCTTCTTCCTCGCTCCACCTCTTCCGGTCACGATCCGGATTTCCGGCCACATTTTTACCAGGAGCGCTTTAAAATCTTTTAACTATAATAACCCTTTCCCTTCAACCACAATCACCAGAATACTTAGAATCAACAACAATAATCATAACAACAATCATTAGGGCCGAATCCGTAACAGTGACCAATTCCTGGTTGGATGAGTCTTTATTGCTGAAAATGAAGATTTTGTTTCGGTCTCCAAAACGAATCCGGAATCCACTAATGGGAGGGAGCCCCCAGCTCCATGTTCAGTAAGGAAGGGAACATGCATTGCGTTTTAAGTTGAATTAAACCCCATTGTGATTTTTTTTTTTATACATCTCTACAGCACATCCATATGCAACACGCTTTGCACAACCTGGCACCACAGACATTAAGCCACTTTTCATCAAAGCATTAATCGGACAAGGAGCCCCAGACAGAGCAGGAAGGGCCGAGCCATGATGAGAAAAGGCAACAAAAGAATGCTTCACGGGACTGAGAAATCCCTACCAGTTACAAAAGCAATGTCAAGGAAGTATCGAAAGAAATGGGGAAAACCATGTCGATGTACGATGCCACACCTTTCCACCATCCACACCACCAAGCCGCCGACAACTAATGGCTTGGACCGGATCACAGAACCGTCCAATAGGAAAGCAGCCAGATAAAATGGTGTCCGGATGTGGTATAGAACAGAGCTGGCTATAAATGTCCAAACCAGAGTCAAGAACAGAACACATCTGGGAACCTGCGAGAGTGAGTTCGTGTCTGCAGAACAATTGCTGATGGATGGAGAGCAAGCAAGAGCGAGCGAAGTGCAGTGGCAAGCAACAGGCCAATCCAGCGGAGAGTTCCTGGGCGCGTTGTCCAAACACACTGACTTCCGTGATCTTTCTCTTACTATCTCCATTCTACCTCATCCCCTTTGGACGCACGAGCAATCAACACAAAGCACCGTCCTTTTCGGTGCTCAGTGATTGTTGCACCTCACGCCATTTCATCTAACACCACACGCATTCACTCTTGCACCTCTCAAAACACTTTACATTACACCTTCTTCCCCACCACCTTATTTGGACCACGTAAGCCCACTGGCTTATGTGCAGGTAAGCAAGGGGTCATAAATATGTCCCGTCTGCTTCTCTCTCTCTCTGTTTGTCCCTCTTTCTCCCCTTGTTTCCTAGAATGACTGTGGCACCTGTTTGGATTTGTGACAAGTGACTGGCTTGGAGGGGCTTATGTGCATAGTATAAGGATTTCTCGATTGTGACACCGCTTGTATTGACATGCTCTTGGCTAATCATTAAAACACCTTTTTCAAAATTGTCCGGTTGTCGGCTTCTATTGGTTAAGCATAGTGTGTAATAACAGGGAGTTCAGTTCGTCCCTGCCATTCCGTCATTAGCTGGTGTGTCCACGTACGGTAATGCTCGGCCGTATATTTATCAAGGTGGCACGTCGGGAAGCACAGTCCTTATCTGGGGTGTTTAATTTCCTGGGGAGGTAAAACGTGATTTGGACGCTTGACCCTACCTAAATCAAGTTTCTCAGATGGCGTCTGTGGTTGTGCGCAGAGTTGCAGAGTTATCCGCAGTTCGTCGGCCAAGAAGTGAGTCTGAGAATTACCCTCGCGATCCATACCAGAAGTGAATCCATAACAATATTTTAAAGTGAATATTTGCTCATGGATTAGGTTGGAGACTAAATTCACAAGGACGTTACATGGTGGCAACCTGTCAAAAAAGTAGTAGAAAACTTAAATAATGAATGCTCAATGCACAATTACAGACCTAATTCATGCTGCACAAACATGCAAAGGCCACAAGGGTACAAAGGTGAAAGAAACACACTTTTTCTTCCACTACTCATTGTCTTTAACTTCCTCTCATGTCTCTATTATAGTACTATGCCTAAACATGTGTTCACTGACAAGCACCAAATGTCCTGAATAAGCTCACTGTTTGGGTTTCCCTCGTGCATCCCCAATCAGCGATGGAATGTCATAGTACAGCAAGTTCACTGGAAATTAAACGTACAAATAACCCACATCACATTGGGGAATTACTCCCACATGCCCCCTCCTCCAGGTTTGCATTATTAAACGGTATTCCTTACATGAAACTTTAAGCCAGTGATACTGATGCTCAACCCTCATTGGTCACATGGTTTGTCTTGCATTGGACTGTGGCCCACTCGAGGACACACAACCAAACTTTTCCGATGAAGATCCCAAAATTTCCATCCGGTTCCAAAACGGATTTATCAATCCTTCTAGGAATGGCTAAAAAAATTCAATTAAACAGCTTTCAATGAAGAGATTGTAAAAGCTGATGATGGGATTAAACAAATTGGAGTTTGTGGAGGCTACCACATCATTGCCTTGCAATTCAGCAAATTTGATTCTTTGTTTGAATGTCCTGGAAAGTTTTTACGAAACAGTTTCAATTTGATTATGAGGAGTCCATTAAACTCTATTGTTGATAACATCCAAATGTACTTACTGTACTGGCTGGCAGGATAGCTGGCAGGCCTAGGCCCAAGAGGTATGCGCACTCTCG
Organism: Myxine glutinosa; assembly: GCF_964187855.1. NCBI lineage: Eukaryota > Metazoa > Chordata > Myxini > Myxiniformes > Myxinidae > Myxine > Myxine glutinosa. The sequence goes on along the minus strand of NC_136271.1, from coordinate 121,341,768 downwards.
CCTGAGCTGTCCAGCCTGGATTTGAATCTCAACCCAGCTATAAACTGTCATCCTGGTGTTTCGGATGTCGAGCGACGCATGTTTGTGTGAGTCGCCCAGTTGATGGATGTCGAGAGGCCCACTGGCATTAGTGGATGGAGGCATCCCATGGCTTTCCTTTGTGCAGCGTATCCACGAGTTATCACCAGCACACTGACCAAATTACAAATTCCTGCACACTCAGTCGAGTATCCTGCATCAGAGTGGAGACCAGTCCAGGATTTCAACTCTTGCCAAAGAAATTATTTTGGCAGAACCGACGCCCTGCGTAGAGCAATACATGAATGAATCAAAATGGCAGACAAGTAAATAAACATGGCTCAGTTGGAAACATTTCTGTACAGAATAAGATTAAAGGGAAACAAATGTCAAACTTGCAAAACAGGCTTACTAAAAATGCATCATTGAGCAGTATGAATTTCACAGCTATTTCTAAGGAGGCCTCCATGTCTTGTCTTCGTGGACTGAACCTGATAGGCCCTAACGCATTTGTCATGCATTTAAACAGGGTGACTCCTCCAAAGGCAAGAAATGTTTGTCTCTACAGAAATTGTGAAATTTACCAAGTTACATTTTCACTTTTTCAAAAAAGGATGCAAATTGAAAAAGAATACTTCTCCAACCGCTCTCCCCAGCCCTCTCCCTCACACAGATCTTCCAATGTCCGTTCTCTACCGTCGTTATACTTGTGTGCTTCCCTCTCTCTCCCCATATTGTCTCCCGCTCCCTTTATTATATGTTTTATATGTCCGTTTATGTTTGTTTTTTTTGTCATTAATGTTAGCTCTTACACGAGCCTCGATCTTGCATACCAAAAAGAAAAACAAACAAAGAACCAATCAATCGGAGATTGAAAACCCTCACAAGGATTTGTTTTGTGGTGTATATTTTGTGGCAAATAAATGGAAGGATGTACGAAATGAAAGGTTGTTGATTGCAAATGAAACGTCGAAACTCTAAATGGTCTATTTGTAAATATATAAGGGTCAAATGTCTGAAATGTTGTGAACGTCAAATGGTCTGTAGGTTTAATAGTCTAGTAGGAAGACTAGGTCCCCCTGCACCCCCCGGAGATATACTTCTAATCAGTGTTTCTAGATTGGAAAAAATGTGTAGAAAATGACTAGCTATGGCCCCAAGCTGAAAAAATGTCCCACATACCATTTTTATGCAAATTACTGCTGCCATTATCAAAAAAACGATTTTTGACATATCTCAGCCAATATTGCAGATAATTGAAAAATGAAGGTGTCTAGACCCATGTTTTGAAGGGCATAGATCATGATAGAACTATTCATAACATGATTACATGTGTCTATGGTATACTAGTATGCATATTAATGCTGTAATTACAAAATAATCAGTTTTACAAATGATAAGGATACGTTAATACTGCAGATAACTTAACATGGTACATAAGGGGTCTAAACCCAGGTATTTTCAAGGTTAAATGTCAACAAGATGCTCCTGAGTCTTGCATAGGGGCGGGACATTGGCAGTAACATTGGTACCACTCAACTTTTCTTCCCACCATTGACTTTGTATTGCGAGAGATTTTCACTTGCTTATTTAAAGGTTTCTCACCCAGCCCACGTAAAATCTACCAACTCCTGCTGTTAACTCCCAAACATATTTTTTTATGTTATCCAATCACAGTGCAGAAATGACAGACTAGAGATCCAAATTAGTGCTGCTATAGCTGCCATTTTACATTTCCATCCATGTAACATGCGCGCTCGCGCGCTCGTATCAATTGGTAATGTCGCGCGCTCGTATCAATTGGTAACGTTGATGTTATTGAATACCTCAGTTGAAAGTTCAGTCTTCCATTCCATCTGTGTGTTGTTCTTGGTATTCATCCTCCAATCTAGCCAGGTAAGATGCTAACTATAATGTTACTCACACTCTTGACTTCAGTTTCTGCATGAAATCATAAACAGGCAGAATAACAGCTGAGCCAGCTAGCACCATGTTAGCTAACGTTAAAGCTAGCCTCATCTATGTACAGTATGTTCCTAATGTCGGTGTAACTTAAACTTTTGTTAATGCCAAACATGAGACATATCTGTTGACTTCTGTATATGAATTGAACCAGAAAGAGGCACGACAGCAGAGGCACGTAAACTACAGTAACTTAGCACAATGTTTCATTGGCCTAGATAGCTAACGTTAGTGTGGAAGAATTTAGATGTTTTAGCTATTAGCACTTTTGATGCCACTAAACATGGTTTAGTCAGCTAAAAAGTACCCTAGTGTAGAACATGACTCAGAACCTCTGTTACCTCACTGAAAACTCAGAGCCTCCTTTCACAGGCACTTTTAACATCATTCGTGATTTCTTATTTGTCATTTAACAGTGATGGTAGACATCGACAGCAAGCATGCCCAAAAGAAAACGGAGTGTAGAACCTGCAGCCCAAAGCTCTCCTCCTACATGCATCCTTCATGTACCATCCATGTCTGATCATGGGGATTTCACGCCCCTCCGTAAAATTAAAGGATCTGCTTCAGAAAAACTGCAACTGCTTCAAAAGATCCGGGATAGACGTCTCAACCAACCGCATGACTCCCCATGTCGTATGCAATCAGTATGTGATCAGATCCCGGCAACTCTTCCTGATGACCTAGAAAGAGTAGGATATCACAGCAAGTGTTATAAGCACTTTGTCCGCCACTTTCATCGTCTGGGAGATGATACAGAACCAGGGCCATCAACCTCATCATGGCATCACTCTCCTCGTAAACCAGGAGGTTCTGCTGAACCCATCTTCCCGCCAGAGTGTATATTTTGTGAGAAAGTTGAGACCAAAGATGCTCATCGCAATACTGAGAGGCCTACAACCTTCCCATCCTTTAAAAACAAAGAAAATGCATGGGAGCAAATCGAAACACGGGCTGAGAAAATGGGTCTCTATCGACTCCATCGAAAGGTGAAAAACAAAGACCTCTTTGCATGTGAGGCCAAACACCATCCGTCATGTTTTAAAGCTTTCCGCACAGCATTCTACAACTATGAGCGTGCGATTCACAGAGCCGAAGCACCAAAGGAGCAGGCTTGCATGTCAGCCGCCCATGAAAAGGCATTCAACTCAGTACTGGAACACATTCAAACCCAGGTCATCCAGCAGAATAAAGTTCTACAGCTTTCTTCCTTGCGCTTGCTCTATGTCGAGGAACTGAAACTGAATGGATATGAGAACTCAAATTATCGGTCAGAGAAACTACTGAAACGCCTACAGAATGACCCAATCAAGGAGCATATCCACTTCACGAAGGTTGATCATGACAAATGTGATGTCATTTCTTTCTGGCTTGTGCACAGCTCAAACATAACAGTTTCCAATGCTCTCGCACGAGCATTCACACTCGGAAGCACAAACAAGAACCAAAATGTTGCCCTCCAACTTCGCCAGGGTATTCTACAGGCTTTCAGAGAGTGTAAAGACCAACCATGGCCACCAACAGCTGAAGACATGGAGCTCAATCCTGAAGACATCCTACCTCCAGACCTTGTCCGCTTTCTCAGCGTGCTAATGACTGGCAAGGAGGGCATCGAGACAGAAAAGGTGAAGCGTCTGGTCTTCTCCATTGGACAAGATCTGTGCCGTGCAGTGTCAGATGGAAAATGGAAGTTACCAAAGCACATTCTCCTCTGTGTGACTGTAAGGCACCTGTTCCGAAGCAAACAGCTCACCACAATACTACACAGGCTTGGACACTCTGAGAGCTACGATTTCGCCTTGGAGTTGGAAACTGCTCTCGCCAAGGTCCTGGATGAAGTCTCAACTTATCGTACACCACAAATTGTGACAGGAGAGGGCAACCTTGTATTCCACTGTGAGTGGGACAACTTGAATAAAACCACTACCAGTGTGCACGGCAGCAACATTGTAAACAGTGCTGGAGGAATCATGGTGCAGGAGGTCAAGCCCGGGTTCGAGAGCAGCAAGGACCGAATGCTACCTACCATCAATAGGTCACAACAGCGTAGCCTGAAGGTCGACACACCAAAAACTCTCCCACCCTTGCACTTTACTCGCGTTGGCCCGAAGTTCCCTGAAGGCTCATCATTCACACCGCCAGCAGAGAATGACACAGTCTATGCCACTACGATGCAAGAGTACTACATCTGGCTCTTCATCAGATACATCGGAAGCTGTGGCCTGCAGCCTGTGCCTGGGCTAGGGGGTTTCACCTCTGCAACTGGTTCTCCCCCACCACCAACAAAATAAAACTTTGTGTTAACGTCTGTGTAGACGGACCTTAATATGAGTCTATTATTTCGTAAAACTGTGATTATTTTGTAAATAAAGCACTAATTAGCATACTAGTATACCATAGACACATGTAATCATGTTATGAATAGTTCTATCATGATCTATGCCCTTCAAAACATGGGTCTAGACACCTTCATTTTTCAATTATCTGCAATATTGGCTGAGATATGTCAAAAATCGTTTTTTTGATAATGGCAGCAGTAATTTGCATATAAATGGTATGTGGGACATTTTTTCAGCTTGGGGCCATAGCTAGTCATTTTCTACACATTTTTTCCAATCTAGAAACACTGATTAGAAGTATATCTCCGGGGGGTGCAGGGGGACCTAGTCTTCCTACTAGACTATAAAGGTTTAAATGTCGAAAGGTCTGAAAAGGTCTAAATGGGTCAAAAGGGTCGAAATGGTCTGAAGACTCTAAAGGGCCTTAAATGGACGAAGGGGTTGTAATTTAAGGTCGCAATAGTCAGAATTGACTGGAGGTCAAAAGGGTCTTAAAACGTCGAAAAAGGGTCGAAGGTCACAGGGGTCTACCGGATATGAAAAGATCTGAAAGGTGTGAAGGTCAAAAAGTCGAAAGGGAAGAAAGGAGTCAAAACATCTTCGAGGTTCTAAAGGATCCAAGAGGATCTAAATGGTCTTAGAGGTCCAAGGGTTCTCAAGGGTGTAATGGGGTTTATGGGGTCTTAAAGGCTCTTAGGGGTCATGGGTTTATAGAGGATCTTAAATGGTCTTGGGGATCTAAAGGGTCTTAGGGTGCTAAAATGGTCTTAGGGGTCTAAAGGGTCTTAAGGGGTGTTAAGGTTCTAAAGGGTCTTATAGGTCTCAAAGGTCGAAAGGATATTAGGTGTCTCTTCGGGGTCTAAAGGGTATAATGTAATTAATACATATACTCACGCTCTGTGCAGACAAACAGATAAACAGACCCAAATGCAAGACCCTTTCCTTTGGAGAGGGTAACGAGAGAGTTCATAGAACACCTTACCCTGCAGTCTTGAGAAACAATGACATGTGTGGGGTCTGTGAGCAGCAAATTTGATTGGGTTATGATGTAAAATTCCATAATATTTTGTCCAAATACTGCTAAACGGGTTTTGAAAGTGCCAAAAAGGTAATTTGTGTTCTTCAACGTTCAACTATAATCTAATTGAAATAAAAGAAATATTTTAAAGGTGGTAGAAAAATAATTCGGAAGTTTGCCGCCGTTGATGCAGCGTCTTTTACACCACCTTATATAACAGGTTACATTAGTTATTCGTGCCGGTTGTTTGCATCCTTTATGAGATCCTAAAAAACAAGTAAGTTTCCCGTTTGGAATGATTTTCAATTTTGTTTGACTGTCAGACAAGTAGACATAATTAAAAAATAATAATGCCACTCCTCTCCGTGCATGCGCAATCGGGCGAATTCAGACCCAAAGTACTGATAAACTACAGGTTCATTTTCCGATTTGTGTTCAAAATATAACATTCAATTTCAACAAGTTGTTTGCCCTCATAAACTGACGTTTATGGACAGCAGGACAGACAAAGTGACCCAATTGCTGAACCGCACTTTTCACTTCACATGCACGGGGCAAAAAGAAAAACAGAAAACAACATAACATGCACATTCTGTTTGAGACAAATAGTGCATGGAACATACACAGTCACTTGAAAAAGTAAGTACATCCCATGTAAAGTTTTGACTTTTCAACATATTTCAACATACAGCTATTTGATCTTCATTTCAACAATATTGATAAAGGTGATATAATATAACAATTATCATGAAACATTTACATTTTGTAGTCCATTGTATAATTTAAATAAACATAAATGCAAATTTCACATGTGGAAAAAGTAAGTACACCCCTACATTTATCACTACTTCAAATACCTAAAATTAGAATCTGGTGCACCACCTCAGGTGCAAATGATTAGAACATCGTTATAGAGGATCTTGGAGGAACCTGTCTTATTTAAACCTCAGACATTTAGTTTGGTTTCCTCTTTGTTGTGGAAGTGTGCGGCATCACCATGCCTAGATCAAAAGAGCTCTCTGAGGCCTTCAGAAAGAATGTTATAGATGCCTACGAGTCTGGAAAGGGATTTAAAAAGATCTCAAAACAATTTGAAATCAATCATTCGACTGTCCGGAAGATCATCTACAAGTGGAGAAGATTCTAAACAACTGCCAACTTGTTCAGGCCAGGCCGCCCCAGCAAGTTCAGCCCAAGAGCAGACCGCAAGATGCTGAAAGAAGTCTCTAAGAACCCCAGAATGTCATCACGGGACAGACAGGTAGCTCTTGCCACTGTGGATGTCAAAGTGCACGAGTCTACCATTAGAAAGAGGCTGCACAAATTTGATCTACATGGGAGGTGTGCTAGGAGGAAACCTTTGCTGTCCAGAAAGAACATCAGGGCAAGACTAAAGTTTGCCAATGAACACCTAGGCAAAGACCCGCACTTCTGGAACAATGTGCTTCTGTTCTTCTGGAACAGATGAGTCAAAGGTAGAGCTATTTGGCCACAGTCCCAGAAGACATGTTTGGTGAAAACCAAAGACAGCATTTGACCACAAGAACCTGATACCAACTGGAAGGCATGGTGGTGGAAATATTATGGTTTGGGGCAGCTTTGCTGCATCAGGGCCTGGGCAGCTCACCATCACAGAATCCACGATGAATTCTTCATTGTGCCAGAGGGTGCTTGAGGATAATGTGAGGCCATCTGTCGGAAAGATGAAGCTCAACCGAAGGTGGACCTTGAAACATGACAATGATGCGAAACATACCAGTAAATCCACCAAGGAATGGCTGAAAAGAAAGAAATTGAGGTTTCTGGAATGGCCAAGTCAAAGCCCGGATCTAAATCCCATCGAGATGTTGTGGGGGGATTTGAAACGAGCTGTGCATGCAAGAAACCCCTCAAACATCGCACAGCTGAAAGAATTCTGCATGGAGGAGTGGGCAAAAATTTCCCCCAGTCGATGTCAGAGACTGGCAGACAGCTATAAGAAACGCCTACTTGAGGTTGTTTCTGCCAAAGGGGGCAATACCACCTATTACAACCAAGGGTGTACTTACTTTTTCCACATGCGAAATTTGCATTTATTTTATTTAAATTGTACAATGGACTACAAAATGTAAATGTTTCATGATATTTGTGATATTATATCACCTTTATCTATCAATATTGTTGAAATGAAGATCAAATAGCTGTATGTTGAAATACGTTGAAAAAATCGAAACTTTACATGGGGTGTACTTACTTTTTCACGTGACTGTATATTTTCTTCACTACAAATCCACTGTAGTTCCAGACTGCATACAAAGTATAAATTAGGTCTGAAATTATATATTACTAGCAACGGTACCCGTCCTATGAGCGGGGGGGCTTCAATTGGGAAGCCCAAATGAAAAGGCAAAATATCAGAAATTGAAGGCTTTTTTTATTTTAAACGATTCATATAAACATCCGTTGAATCATAACACACGCAAATCATCAAAATCTAAACAGTACATGGCGCCCATTTTGAAAAAAGATTGAATTCTGCACAACGGAAGCGGCCGCTACACGTCTTTCTCAGTCGCTTTGCACACGCTGCCGTTTAACTTCGGAGCCACACGTTTATAGAGGAAGAGTTCGTCAGGAGTCGATCTACTCTTTCCTGGTACGTAGAATAAACAGTATTTGTAGAATTTCAACAAAAGCCACATCACTGTTCATATCGGTAAATATTATTCCATCGTGTTTGGAAAAACTGGAAAATTAATATAGCCTATTTTACTCCAGGGGGTCCCAGAATTACCCACCCAAAATACCGTTACGATCGGTTCAGCCGTTTTTGCGGTACCTTTGAATGGAAAGACGGACATTTGGTGAATTTATAGTAAAACCAGCCGAAAGCACCCGGAGTTGCACGGGTTCTTTTTGAATGAATTTACGACTATAATTCAGCTTTTACTCGCGGCCGTAGATTAACTACCATAATTCAGCTCAGCTTTTAATTGCGAAATTGGCCCAGCTCGGCCAAAGCGGCCTCACCACCTAGGCTATAACCTTCCCGGGGCCCGTCCCAACATTTTTAGTTCTTTTTGAATTAATTTACTACTATAATTCAGCTTTTACTCGTGGCCGTAGACGATTGACTTTTATATTTCAACTCAGCTTTTAATTGCGAAATGGGCCCAGCCCGGCCTAGGTGAGCCTCGACCGGCCACGCCACCTAGCCGATAACTTTCCCGGGGCCCGTCTCGACATTGTGGGTTCTTTTTGAATGCATTTACTACTATAATTCAGCTTTTACTCGCGGCCGTAGAAGATCGACTACTATAATTCAGCTCACCTTTTAATTGCGAAATGGGCCCAGCCCGGCCGAGGTGGGTGGGCCTCGACCGGCATCGCCACCTAGCCTAAAACGTTCCCGGGGCCCGTCCCGACGTTTTTTGCATTGGAGGTTTCTTCCTATCTTTCACCGTTCAAGAGATTAGGTTGCGCAGACAAACAAACAAACAAAAACTTTCTTTTTAATATATACAGTGCGTATCAAAAAAAAGGTAATCCGAATTCAAGGGGTTAATATGCAAAGGTTATTTATTTTGACAATTTACATGTGGTTTACTAATTAAGAGGAGATCCTCAGCTTCCCATTGATACCTTCCATGCATCATTGCTGTCACACATGACCGAGTACATGTTCATTGAAAATGACAAGTTCAAATCGCATTTTTACAAGTTTGGCTAATCGATGCGTCAGGATAATTGGTGCAAAATGAACGTCAGATGTGAACTTTTCTCAGGAATGATTAGCCTTTATGCACCCACACTTTCAACATGTCCACCTCCCCTTTCAACACAAAGCTCACAGCCGTGGAGCATGCCCTGAACTGCTCGTCTCACCAAAGCCAGGTCATTGCGCAAAGCATCCACTTCATGTCGAATACGGCCCTACAATTCGTCAAGATCACGGGGAGGAGTTACGAACACCTTGTTCTTTAAATGTCCCCAAAGGAAATAATCACATGGTGTGAGGTCAGGTGATTTTGGCGGCCATTCCACTTCATGGTTGAGGGCAATGACTCGGTCTCCAAAGAGTTCCCTCAGTAGATCTCGGACAGCGATGACGATGTACTGGGGCGCCGACTTGTGCCCACCAGATATCTGAAGACACCACGAACCTGTCGCTCAAAGTTCTCCTCCAGCTGCGGTAAAACTTCATCATTGATCATCTGCAGATACCTGTTACCATTGCCATTCCTTTGAAAGAAAAATGGGCCGATCACCTGACCACTTCCACAAAGTCCCAACCAAACAGTCCACTTTTGTCGATTCATGTTGGTGTCAAAATTAAATTCTGGGGGTTGTCCTGTCGGTGCATATTCAAGAACATTATGGGTATTGACCTTGCCGTCCATGGCGAAAGTAGCTTCGTCGCTGATAACGGGATACTGCAGGAAATTGATATCTGCTTCGCAACGTGCTATCAACCATCTGGCAAGCACCAGCCTCCTGGCAAAGTCCCCTGGCGTAAGTTGATGCCGGATGTGAATCCGATATGGATGTTGGTGGAGGTCCAGTCTTGTGATTCGGTTGAATGTTGCCAAAGGCAATCCCGTCCCATTTCGTCTTGCACTGGTATCCGAAGGATGCTCCAAAACTTGTTGCCTTACAGCTGCAATGTTAATTTCCGATCGCCCAGTGCGCCTCCTACCAGAATTCTCCTTGTTGCGGTTGAGGCTGGTGCCATGCTCTTGGTATTTTCTAACCTTTGCCCAGATGGTTTTGGCTCCTGGAGGCTCCTGTTCTGGGAAACGCTCCCTGGAAGCATCATGAGTTCGCTGCAAACTTCCAGCTTGGTGAAAGGTTGTAACCATGAAGGTCCGCTGTTCAGTCGTAAGTTGAACCATCTTTTCAATGACTCAGACTGTCTCTGAACCCATACACTGTAGGCCCATCTTAAATACCCATCTTAAACAAAGGATGATGCAACTACAATTACCAGACCAGCTTAACAATTTTACATAATCAACTTGGCAGTCGACAAGTAATGCGTCCATTTCAAACTGTCTTGCATCGATTAGCCAAACTTGTAAAAATGCGATTTGAACTTGTCATTTTCAATGAACATGTACTCGGTCATGTGTAACAGCAATGATGCATGAAAGGCATCAATGTGCAAGCTGAGGATCTCCTCATAATTGATAAACCACATGTAAATTGTCAAACTAAATAACCTTTGCATATTAACCCCTTGAATTCGGATTACCTTTTTTTTGATACGCACTGTATATATAATAATAATATATAAAATAAACTATAGATATACCAAGAGTGAGGAAAGGTAATTATATGGAAGGCATGTCATTGGTTAACAACCATTCTGAGTATTGCGCTGCAATACATGTCCCCTACCGGCAGTCCGTCGTCCAGAAAACTGTTGGGGAAATTACCAAAGTTCAAAGTGCCATAACTTTGTCAAAAATGATCGAAACGTCGTGAAGTTCGAACTTGATCTGTAACTTATCATGAGGAAACCATGTATCAAGTTTGAAATCATTAGCAGTAAGAGTTTAGAAAAAAAAGTCCGGAAAACTGTTCATTGCGTGACGGACTGACAGACGGAGGGATGGAGTGCAAACCTATAAATAGTCCCCTCCGGTGCACACCGGTAGGAGACTAATAATAGGTGGGACAGCGGTAGCAGTAGCACGTGCCTTGACGTCTTCACAGCATTTATTTTTTATACATAGTTAAGGCTCGAGGAAGAGCTAGAACACTGAACGGATCAGGACATAACATGATGCAAAAGGAACAGTGGAGAGAGGAGGAAAACACCAACAGTAGAGTGGAAGGCCAAGATCGAAGGAGACTTGGACAAAAAAGGGTGTGGGGAGCAATGGGAGTAACAAGGGTAGAAAGTATCATCATTTTAGATTGGGGATGATCTGAGATGGTAGCGAACAGCTGTGTTGTACAACTGGAGGGAAGAATGAGATTGAAGAGGATGTGGAAGTTGGTTCCACAGGTGGGAAAAAAGAGGTATGAATGAGTGGAGGTGATGAGTGATCCTGGATTTAGGTAGTTTCACCAGAAGGGGGTTGATCTCCATAATCCAGAACCTTGGAGCAATTTTCGAACTCATCCATCCTAATCTGATAGGAAGTTTCAACATGGATCCAACTTAAATACCAAAAGGACAACTGGCTTCAATATCAGCAGAAAGAACGGCAAGTTAAGGATGCAGCGCTCCCTACTGCATCTTCACCAGAACAGCAGTTTTAGTTGTTTAAACATGACTCAATCTGGGAGGAAACAATGGCAGACTGTTCATCGGAGCAAAGCTGCAATATATATATTTTATTATTTAATTGCTTTCCATAGCAACATACAAAAAAATGAGATCTTTCAACGAATATTTTCAAAGATCAAGTGGTTGATCCAGGAAAGGTCGTCGGTAAGAACATAATCAGACACGACGTATACCTTGCATAATATATATATTATATATGCTATAATAAATGTATATATAATTATATACTTTCCCCTCTGACTATAATAGAGCCCACCAGAGCTATCCAGATGTTATCTAGAAAGGCCCTGGGTGACGATGCTATCCCTCCGAGGTTTTCAAGTTGGGTGGTGCCAGCTTAATCACCCGACTGAACCAACTCTACAATATCATCTGGGGTGAGGAGTCAGTACCACAGGTCTTCAAAGATGTCACGATTGGTCCCTCACACCAACCATTGTGGCATGGCCCTACTATCTATTGCTGGGAAAATACTTGCCCACATTATTCTTAATCACAGGTCATCAACAACTGTCAACAGCATCACCCAAGAACGCCAATGCGGCTTTCGTGCTGGACGTGGCACGACCGATATGATGTTCTCCGCTCCTCAACTTCAGGGAAAGAGCAGAGAACATCTCGATCTAAACATGGTCTTCATCGACCTTACAAATTTGGCCAGTAGAGAAGGCCTGTGGAAGCGATTGCACAAGGTCGGCTGTCCCGCTAAGTTGGTCAACATCATCAGATCCTTTCACAGTGGCGTGGCCTGCTCACATGAGGGCCAGTAGATGTACTTCTGGCTGTATCCTAGCTCCCCTATTATTTAGCATTTTGTTTTCCTCTCTACTTCATGATGCCTTTAAAGACTACACCCGGGAAGTGATGATCCAGTTTTGCACCGACGGTAGTGTCTTCAAATTGTAGCGTCTGAAGGCCAAGTTCAGAATCATGGAAATGTTGCTCTGTCATCTACACTGCATGGCCATAGGTATGTGGAAACACGAACATCACACCTGTATGTGCTCATCGAACATCTCATTCCAAAATCATGGGCATTAATATGGAGTCGGTCCCCCATTGGCTGCTATAACAGCCTCCACTCTTCTGGGAAGGCTTTCCACTCGATGTTGGAACATTGCTGCGGCGATTTGCTTCCATTCAGCCACAAGAGCATTCGTGAGGTCGGGCACTGATGTTGGGCGATTAGGCCTGGCTCGCAGTCGGCATTCCAATTCATCCCAAAGGTGTTTGATGGGGTTGAGGTCAGGGCTCTGTGCCGGCCAGTGAAGTTCTTCCACACCGATGGACAAACCATTTCTGTATGGACTTCGCTTTGTGCACGGGGTCATTGTCATGCTGAAACAGGAAAAGGCCTTCCCCAAAATGTTGCCACAAAGTTGGAAGCACACAATAGTCTAGATAGAACGTCATTGTGTGCTGTAGCGTTAAGATTTCCCTTCACTGGATCTAAGGGGCCTAGCCCGAACCATGAAAAACAGCCCCAGACCATTATTCCTCCTCCACCAAACTTTACAGTTGGCACTATGCATTCGGGCAGGTAGCGTTCTCCTGGCATCCGCCAAACCCAGATTCGTCCATCGGACTGCCACATTGTGAAGCGTGATTCATCACTCCAGAGAACACGTTTCCACTGCTCCAGAGTCCAATGGTGGTGAGCTTTACACCACTCCAGCCAACGCTTGGCATTGCGCATGGTGATCTTAGGCTTGTGTGCAGCTGCTCGGCCATGAAAACCCATTTCATGAAGCTCCCGACGAACAGTTGTAGTGCTGAGGGTGCTTCCAGAGGCAGTTTGGAACTCGGTCGTGAGTGTTGCAACCGAGGACAGACAACTTTTACGCGCTTCAGCACTCGGCGGCCCCGTTCTGTGAGCTTGTTGGCCTACCACTTCGCGGCTGAGCTGTTGTTGCTCCGAGACGTTTCCACTTCACACTAACAGCACTTATAGTTGACCGGAGCAGCTCGAGCAGGGCAGAAATTTGACGAACTGACTTGTTGGAAAGGTGGCATCATTTGATGATGCCATGTTGAAAGTCACTGAGCTCTTCAGTACGGCCCATTCTACTGCCAATGTTTGTCTATGGAGATTGCATGGCTTTGTGCTTAATTACATATACCTTTCAGCAATGGGTGTGGCTGAAACAGCTGAATCCACTAATTAGAAGGGGTGTCCGCATACTTTTGGTCATGTTGTGTATCTTAATGATGATGTCATCGGTGCCTTCCTCGACGTCATAATTCTGCAAGTACAACGCTTGATCTGATCAGCATGAATTTTTTTTCTTCTCTGCAACTGTTTCTCTGATAGAAACTAAATTTTGACCATAAGAGCCTCGTCCTGTATAATTTTTTTAATGATAATTATGACATCATAGGTCACATGGTACATGTGCCATCTTGGAAAAACCGAAAAACGTTGCACCTCGACATCTCCAAAACCGCTCTATGGAAAAAATTTAAACGTGGCTCATTGTAAAGAATTTCGCATGGGGAATAAGTGGTTAACGATGACGTAATTGGTGCCTGAATTATGACGTCATAATTCGACAGGGACAATCTCGGCGGCCCCGTTAGTCCGATCAGTTTGAAATTTATTGAGCGCGATCTGCGCAACAATTATATTAGAGAATGTAAATTTATGATGTCATCACTCATGTGGTCTGGTAGCCATATTGGATCAAACAAAAAGTTGACTGCGCAGGGCAAGTATTCTATGAATACCATCTCATGTTTGTTTGTTGTCGATTGATTTGTTACTTTTTTATTCATCCCCACTTCCCCTTCTTTCTGTGTTTTATTCAGCTTGTGTGCAGCTTACTCATCCCCCATGTATGCTTCTCCCCCTCCCCTTGACATCGCTCTCACCTCTATGTTATTCTGTCTGTATGTTAGTATTTCCCTCTCCCCATTTTGTTCCCTTTCATTCTGCTCTTGCTTTTCCACGAGCCTCAATTATGTATCCAACCCACCCCCCCCCCCCCACCCCCAAAAAAAAAACAAAAAAAAAAACTTAGATCAATACATGAGCAAAAATCAATGCATAAGCTACCTCTCCCCTTATAAAGGGAAAATGAGGAGAGCAACAACAACGTAGAAGTTCAAATTTTACACTTTATACCCAGGTCATGTAAAGTGCTGACTATAATTATAATATTCGATATTCTTTTATCTATCTGCAAAAGGGAACCTTCTTAGTCCCCAAATCCACACCAATGTGTGGATACAGTTTGAATGATTCAGAAGACTGCACCAGCAGTTGTTTGACTTATTTAATAAATAGTTTTTACTTACATATACACAAGTTGCGAATCCACAATGATGCGTCGTAAATAGTTTTCTTGCTTTTCTTTTGTCAAGAATATAACACTGTGAAAGCTAACAGTTATATAGCTGATCCAATTTAGTAAGATGTACTGACTCGGGTTAAGGAGGCACAGATGGGCAATTAAACACCAAAAAGTACTACAGTATTAGCATACACAGTTGGCTTCATAAACATATCTCATTGATCTTAAACGGGCTCTTTTTTTTTTTTTTTAACCCAGATATTTGCAAAAAGCTAAACAAGCTACTTTGCTAAGACAATTTATTTAGCTTATGGCTCTTTTAGCCTGAAAAACTACTAACTACTGCTAATAACCACAATAGCAACATGTAACAGCATGTATATTCAGTCTTATATGAACATTCATCCATTTTCAAACACGAGTTTTCACACTTTTCTCAAACAACATGGATGAGAATTACACAAGTTTCATCATAAGCGAGAGACGTATGCCTTGAGGTTTAAAAAAGCCATGAACCATGGATAGCAGCGGTGCTCCCTTTGCGCTCCCACTCCTTTTCAAAAAAAGCTTCACGATCAAGAAGCGATATACGTACGTAATATGTCAGGAACCCCAAGATTTTGTGCAAATGTCATCACAATAATGTTTATGCGTGAACTTTCCACTCAAACAGAAATTTAAACCATCGTTGAAGAGTGTACAATCACAAACACAATCAGCCAGTAGTGATGGCAAAAAGAAGAAAAATAAACTGTACAACAAAGTCTTGAGACAGAACAAATAAACGATGACACCGGAGGTCTTTTTTTCAAGCTTGGCAGTGGGGTAAACCCAAGTGGAAGCGCATCGATGAAGGTCTGCATATCAGACATTTCCATGGTTTGGCATGCAAAAGATGCCACTTTGCTCATCTGCAGGTGGAGTGCTCTTAATTCACCAGCTTTACGAAAACATTGAGAAAACTTGTCCACAGGATAAAACTTTCAACATTGACGGGTCTTCTTTTTGTTAAATTCAGTCCTTGCGCTGTTTTCTCCATCAATTAAAATTATTAGTCTTTTCTCTTTGAGGTTGAAGTGCCAAAAGTCATTCGTATTATAGTACATGCTTTCTAAAAGTAACAGTTAAATGATAATATGTGTGTGTGTGTGTGTGTGTGTGTGTGTGTGTGTGTGTGTGTGTGTGTGTGTGTGTGTGAGTGTGTGTGAGTGTGTGTGTGTGTGTGTGTGTGTGTGTGTGTGTGCATGCGCTACTAGATCATAAAAAACTCCAGGGGCTTTGTTTTTCAATGTCTCTGTCTCTCTGATAAGAATTCACCTGTTCTACCTCTGCACATCCACCTGTCTTGGTGTATCTAGTCCTCTCCCAGTCTCCACTTCTGAGAGTCCTCACGCCGAGCATCTGGCTGTATCTGATTGCGCATTCCTCCCAGGACATTTGCTGTGGCCTCCGTGGCCATTATTATTGGCTTCATGACAGTTGGAGGTATCTGCCGTAGTACTTCCCCCACAGCACCTGTCATCCCTTTCTGCTCATGTTCACGTGTCGCAACACGGTACAATTTCTGCGCCGTGTCCGTAAATCCCTGCAAACACAACAGTTCTGAGACTACCAAATCATCATTTTAATGGAAGTCTGTGTGTTGCGTGTGTCATCCTTTCGGAAATATTTATTTCAAAATGTAAGTGAAACATTTTACGATACAAAAAAAAAAAAATCAGCGGTGTTCTTCAGAGTCATCGTGGATGTGTCCAAGTACCTGATTGAACTCAAAAGCTGTGTGCTTATCTCACCTCTCTGACAACATCATATGCCTTTGCCACTCCTTCTCGTAGATCTGCTGGTTGCTGGGAGAGACGGTGTGGTGAACGTGCATTAGCTGAAGCTGTTAGTCGAGCAATGCTCGGCCCTGGAGACAGCACATCGTATGCCGTCTCCGCAGACGCCTGCACATGTGGGTGCACATGTGGAAACAGGTTATTCAATATTAGTTCTTGCCTTAAATTCCAAACTTATAATTTATCTTCAGGAAGAATCTGTTTTCTCTTTTGTTTTCACACTGAGAAAACAAAGTTTATGCAAGGTCAATTCTGTTGCTGCATAAAATTGATTGAGTGAGGAAATACCAAAGCAAGGAGTTTACAAAGAACCTGCACAGCCCGCACGAGGCGATTTGCGAGCTCAAGGGCTGCCATGGCGGTGGATGTGCCGAAGGAGGCAGCCCCACGCTGGAATCCTCGCACGACACGGCCATCGCGGCGGTACTGCTCAATGGGGAGCCACACAAGATCTTTCATGCCCTGCACTGCTCGAGTGCACACACAAAAGTACAATTGAACTTGATATTACACTTGTATTAATGCAGCATTGGTGAAAAATCAATTTATACACTTGTGTCACTGTACTGTATATTACATATACACTCTTCACCATAAAAACAAAAAAGACTAACACTTGATTGCTGATGCGATTTTTTTATGTGACATCATGGGGACAAAGATGAAGTGCAAACCTCTGACAGAGATAAATGCTGAATAATTAATTTAATTGTGATCTAATTACATAATGTTGCATTGTGTGGCAAATGTTTTCAGATAGGGATCCAACGTGGAAGTAACAATTTCAACACCGGGAATGTCCAGCTATGGCAGCAATCCCAACTGGGATGCTGAACAGGACGATGATCATGGATCCCTGCATCACAGAGATGCCTCAAGACAGTGTTGGCACTTAACCTACAAGTCTCGGATTGTGTTTACGGTGCTCTGGGCAGTTTGAAACCGATTGCATAGATTGGTCGTGCAAATGCATCAGTCCTGATACATTTGCACGACCAATCCACGCAAACACGCATTAACCGAGGACGTCTACTTCTTGGCATATCTTCTGTTGATCCAGTGGTTTGAAAACGTCTTCTGAGGTCATAAACAGTTCTTCTCCTCATGTTAAAGAGCCTTGCAACATGGCTAATGGAAGACCCTGCTTGAAGATGTCCACAATTCCATACCCCTGATTTTCTGACAGAGGTGGCATTGCAATGGATTGCTATAGAACATAATCGGTGTATTTTTTTTGGATGGTCCACATGCTGCTGTTTCAGAAAGACTTCTAAATTGCTCAGAATACCATTACCTTTAAAAGCCTAAAGGTGCATGACTTGCGCGTGCTGAACGATTATTGTATGACGCAATTACGTTATGTGAAATTTGCAATCAAGTGTTCTGCAAATCCCTTGTGCCAAAAGGCACTTAGAATGAATGCTGCAACAGTCCTTCAACAATTACATTATCAAATCTACATGTTTGGTTTTTTTTGGCGGATAGTATCAATGCACGTATGGTATTAGCGAAGTTGCAGTCATTTTTGACCCCTCTCTCTACTCACTATTAACCCCACTCTACAGTTCCCCAGCACACACCATACCTACACTGATACATATCCTTTCCTCCCCTAACTCCAATACAAAATACACATTGGAACTTAGTTTCTTCAATTTGATAACACACTTGCACCTTCAATTCAAACTTGCACCTGTTCAATTAAAACATGAGATAGGTCAATGTTTTTATGGGCAGAGAGGAATTTGTTGCTGTTGTTGTTGTTGAACAGCATGCAACATTAACCTTGCCAGCCTGTGGAATAAAACCTAGCAGCAAATCACAATGTGGCGCATGTGACCAATCCACAACTGTAAATGGGGACAAGGTCTTCTTGGTGCAATGGGAACAAGGTCTTCTTGGTGCAATGGGAACAAGGTCTAATTGCATATAGAAAAACTCAAAGCAGTTTAAAAAACGATAACCTACACAATTATTCTGTGGACTGGTCATTATATTGTGACTCATTTCTTCATTCATATCATTTGCATATTGTGCCAGAGATCATGAGTTCAACTCTCAGGTAGCATCATTTGTGGGAGGTGTGACGAGACCGCTGATGAGGTGTCCCCTTAGGTTATGTGAATTTGGAATTTGATCGGGGTGTTGGTGATACCTCACCTACTCTGCAGAAAAGTATAGTAGGATATTTAATATATGCCAACTAGCAAATATATGCTAGCTGCTATATGCCAAATGCCAAATATATATGCTATATGCCAAATATATGCTAGCAAATGGGTCTGCAACAACCATCAGAGGGATGGCAACCTCCCTTCTCCCTGCCTGCGAAGAACAACTCTCAGTTTATAGCTGCGTCGAAAATCAAAGCCGGTTTTGACTGCTCCGACGGTAAGTGCATGACCTCCTGTCAGGCACGGGCTCAGGTTTCCTCATGGTAGTGCAGAAAACAAAACATCATTGAAAATGTCCGCTCGCTTATCATGTTTCATGCATAGACGACTCGAAGGTCAAATTTTATCGTATCTAATATCACCTTCGTTCTTTGAAAGAAAACTCCGAGAATTCGAGTCTAGACCTTAAACATGTTTAGTGTCTCAACGATGTTTGTTTTAGCAAAACAAGTGTCTAAACGACACTACACACCAAGCTGAACCAATGAGTGCATGGGTCCAACACCACCCAGGATGCCAGGCAGTTGGTTCTTTCGGATGTCATTGACCCATTCATTGACAGCATACGCAAGCAGTCGATCCACACCAAGCAGACTGTGTAGGATAAACAAAAAAACATTTTTAATAGTCAGGAAACGATACAGCAACGTGGCTGCAGTTAGGCTACAAATCCTCTTCCAGATAATCTTTGGATATCACCTCTGGTTCTGCTCTTCACAAATGGATACTTCTTTTATTCAAAATAATTTGCCAACAAAATTTATACCAATGTTATACCATAGATTAGTCATTAGTGTGTCCTTCTTTCGAACACAAGCACAAACAACAGTAAAATGCCACACATACCCATGGCGATAGCAGAGTTGTTTAAGTTTCAGTTCACAACAGCTCAGCTGGGCCAATCCAATGAGAATTCCCGCAAAGGTGCCCTGTGAGTCAAAACCAGAGAAAGACAAATGAAGACTAGATATCTGTGATCACAAAGCGATCGTGAGAGGTAAGCTTTCCCTGGTGACCGTGATCCAATGAAGGCCTTATATTTTTCGGACGCCATATTGACCTTGACCTTCACCATTTAGGGACAGAGTGTGGATTAAGAAAATGTGCACCCATCTACAATCTATCCATCAAACTCAACATCATGAAAATCGTTAGAAAATTATTCAAATTATGATCAAAAAGGTGCCTTTGGTTAATTGGGTCACAATCCCCAAAAAGGAGGTCGACACTCATTAAATATCAGGTGCACATCTTCAGTGCAGGTGCACCATTACGACGCAAGAACATCTTGGAAGGCCAAGCAGTCTGAGATTTCGCATTGACAAAATTAAGTGAAGACAAAAAAAAAAGAGGCGTTTTTTCAGGCCACCATTTGACCTTGACCTTAAACTCGGACGGGTATGATGTAAATTAAGCATAAATGCGCCTTCTTCAAGGCACTTTCACAGTGAGGGCACTTACTTTCCGATTGGATAAGCATTAGTCGAGTTATGGTGGAAAATGTCAAAATATATATAATTAGGTCATGACCTTAAAATTACATCAAGGTCAAATAATTAAGTCAACCCTGCATACATTCTATCCCCATAATTGATGTAAAATTTCATTACAAAAGTCCCAGCCTGCTCAGAGATACATCTTGCACATTGGCAGAAAAAAAAAAACCTAATGGTGCTGTAGTGGAGAGGGATGGGCTCAGGGAAGAACAATAATGCAGGACACTCTGGACATCCGAGGAATATTCAAACGCCAGAAACCATAAACAGAATTAGAGAAGTGATTGCTCATATCTTTAGAAAATCAACAAGGTGCATTTCACATGAAATTGGAGTGTCTCAAAGCTTTGTCATTATAGTGTTGAAGTCTGATCTGAAGGATTTCCCTTACAAAATTAAATTGATGCCGCAGTTAACCTCATGACGAGCATCTACGTTATGAATTTTGTGTGCGTTTCAGAAGGATTATATATTGATCGGGCAGGAATCAACGTAGATGGCAATTTCCAGTGACGAATGTCATGTTTACTTTTATGGTATGATAAACAAACAGAATTGCTGGATTTGGGGCATGGGGAAACCAGCCCACTTTGTTGCGTTATCTCTCCACTCCCCAAAAATAATGATATGGCGTGGTCTCAGTAGTAATTGGATTTACGGTTCATAATTTTTTGCAACATCAGGATACTGAAGAAATGGTGGCTGTGAATGCAGAATGTTACGTACACATAACAACAACAACAACAACATGCATTGTAAAGGCCATTTTCCCAACGAGAGCGGGGATTAGCCTTGCGGTCCCCATGACAATCTTCTCCATTTTGCCCTATTTTCTGCATCTCTCCTTGTTAACCCCCTTGCCCGCATTTCTTCTTCCACCATCTTTAGCCAAGTCTTTCTCGGTCTTCCCCATCCTCTACTTCCTTCTACATTCATTTCCATCACTCTTCTCAACCAGTCACTTTCATCCTTCCTCAACACATGACCAAACCATCTCAACCTGTTCCTCTTCACAGCATCAATCACAGGCTCTATTCCCATCATCTTTCGCAATTCATCATTTGTCTTCCTCTCTATCAACGATACACTGCACATCCGTCGAACCATTCGCATTTCCACCCTTTCCAACCTTCGTTGCTGCTCTACGTTCATTACCCATGTCTCGCTCCCATAAATCATAACACTTCTCACACATGCAGCATACACCTTTCCCTTCAGCTTCAACGACACTCCCCTCATCATCAGCACGCCACTCAGTTCCCGAAACTTCTTCCATGCACATCTCACTCTAGCAACCGTTGCCGAGTCTGATCCACCTTCTCCATTCAGCATGTCTCCGAGGTAGCAAAATGTTTTCCCACCTTCCAGCTTCACGCCGTCTCCAAGATCCAACTCAACATTTCCTCCATCTGCAGCTCCCTCTGTGCACACCTTACATTTGAATGTAGCTGCCACACTGGTGAATGACCCTCTCAGACCACTACATTTTTGATGAACCCACTCAGCGCACATTGTACATTGAATGGAGTTCACTCCGACACCCTTCCTCCACACAGCACAGGGCCACTTCCCAGTTCTTTCCACCTCACCACATGCTTTACCACTTGCCATCACCTTCGTCTTTCCGATATTCACCTTCAGACCTTTTGTCTCCATACATTCCTTCCACTTGTTCATCTTTTCCTTCAGTCCATCCATACTTTCCGCAATCAACACCAGATCATCTGCATACAACAACTCCCACGGTAAACCCTCCTTTACGTTCTGAGCCAGCACCTCCATCACAGCTACAAATAGTAGTGGACTTAGTACCGACCCCTGATGCACTCCCACCTTCACCTCAAACTCACCACTGTTCCCGTCCTTCGTCCTTACAGCTGTGTGCGCTCTATTGTACATTGCCATCACTACTCTGATCAACCATTCCTCCACTCCTAACTTCCTCAATGCCCATGTCAATACTTTGCGTGGAACCCTATCGAATGCTTTCTCCAGATCAACAAACCCAAGAAACAACTTCTTCCTCTTCTCCATGTACTTCTCCTGCAACTGCCTCACAATGAAAAGCACGTCTGTCGTTCCTCTTCCTGGCATAAATCCAAAATGCATTTCGTCGATCTTCACTTTCTTCCTTATCCTCCTCTCCAACACCCTTTCCAATACCTTCATTCCATGCTCCAATAACTTTATCGCTCGGTACGAGCCACACTCCAGAGGGTCACCTTTCCCCTTGTATAGAGGGACGAGGGCACTCAGTTCCAAAACCACTGGAATGCGGCCTTCTTTCACCACCAGATTACAGATCTCTGTCATTCTCTTCACACCCCAACTTCCTGCTGCCTTCAACATATCTCCCACAACTCCCGTCGTCGTACACATGTTAAACACATTCTTCTTGAGTCATGTGAGAATGCTGGGCCCTGTGAGTGAGTGAGTGTGAGTGTTCTGGGCCCTGTGCTTTTTCTGGTCTTCATCAATGATCTCTCTGACTCTCTTGAAAATCCTCTCTATCTCTTTGCTGATGACTCTACTCTCTGTCGCTCCATTCCTCATCCCTCAGATCGGCAGTCTGCAGCCTCCTCACTCTCTCCAGACCTGGACAAAATCACAGACTGAGCAAACAAGTGGAACATGTCTTTCAATTCTGACAAATCTCACACTCTTACGATGTCTCTCCGAAAAGACCGACTGGACAACCCTCCCATCCACTTTCTGAATAATCCTCTCCAAGAAGTTCTGTCACTCAAGCTTTTGGGTCTCACTATCTGCCATGATCTTTCCTGGGAAAACCACATTTCAAATCTGGCCTCCAAAGCCAGTCACCGACTGGGCATCCTCCGCCGTGCGAAGTCCTTCCTTGGCACACCTGAGCTCCTCACCACATACAAGGCTTTCATCCACAGCTCAATGGAATACTGCTCTCCCCTCTGGGCTGGTGCTCCTGCCTCACACCTAGCGCGTCTTCACGCTGTTGAAACCAAAGCGTTCAGAATCATTGGAATCTCCCGCGATGAAGCTAACTCCAAGGGCCTTTCACTCACTCACCGCAGGCAGGTTGTGGTCTTTCCGTCTTCTACAGACTCCTCTCTGGCCTTGCCCCCCCCAGCTCTCTCTGGGCTCTGTCCCCCAAATATTCCTACAGGTCGCACAAGATCTGCCTGCAACCCTCTTATGGTTAAACTGCCAAAATCAAGACTCTCTGCTCACATTCACTCCTTCATTCCTCTTTTCTCCCACCTCTGGAACAAACTCCCTCACTCTCTTCAATCCCACTCCTCCCTCCAGGTCTTTAAAACAGCTGTTCACCACCATCTCTTATCTTCCCCCATCCAAAACCTTGATCTTTTCTACCCCCGCTAATTTCACCCCAAATCCACTTTTTTGAAATACCAACTTCTGTCCTGGAAGTCCTTGGTGTCCTTGTGTTTTATACTTCTCCCACCCAATGGCCCACTTCATTGTATCGAGTAGTACGATGACTGATGCTTCAATTAATGTGCAAGTTATGTGAAGAGCTCACAAAAGGTTTGGGGTGTTGTTACACAAGATGTATACAGTATTTGCATAAGATGTGCTGGTCATACAGCTCTCCTGTTGAAAGAGAGAGAACAGAGTGCAAAGTGTCAAGAAGTTGGAAAATCTAACCTGCTCCATCATCACATGCTTGCCGTGGTAGTCAAGCTGGATGGGAACCTCAGAAGTAAATCGGAATTCGCTGGGACGGGGAATGTATAAAAAGGCAAAAATAGAAGATGGGAAGATGTCAAATCTATGAGAATATAATTCACATTTGAGGAGCATTCATCCCTTGCTCTCATCATTTCCCACATTCCTTATCATTCCAAGTCTCGCTCCATTTTGTCCCTCAACCATGATGGTGAGTCCAACCCCATTCTTCCCACTGTTCTATTTGTTCAGTTACATCCTGATACATTCTGTGTTCTAGCTCCTCCACGAGACTAGGCTGTATACAAATATATATATTCCCTTCGCCCACCCCATACCAACTCCAAATTTAAAAAAGCTCTTGAAAATGTGAAATACATGGTGCTGCAAAGCAATATGTGTTTGATTCATTTAGGCAGCCAACAAATAAACCCAAAGAGGCAGGTGAAGCACACACGAGGCCAATATAGATGTGCGGAAGAAAATGGTCCAAAATGATTACTTAAGAAGTTCAAATTTTGTGCATCTAACCGAAAGAAAATGGGCTGGTCGCTGGAAGATGCCAAAGAAGAAGCAGAGCTTGTTTGACTGCCAACTGTCTCTGTGGATGTCGTCATCGCAGTAGGGTGCCCAGGCGTAGAGGCTGGTCGAGGCTGCCGAGCTGGGCTGGCGCCGTCTTCGCTTGGAGGAGATTTCTTTCCTTGGGTTGATTAACGACATTCTTGAATGGGTTCAAAACTAGAACTTCATGAATGTGTTTCAGAATAGCAACCTTAATTGTAAAGTATGAATGAATAAATTAAAAGGTGATTCACACATTGAAAAACAAAAATAGGGGCAATAGCCTTGGGCGCTCACCTGGCAGAATAAAGCAGTATAGTATACCGACTAAAGGTATTTTAAACAGCATCACGGTATTTTAAATCAATTTCAATAGTTGCTAGGAGATAGGGCAGCATGTAGAATCATACTAACGTAATCATAAGACCTTAGACAAAAAAAAGGAAAAAACTATTTAAGGAGGAACCCTCCTATTCCCCTCCCATAAACCCGCTCAAGCCCCAATTTTTCTAATGCCATGAACAAACACTGGTACATCACAGGTAATGAAGGTGGCGATCAAGTTTCATCAAAATTGTGTGTGTAGTTTCAGAGAAGAGAGCAAATACCGATTTTAGGGGGCAACCCCCCACCCTTCCCCCATGGACCGCCTTAGACCCATAAAATATTTAAGCCGTGAACAAACGTTGGTACATCATGGGTGATGAAGATTGTGGTCAGGTTTCATCGAAATAGTGTGTGGAGTTTCAGAGTAGAGAGCAAATACATATTTGGGGTGGGGGGGGGGGGGGCGGGGCAAAATATATACCACTTTGACCCCCGGTAGACCCCTGAGACATCGATTTTTTTTAAACCATGAACAAACTTGAGTTGCAACGTACCAAATATAATTTTAGCCAAGTTTGGTCACAATCCCACCAGCAGTTTCGGCGAAGAGGTTGCAACGACAAGAGCCATCCCATAAGCTTCCTGGAACTATGTTCCAGGTGAGCTAAAGATTGACAGATTAGAAAACAGTTTGACTTTTGAGGATCAGAAAGGCCAATGTCAAGTATTGTCGAGTGTTGAAGCGCGATATTAATCGCATACTGCCTATGGTGAGAAAGGATTACATGATTGTATGTACAAAGTACATTTAATTTCTATGGTGCAACAATTGGAGGGAGGATTTAGTTAAAAAAATTGGAAGCAATGGTAGAAATAAATAGCACCGCAAAGCGGGCGTAACCCCTCAGCCCATGCATGGTGGAAACCAATTTCAAGATGGCCGTCATAGCGGCCATATTGAAAATCGCAGCGTGCCCATTTTTGAAAGGAACCTTCCTCTACTCAACCCAAACATACACTGCACAAATGGATTTAATCGGACAAGCCGTGCCGCTGGAAATAGACGGAAACCAATTTCAAGATGGCTGCTGTGCCGGCCATATTGAAAATCGCAGCGCGCCCATGAACCTTCCTCTACTCAACCCCAACACACACTGCAAACATGGATTTAATCGGACAAGCCGTTTTGCTCGAAATTGACGGAAACCAAATTTAAAGATGGCTACCGTGGTGGCCATATTGAAAATCGCAGCGTGCCCATTTTCGAAAGGAACCTTCCTCTACTCAACCCAAACATACACTGCACAAATGGATTTAATCTGACAAGCCGTTCTGCTCAAAATTGACGGAAACCAATTTCAAGATGGCTGCCATGGTGGCCATATTGAAAATCGCAGCGCGCCCATTTTCGAAAGGAACCTTCCTCTACTCAACCCCAACACACACTGCAAAAATGGATTTAATGGACAAGCCGTTCTGCTTGAAATTGACGGAAACCGATTTCAAGATGACTGCCGTGGCGGCCATATTGAAAATCGCAGCGTGCCCATGAACCTTCCTCTACTCAACCCCAACACACACTGCAAATATGGATTTAATCAGACAAGCCGTTCTGCTCGAAATTGACGGAAAACCAATTTCAAGATGGCTGCCGTGGCGGCCATGTTGAAAATCGCAGCGCGCCCATTTTCTAAAGGAACCTTCCTCTACTCAACCCCAACACACACTGTAAAGATGGATTTAATCGGACAAGCCGTTCTGCTCGAAATCTTTTGTTTTCACTGACGTCACAGTTACCCATCTCGCATTGCGCGGCGGCCATTTTGATACCCAAGCTAATCTGTCCGTGTGCGCTGATATTGATTTGTTGCGTTGGTTTATGGTGAATGCGGATCGCAAAAAGTCTGTTTTATAAAGTAATTTTGTTTGTTTTGTCACGTTCATGTGGAGTGTGGTGCCATCTAGTTTATATTACGTATTGTTGCCCAACAAACACAGAACATTCGGTTTAAGTTTGCCGTGGACCAGTGAACTGGTGAACACCTGGGCAGTGGGTCAACCTGCAACCAACTACCTGTAGAACAGACTTGGAGTGTACGTAAGGATACGGTAGATCCAGGCTTGAGTATGGCTAGCAGTGCGAGTGCCAACCTTGGCTACCAAGAGATGCTCCCGCCGGACGTTCTTGTTCGTTACAAAGAGAAGATTTCTGTCATTGGGTGTGACCCTTATGGTCTATCAAATGATCAATTTGAGAAGAATGTGAGCAAGTGGCCTCAGGTGACCCACATCGACGTGATCAACTACCTGTTGTTCAGCAAATTGGCCTATACCAAAGATGAGTTGAAGAAGTATAAATCCCTCGAGGCATACAGGTTGTACCAAGATGGATGGGTGCGACAAATCCTACACAAAGAACTGAATGACGTCCACTTGATTCGATCCAAGGTATTAATATATTAAACAAACATGTATTTTTTTAAGCTGCTTGTGTTAATGTTATGGACCTGATTGATTAAGTGCCCTCCATTTGTTCAAAAACCACTGCAGTTTTAAGCTGTGCATGCATGTGTGCATACTTTGTAGACATGTGACGCACAGTGCGAAGTGAGTGCCGCCATGTGTGCTTTGTGCGTATGGCCATAAGTCATCACCTATATTTATCATGTAAGCAACGAATACAGAGCACGTTCTTCACATGATAAAATCGAGATTCATTTTGACCGAGTTGATAAGAGTACATAACTTTAGAAAGTTTATTGGACAGTTTCAAATTCAATACTTTTATGTTCCAGGTTTCGCATTCCATGAAACATGTTCTTACTTACTGTTAACAAAATGCTCGGAGCAGACAGGTGTGCGATCCCACTGTGATTCTGTTTGGATGTCACTGCGATTGATGGCAGCCTTCCACAAACGCCGCCTCTCTTCACTTAAATTTCTTGTTTCCTCACCCTGATTCAGTAGAAGTTTGGGCGTTTTGTAAAACTTAACTCCTGGCCTAACGCCTGGCCTATTTGAACAACGAAATACGCCGCAAATTGGCATGACTGGTCGTGAACAAAAACTATTTAATGTGAATCCGCTGACGACGTTGTTCGAGAGGGTATCAAAATGGCCGAGGTGTCCCAGGGTGCCCTGCGCGCGTGCTCCGATGACGTCACAAGAAAACAAGCAATTGACGGAAACCAAAAGTTGACGGACGCCCGGATGGCTGCCCTAGTGGCCATATTGAAAATCGCAGCGCGCCCATTTTCGAAAGGAACCTTCCTTTACTCAACCCCAACACACACTGCAAAAATGGATTTAATCTGACAAGCCGTTCTCCTTGAAATTGACGGAAACCAAAAGTTGACGGACGCTCGCCTGGACGACAAGGAAGCAATCATTTATAAAGCCATGGCTGGAATTGCAGTCATTAGTTACAAATGATAAGTAAATATGACTGGTCACAAGGTGGGATTAATATAAAACAGAAAAACAAGTACGTATGCAAACATAACAAAACAATGAGGAAAATAGAACATATACAACATAATAAATAAATAAAATCAAATAAAACCCCTGAGAATGACTCACCATCTGCAACGACATCTGAGCCAAGAGACTCCATTGTAGCAGCAACGCTGGTGACAAAATCTTTCAAAAAGAATAACGCATCCTGGGAGGAAAGGCGAAGGGGTCAGGATTTCCGGAAAACCATTAACTAAAGATGCAAACATGAAGCAAAAACTGTCCAGCAGTCGATACCTGGTCAATATTGAGTCGTAACGGCAGGATGGAGATTCGTAGTCGGCATTCTTGCGTCGCAAGACCAGACTCTGGTTTGACGTGCAATGCCTTGATTGTTATCTGGTAAACAAGATGAACATGTTAGCACGAATGTGCTGAACATAATGACTGCCATGACAATGCAAGTTGCACAATAACCCAGGCTCAGTGGAAAAGAAACTACATAGGGATGACATTGGAACCTTGATGATGATCACCCCATTTGATTTTGACTACCATGCCAGTTAAATGTACACAGTATAAAAACTCAGCAATGGATGGCCATTGAACCTCGAGCAAGAGGAAAGAGCAATCTCAATGGATATCTCGAGCATTCAACACCACGTGACATGCAGCAGTGATCGTTCAAATTTTCTGACAAAGTGTGACTGGCTGGTGGATTTTCGATAATGCACGCAAGCAATGTGTAATCCTAGATAGAGCTCTACTTCCTGCCATATCCATAAGGATTGATGTCCCTCAAGACAGTGTTTCGGGAGCTATTCTGTTCATGGATTACATTAATGACCTCTCGGCCTCTTCGGAAAACCCTGTAGATTATTTTTCAGACTCAACTCTCTGCCGAAAGGTCTCTCACACCAATGAAAGGAAGGCTATAGCCCCATGCATTCATGTCCGCTGATATGAAGGAAATACAAAATCGGTCAATCACCTGCGATATGTCATTCACTGCTTTGAAGTCACACAGTCACTCTGTCTAACCCCTGAAGGTGGACGGAGGTTATGTTTTCACCACTATCTGTTTGTGAGCAGGTTATGTCAAAGTTCTGGACGGATTCGAACAAAATTTGGTGGACAGGTTGGGTGTGTGACAAGGACGAAATGAATGAATGAATGAATGAATATGAATGATCGTTTTAAGGCCATTTTCCCCGCTAGAGCGGGGGTTAGCCTTGCGGGCCCCATGACAATCATGGTTCCCTGTTTGAGGCAATGTTTTTATGGCCGGATGCCCTTCCTGACGCCAACCCTTAGTCGCCTCTTACGATGCGCAGGGATACGGTGTACCTATTCTAAACCGGGGTACACACCGGGAAACCGACAAGGACGAATTGATTCAATTTTGGTGAATATCCGAATCCGGATCTGGCTCGTAGAATTTCTAGTGATTCTTCACCATTGAAAGATAGGGCTAAAACCGATATATAACAGGATATCTCAAAAAGTTATGGACGGGATCAGACGACATTTGGTGGACAGGTTGGGTGTGTGACAAGGACGAATTGATTCGATTTTGGTGAAGATCTGGATCCAGATCCAGATACGAGATTTCAAAAATATTTCAGTGATTCTTCACCATTGAGAGATGGGGGCCAAAACGATATATGGCGCTCTCATCTGGTATGATATTTCAAAACGTTGTGGAAGAGTTATGACAACTTGTTGGATGAGTTGGTCAGGTGACAAGAACAAGCCGATTTAGAGGGGTCAATAATATATGGTTGAACCCCCCAAAAATTGATACAAAAGGTTTTTCAATGGATTCTGGTACCATTGGGCATGCTAAATAACATACTAAAAATCTAGTAACATCTGACTTCCGGAAAGGGGTCATTTTCAAGATGGCCGCCGGGAGCTTAAAATGGCCATATCTCAATTATTATTCAACCTAGAAAGGTGGTTTTGGTGTCTAACCCTAGGTTTTAGGGCCCAAGGAATCCAATTGAATCAATAAAATTACCATCAGTTAATTATTTATTGACAAGTCCAAGATGGCATCCCAAGGTGACATCCTGATCCACTCAAATGGCTCTGTCGAATAGTCGTCAACCTAGAGAGATATTTTCAGTGTGTATACCTAGGTTTAAGGCACCCAGGAAATCATCAAAATTACTTAAATAAGCACAAAGTAATCAGGTAATCCAGTAAGCCAGGTTTACCAGCCCATTAGGCATTTGTTGTCTTATACAGTTAGTCGCTATTCATCGTCATCCTCCGACTCACCAGCTAATGAACCAAGTGTGTGTTTCAGATTGGAGATAAGAGTGTAATGTTTCTACACCACTGCCACCTGTGACTCCAGTCCACAGTATTCAGTGATCATTACAGACAAAGGTTTGTACAAAGCTTGAGAGGTAATGGCAAGGGACAGACTATTTTATATTGGGGAGGGGGGGGGGGGGGGACTGAAAAATCAGACAAACAATTTATTTTCATCTCAAAAGGAATAAGTATATTATTTGGTACATGTATGCATAAACAAAATCCATATTTTTTAGACATTTCCAAAAGAAATGTACACAACCTTTCCCAGCTATAGCCTGGGGGGGGGGGGTGGGGGGGGGGGGGAGGAGGGCACTCCATGTGTTCAGGGTAGTAGGACTGTGCCACCCATAAGGGTGGCTTTTTGGCAATTTGAGTATATTCAAGGGTGTGGAAAATTCCATGTGTTGTATATTCAAATTTTGTTGCAGTTAACTCTCAGTGGTCATCTTCAGGAAACAAAAAGAATTTGGAAGTCAGAGTTTTGTACTAATTTTGGCAGGTTAGGTGGTTACTTTCCATATATTGGCCATTCTAGAGGCTATTTGCATTTCGTTATGATTTTGTTAAGGCACTAATCATACGTGTATTAATTTCTTCTTTTTTTCTTCAAGGTACAAGATGAGTGCATCCTGCAGTGACCAGATCTGTCCCATTTGTCAAGGCAAATTGGAAGATGGAGGTGATGCAGGCAAGATTCGCCAAAAGGGTGCTGATGGGATCAATGAAGCTAGTGTGACACCATTGCTAGAGGTGAAGCTAGAGGTGACACCATTGCTGTGACTGCTGGCTGTAAAGTGCATTTGAACTGTCGCAAAATGTACACAAACAGTATAGAAATTGATCTTCATTTAAAGAGGAAACAGAGTGGTGAATCCAGTACCACTAAAAGGAGTACTAGGGTTTCTGAAGGTCCGTTCAATAGCAAAACTGATTGCCTTTTCTGCGGCACTAGTGTTCAGGAAGGAAGTGCAGACTATAGTTATGTGAAAACTGATATCTTTGCAAAGAAAATATTGCTATGCTGTGATAACCGGCAAGATGAGTGGTCTTTCAAGGTCAAAGGTAGAATTGAATACTATCATGGGGATCTACACGCTGCAGACTGCGTGTATCATCAAGATTGTAGCAGCCATTTCAGGTGTGGCCGTCATATACCCCTGCAATTTCAGACAGATCCTGATCCAAAGCGGAGGAAATCTGGAAGGCCAAAAGATGAGGACCAAGAACAAGCCTTCTCAAAGATGTGTGCATACCTTGCAGCGAATGATGATGAACAGCTGACTGTTTCTGACCTTAGGTGTAAAATGAAAGAGTATTTGTCTAAGGCCGATTCCCTCCCCTATGGTAATCAATACCGAAAAGGAAAGCTGAAGGAATGGTATGGGAACTGCATATATATTGCAGAAGGAGAAGGTTTAGATGACATAGTGACAATGAGAGAGAAAACGTCACACATCCTCAGATCATACTTCAACAGCACAAACCAAGAAGGTGATGAAGAGTCGCAGAAGAGAGCAATACTTGAGACAGCTGCAAGGCTCATAAAACGTGACATCAAGACAAATGTGCCACCCGTTAACGATCAGTAACTGACTACAGAGACACTCAAACTCCAGCCCGCTCTTGATTACATTCCAGAATCACTCTGCATTGTATTAAAGGCCTTATTTGTTGGTAAAGACACATGGCGAAAAGTTGCTAGCATTGGCCATGCAATCATACAGGCAGTCTGACCACGAGCTGTCCTTGCCCCTTTGCAAATTGGCCTTTCAGTGCAAATGCACCACTTAAATCGGTCTAGGTTTTTTGTGGATACCTTGTGTCAGATGGGGTTCTGCTCTTCCTATGGCGAAATTCAGAGGTTTGAAAAGAATGCTGCAAATTGTGCTGCACCAAACATGCTTGGTAAGGATATTGATGTGTTGAACATGGCCTTGTTATTCGCAGCAGACAATGTAGATCATAACATTCTTACAATCGATGGGAAAGGAACATTTCATGGGATGGGCATGATAGCTGCCTTGACACCAGGACAGAAGACAGACCAGAGTATCCCTAAGCACAAAACAACAGAACTGAATGTTGTAGAGAAGTCAAAGGTTGCGATAATAGATCATCGTTTTGCCAAATACCTTCGCCGAGACATCACATTCACAGAACTTCCGAGTTTCACTGAATGTGACATGAAGGTTGATCTGCTTTGGGAGTTGTCGTTCAACTTCAAACAGGCCACACCAGGTTGGCAGGGGATAAAAATATAAAAAAAACCCGCCTTTAGAGGCCATTTTTCCCCGCAAGCAGGGGTTGGCCTTTTTCGGGAACCGTGGTTGTTGTTGTTTTTTGGTCCCCTTTTTGAAGCAATGTTTTACGGCCGGATGCCCTTCCTGACGCCAACCCTTTTTGCCGCCTTTAGCGACAAACAGGGAATTACCAGTGAACTGGTACTCAACCTTAGGTGTAAAATGGCAGGGGATGATGCACATTATTTAGCAGGGAAACAAACACCCAGGCCAGTCTTCAGTCAGGTATCTACCGATGATAGACATGTACTCGGGGGACAAGACGTGCATTCTGTCAACATTGGAGTTCCTTTCTGGTCTTGCGTCCATGCACCACCTTGCCCCAGTAGTTACATTCGACCAGCCCCTATATTGGAAGGCGACAGAAATAATCCTGGATTCACCACCAGACAGCCACCTAAAATCCATTGTCCTGCTGCTAGGCTGCTTTCACACGTTTATGAATTTGCTAGGAGCGATTGGTACTCTGATGGAGGGCACAGGACTTAAGGACATTCTAGAGGTAGTCTATGGTGGAAATGCCGTAGCCCATATGATGACAGGCAAATCGGTTCAGAGAGCATTCCGTGGCCATCTTCTTGTAGACAAATGTCTTAACCGTATGATAGTGTCAGAGATGGCAGATGATAGTCCCGAATTTGCAGCAATGGTTGAAGAGTCTGAAGGGATGTATACTGCACTATTGAACGGTGAGATGACATTAGAAACTGTGTTCACCTCAGAGACCCTCGGTCGAATAAACGAAGAGCTGGAGAAAAGGAAGATGGAACTGGGTGCTAGGTCCAAGACAAGTCAATTGTGGCTGAATTACCAAAGCATGGTAAAAGTTGCTATGTCACTGATAAAGGCAGATCGAACAGGTTCTTGGCTGATGCACCTATGCGCCGTTCCTGACTGCATTCCGATATTCGCCGCAGCTGGGCATTACAGTTACCTGAAATCAGCATACGTCTATGTCCAAGAGATGGGTCAGCTTGATATCAACCACCCAGACATATTCAGAAAATTCGAAAAGGGTTTTCATGTTATCAGTCGCAGCAGCCAGTTATGGGCAGGCCTCAGTTCAGATCTTGTCATTGAGCAGACGTTGATGAGGTCGTTGAAGACCACTGGAGGTCTGACACGCGGAAGCGGATTGTCTGAAGAGCAGAGAGCCCTTTGGACCATGTCAAGCTCCATAACATCAGAGTACAATATCGCAATGCAGGAGTTCACAAACCTGTCATACACGACATCTGAACAGCACAAGGATTTGACGGAGTCAAGGATGAAAAGGGACGCTGCTGACCTGGAGGAGATCAGTTCAAAACTTGTAGGATGCTCACCTTTCTCGCCAGACTCTTCATTAAAGAACATTGTCACTGGTGTTGTGGCTCAGGAAGGTGTGAATGTGCATGAATATGAGTCTGTTGGATGCAAAATCATGCACAAAATGATTGGACAGTATGCATTCACATTCTCATTCAGTAGAAAGGATAAAGCCAGAACCCTTGGACAAACATCAGCTATAAAGGTCGCTCCTGATCGAACCATTGATTCTGCACTTCTTTTTCAACGTTTCCTGGTAGTCTCCAAAACTGGAGAGCTATCATTGCAGGAGGTTATGAGTTATGAGCTCAGTCCTTTCCCTCCTGCCCTCTTTGAAGCCAGAAACGTCTTCCGAAAGGCTGATAAGCCACAACTAGCTCACACGATCTGTGATCATGCAAGTGATGCCATCCTAGATTCTGTACCAGAAACGGAGATCCACGTCCTTGATGGAGGTTCACTCCTTCACAGAATACCATGGAAGAGTGGAGAAAGCTATGGTGAAATAGCGCAGTCGTATGCTGACTTCACCATCCAGCATTATGGTTCAGCTACGACCATTGTCTTTGATGGCTATGAGGAAGGGCCGTCTATTAAAGACAACACGCATCAGAGAAGAGGACACAATATTCATCCCATTGTCAGCTTCACTGCTGAGACAAAGTTCTCAGGCAAGAAGGAGGAGGTCCTGTCAAGAGATATCAATAAACAGAGACTGATCGGGATGATAAGTGATGAACTGAGAGAAAGGTATTGCACTGTGGTCAATGCACCTGGAGATGCTGACGTAGATATAGTAAAGGCTGCAGTGGAGGCATCTCTTCGACACACCACAACACTGATTGGAGAAGATACTGATCTCCTTGTCTTACTCCTTTACTATGCGCAGGGAGACAGTAAGAGCCTTTATTTCAGATCAGACAAGTCCAAAGCTGATGGCAGTTTTAAAGTGTATGACATCAACCGTCTAAAAGAAATCCTCGGACATGACATGTGTTCTCAGTTGATATTCATCCATGCCATGACTGGTTGTGACACGACTTCTCGGATTTTTGGTGTTGGCAAAAAGACTGCTTTCCAGAAGCTTGGAAAAGGAGACCCTGTCCTTCGGTCTTGTGCCAACACATTCACCATCCCAAACCAGACCACAGAGGTGATCGATGACCTTGGATGCCGAGTAATGGATATCCTCTTTGGTGGCAAGTGCAAAGATTCCCTTGCAACAATGCGATATAACACCTTCAGCAAGAAGGTTGTCTCTGCTTCGTCTTTTGTAACACCCGAACGTCTGCCCCCAACTGAATCTGCTACCAAACTTCACTGTCGTAGAGCGTACTACCAGATCATGGTGTGGATGGGAAAAGAAGAGGGTATGGATGCCATGAAATGGGGGTGGAGCCTGCAGGATAGTCAGTTTGTCCCACTTATGTCAAGAATGAACGCTGCTCCAGACAGTCTCTTGAAGGTCATTCATTGTAACTGCTCCACTGCCTGCAAGACACTCTGCTGCTCTTGTAGACGATTATGGACTACCATGTACTACTGCCTGTGGACCGTGCCAACTTGAAGAATGTGACAATCCACATAACAAGTTTCTTCCAGAGGAGTCGGAGGATGACGATGAATAGCGACTAACAGTATAAGACAACAAATGCCTAATGGGCTGGTAAACCTGGCTTACTGGATTACCTGATTACTTTGTGCTTATTTAAGTAATTTTGATGATTTCCTGGGTGCCTTAAACCTAGGTATACACACTGAAAATATCTCTCTAGGTTGACTACTATTCGACAGAGCCATTTTAGTGGATCAGGATGTCACCTTGGGATGCCATCTTGGACTTGACAATAAATAATTAACTGATGGTAATTTTATTGATTCAATTGGATTCCTTGGGCCCTAAAACCTAGGGTTAGACACCAAAACCACCTTTCTAGGTTGAATAATAATTGAGATATGGCCATTTTAAGCTCCCGGCAGCCATCTTGGACGCCATCTTGAAAATTACCCCTTTCCGGAAGTCAGATGTTACTAGATTTTTAGTATGTTATTTAGCATGC
This sequence comes from Myxine glutinosa, assembly GCF_964187855.1. Lineage (NCBI taxonomy): Eukaryota > Metazoa > Chordata > Myxini > Myxiniformes > Myxinidae > Myxine > Myxine glutinosa. The sequence continues at coordinate 121,305,359 of NC_136271.1, read as the reverse complement.
CCAATGGTACCAGAATCCATTGAAAAACCTTTTGTATCAATTTTTTTGGGGTTAGGTGAGTTTTTTTTCGTATATTGACCTTACTAATTAGATTTTGGTTCAGGTCCGAATCCAGATCTGGACTATCAGTGGATACAAAATGTAAACGGTTCAGCATGGTGGAGGCATGCGCTCTACCGAGTGCCGTTCTAGTTTACTCCTGCAATCAAACTTTGGCAGGGATTCAGTCTTTGGAGTTCCTTGGATGGAAAAAAAAATTACCATAGCGTTTTTCCAGGCTGATAACATTTCAAAGCCTGCAGGGAAGGAAGGGCCTTGGAATCCTCCACAAAGCCATGTTGTTCCTCAGCCGCTATAAAATCCTAATGGACGAAGTCTTCAACCGCAGTGCCATAGAGTATGGGTGTCCCTTGTGCGCTGGTGCCACATGATCTCATCTTAGACCACTCTTGGTCACAGTGAAATCCAAGATCTGAAGCTAAATGGAGTAACAAAGCAGCAGAATGATGTGCAAGGCCTGGTTCTCTCCCTCTGCAGACATGTTTGGTGGCTTAACATTTTATTAAATTGCCTCATTTATCGTATTGTCCCCTCAAAGCTCTCTGTCCCTCACGAGCCCGTTCAGGCCACATTTACTCAGTCAGCAACCAATACCTTATTACCCACCCCAAATCTAAGGGAACTATTCATCTCCACACTTTTGCCCTCAAGCTCCCCTGTGTTCCACTCCCCCCCTCTCCTCTCAATTTTGGAGTCAACTCCCTGAGTCTGTCCAATCATGTTCTTCGCAAATGGTAAGCCATTACCATCTCTTCCCCTATTCCTATTCCTAATGAATTTTATTCTGATTCCCATCTCCTCTGCACCCAATCTTCCATATTTATCCTAATTTTGTTAGCTTTTCCTGTGTGCTTAGAGGGTCATTGTCTACTCAGCCCACATGTTCCCTTGTCCCATCTGTATGTCAAAGCTTATGCTGCCAGAGTTTGTTCCTTCCCTATTTGTTCCTACGTGCTCCCTTGTATGCCAACTCCTTTAGCTCAAACACCGTCATTCAGCTCTACCATGAGCCCCAATCTCTGTAACTCCCCCCCCCCCCCCCCCAAAAAAACCGACAGTTCACAAACAGGAAATGCACACCAACAGATCGTTGTTGCACATGCTCCAAGGTCTATTTCAGCACCATCACTGCAAACTTAAAATGGCTTTATCAAAGACTCATTGCTTGTCGTATTGTTTTAATAATATGTGACCACCTCAGAATTCCCTTTTGATGGGTGGTCGATGACGACCACTTTTCTCCATATATTTCAGCTGAAAACATTGAAACATGCCTACCATGTTGGCGTATGTCTTGCGTGGCATTCGCTCGCTGGTGTACAAGTAGAGGAACTTGTTGATCTGTGATGAGGCAAGCCGGTCCCGTACTTCCACATCCTGGACTATAAATACCTGCCGTGATACCGGCTGGTCAGTCATCGCCAGCACTGGTGAGTACACCTCGTGCTGAAACCGCACCTGGCAACATGTCGGACCAAGAAGGTACAAACATTCATTCTCATGTATCAAAAATGCCCATTGTGATAAACGGCCTTTTTCGAAAAAAAATGGCCATTTCTGTTAGCAAGAAGTATTTTTTTTAAACAGGTGAACAACATGACAACAAAGAAAATATTCAGGATACTATAAAAGAATGTATGAAAATGCTTGTTTGTGATACTAGAAATTTATAGAACATCACAACAGCCTTTTGGTAATCCAAAGCTGTAAATGTCATGCAAATAAGGGTAACTTAAAGTTTTCCATGATCTTCAGGTAACTCCCACATGGCCAACATGATTAACAAGTGAGTAAAGAAATGCACCACTCAAAGAACACCAGAAAAGATGCAGTATCTACAATCAAAAACAAAATTTGATATCCACAACACAAGACAGGGGGAAAAATAAATAAATCAAACAACAACATTAAAGAATCCATCATCGCAGCTGATATGAATTCCTTCCTGTTCTCCAACAATCACATCTCGTATCACAAATTTGGTTTCAGACCAGGTCACTTCACCTTGAACATGCTGTTTATACTTGCCCAGCAATGGATGGAGGCCCTTATTTGGGGGCCGTCTCTCTCTGGACATATCTCGTGCTTTTGATACAATCTGGCATCCTGCCTTACTCTCGAAACTTTCTGCCTATGGCATCCAAGGGCAACTCCACACATGGCTTGGTGACTTCCTCTACTCTCGTAGGCAACGTGTGGCACTCAACGGAATCATTTCGCCTCCTCTCCCTGTCAAGTGCCCCAAGGCAGTGTTCTGGGCCCAGTCCTATTCCTGATCTTCAAAATTATCTCTCTGATTCTCTGGAAAATCCTCTTTATCTATTTGCTGATGACTCCACCCTCTGCTGTGACATCCTTCATCCTTCAGAGAGGCAGCCTGCAGCCTCTTCCCTCTCTTCAGACCATGACAAAATCACAAACACTTGGAATACGTCTTTCAATCCCGACAAGTCTCACACTCATACGATCTGCCTCCAAAAGGACCATCTGGCAAACGTTCCCATTTAATTTCTAAACAACCCTCTTGAGGAAGTTCAGTCATTCAAACTCCTGGGCCTCGCTTTCCGCCATGATCTTTCTTCGGCAACCCACATTTCAAAGTTGGCCTCCAAAGCCAGCCACCGACTGGCCATCCGCCGTTGTACAAAGTCCTCCCTTTGCACACCTGAACTCCTATACATCTACAAGGCCTTAATCAGTAACTTGATGGAGCACTGCTCTTCCCTCTGGGGTGGCTCCCCTGCCTCACATCTTGTTCAGCAGCTTGACGCCGTGGAAACCAAGGCTTTCAAGTTAATTGGAATTTCCCGCAATGAAGCTGTCTATTGGCCTCTCAATTTGCCATCACAGAGAGGTCGGTGTTTTCTCTGTCTTCTACTACCTCCTTTCTGGTCTTGCTCCTTCTGTGGTTAGTGTGTGTGTGTGTGTGTATGTGTGTGTGTGTATACATATATGTGGGGCAAATTAAGATATTACAGGCATTAAATATACCTTGTTAAGCTGAATCTCCATCAGCACATCTTGGTTCCTCCCAGGTCCCCCTTGGGTTTGCCAGTTGCTGCGGCTGGACCTTGTGCCAGCTCCACTACTGGGAAGACGGTGTGGCAAAACACGTGGGCTCGTCCCAGAGGAATACTTTGCACTGCAGTGTGACAGTCAATAAGCTTTTTTTGAACAGCCAAAATAATCCCAATGATAATCATTATCCTTTTCCAAAATGCTCAAATAGCTGAAATGTCCAACAAAACGTATAGCATGCAGCTCAGATGCTCAAATATGATCAGCTGATGACACAGTCATCTATTTTGCCACTGGCATAAATGTGGAAGATAGACTGATATACGTTTACCCATGTAGAGGTGCTGCAAATGTGGAGGTGGGTGTGAAGTCACGTCCTCCATAGAGATGACACACGATAGAAACCTCCCGTAATGTGTAACACGCTTCAGGTGTGGGAAAGTGTGGTGGGGGGCGGAGGAGGTCTGAGCGGCTAAGTGGCCGGTAGAAGTGATCCTCATTTACGACAATAGCACCATCCACAAGCTGTTTTACAACAGGCTCTCCATCCTTTGCCTGCATACAAAGGACGGCATATCCCAACTAAAATGGAAGTTGCGAAGCTGTGGGTTTTAGGTCAGCTTTTACATTCCTAAACACCGATGAGGCACATTAAATTCCTGTAAACACCATGAGTAATCCTAATCCCCTTCATACCGGTATCCCCATTCCAGGTGCCTCCAAGATACAGAATTCTCCATCGTCTGGGGTATAGTCAGGTGCTGCATTCTCAGGGGGTAAAGAGGGGCAGAGTTCAGAGCGAGGTGGCAGCCGCAGGATCAACTGAGGTTCCACAAACCCCCCGAGGCCATTTTCATCAGGGAAAAGGAACAGGTCAGAAATGTGTGCATCCATCTGCACCTCATCCGTAAGACCTGCACATAGTCATGGTGAGACAAGACATTTGCTAAATCATTAACAATAAGCCACCACCTTTTTGTATTCAATCAGGATTTGGTTATAAAGTATTACTGGAATGCTCTGTCTCTTTGTTGATCTGGCCAAAAGAACACACAAATAAACTTGGAAAAAAGATGAGTAAATGTTATGCTGTGACTGTGCAGAATGTTTTTGCTTACACGGCATAGAGGAATCATAAATAAGAGCAAAACAACAAAAATATATGAAAATAAGGGGGAACCACAAATTATCATAAATGATTTTGAGACAATAAGCAGGTGTTTGCACATCCCTCCTGAAAGGTGACTACCAATTCACTGACTAGAAGGAGTGAACCTCGAATGGTGATTGGCCTAGTGTTTATCTAGGCATCTAGTGCATTTGTAATTGCTTCTATTTTTACATGCATAATTTATACTCACGTGTGGTATCGTTATCATACGCCCATCTAGCAATAACTGGTCCTCCCCCTTACATATGGTCCTAAAGAAGACACCAGGAGACTGGCGGCCTTATCTATCGAGATTAAGAGGCACTCAACAAATCCACTGTGCCTGATCGCTATCTGGTGCCACACCGTCAAGACTTTTCTTCTCTACAAGGTGGTCGAGTTTTCTCTAAGGTATATTTGGTTCAAGCATACCATCAGATAACCGTCAACCCTGATGATATCTGTAAAGACGGCCATTACCACACCGTTTGGACTCTGAATTTGTTCGTATACCATTCGGTCTACATAATGCAGCTCAGACGTTTCAGTCCAACATTTCATCGATAATGTCAAACGAGGATTGCCTCTCGTTTATGCCTATCTCGGTGACCTCTTAGTAGCTGGCTCTACACAAGCCAAACATGAAACACATCTAGAACATTTATTCGACTGGCTGGCTAAGTATGGTGTAGTGATCAATTTAGCCAATTGTCAGGTGAGAATATCCACACTCACTTTACTAGACCATGTAGTAGATGGGCAGGGAATATGTCTTCTACCAGACAAGGTGAAGAGCATCCATGACTTCCCAGCACAGACATCGCTCCACAGTTTGAGAGAATTTCTCGGCCTGGTTTTCTTATGCTGTCGTTTCATTCCCAACTGGACTGATATGCTTCAATCGCCTCACCGACATGCTCAGGGATAAGAAAAGGCAGAACCAGCCTATTACCCTTGGTGAGCGAGAGCTTTCAGCGTTTGAAATGTGAAAGTTAAATTGGCTCAGGCTACCATCCTTGTCCATCCCCCAAGTCAGATGCTCTCTTGTGCCTCATGACGAACGCATTGGATGTGGGTGTTGGTGGTGTACTCCAACATCTGGTCGACGGAGAACGACAGACACCCTCATTCTTCTCAAAGTAAATGCAGCTGGCTGAGACTTGCTTCAGTACCTTTAGTCGGGAGTTATTAGCTATGTATCTCAGCATCAAGAACTTCAGACATCGAATGGAAGGAAGAACTTTCATCTACAACGACCACAAACCTTTGGTGTATGCCTTGCACTCAAAGCCTGATCATCACTCCCCATGGAAGATTCGTCATCTCAACGACATATCCTAGTTCACAACAGACATCAGGCATGTGAAGGGACTCGATAATGTGGTAGTTGATGCACTCTCACGTTCGCACATCGATACCAGAGTGATACGGACCTTGTAGAGTGATACGCAGAACTCCAAAGTATTTAATTATTGACATACAGGGCAAATGGGAGTCTGTCAGTCAGCATTGATCGACAGTCAGCAGAAAGAAGGCCACTCGAGGGTGATTATTTAACTGAGTACAATCAGCTGGAGAAAAGCACCATTCCTCCACCACGAGACATGCCACTCCTACTACTGCATATACTCCTGCGAGTCAACCTACGTCTACAGAAGTCAGAAAAACTAGGTCTGGGAGACACGCACACTGGCCAGATAAATTTACACAGGTTCTTTCAACAGGTTGAAGGATTGATCCACATGATAGGTGCTTATTTTTTTATCGCATGCAATTATTTCACCATGTACTACTAGTACTGGATTATCGATAGTTTTCATCCTTCTCCAGCAATCTAGAAGGGGGTTAACGTAGTGGCTTCTATTTTACATACAAAATTTCTACATTCATTCTGATCGCTGGACGTGGTTTAAAACCAGAAACAACCGATCGATTCAGAGTACTTTTCCATTTTCCTTCCGCCACTTCGGATCACTTTTACTTTGTGGAATATTCACTCTTATTCACCGCTCGTGTCAGCCCGGGGCATTTGTATTTTCTCCCGCTGAGACTCAACATTTTGCAACACGTTCGTGGAGCGTAATGTTTCGCTCACAGAGCGTAATTGGGACCATGGGGCTGCCTACATTTGTTTAGCCACCGTACAACCACAAGTGAGTAGGAATTCATTGGCACATGATTTCTACACATTCTAATACTGATTAATTGTGTCAGCACACACTGCATCTTCTGGAAGTGAATTCCAATTATTAATGCTTCATACAGAGAAAGCAAACTATCTAAGCCTAGTATTGCAGTGTCATTTCTCTCAACTTCATTGAATGCCTTCCTGTTTTGGAAACCAAATCTCGAGCAAAGAACCTACCTCTCTGTGTCAATTCTATTGAAGCCTTTCGTTATTTTGAAGATTTTAATCAATTTAGTTCTGTTTTCTATAGTCGAGTCACTCCAGTGTGTGAATGGTCAATTCCCTGTCTGGCTGGATACTTGAAGTGTTGCAAATGAGGCCATAGTTGAGTTTCCCTATGTTAAACTTTCTGTAGTCTATCCTCATCTCACTTGATTATTGGGGAACACAGTATTCCAAGACCGGATGGACTATAGTTCTGTACAATTGACCAAGACCCTTGTTTTCCAAGCCTGAGAGGAAAACCCGATGATGGCAATCCTCCCAGATACCTCTGCAACATGCCGAGAAAATGTCAACGTTGAATCAAACAACTTTCTGTCTTTTTCCTCAGTTGCATTTGATAAACTTTACACTTCGAATGTTGGGCCCAAGGTGCAGTTTCAATGAGGATTTTCTTTCCCATAGTGGATGCCTTTACTCTTGCCTTCATGAAAAAAGAAAATCTGCCACTTCTGTGTCCAGCCATGGATTGCATCAGTATAGTCTTGCAGAACAATAAATAGAGTCGACTTCATAGTTTACATCTTGAAATAGGGTCTACTCAATCTTCCCTGCAGGTCTTCAAGACAGCTGGTCACCACCATCTCAGATAGTCCTCAATCCAAAACATTGATCTTTTCTACTCTTGTTTACCTACACCCAACCCAAATCCTCCTACGTCCAAATTTCCAGTTTTCCCTCCTGAGAGTTTCCTTCTGTATCCATCTTGTCCACCCATGCATCCTCTCCTCCCCCCACTCATTGGTTGTCTTGGCCTTCGGCTCCACTGTTGGTGGTTTCTCCCTTCTCTCTGCTGTTCCTTTTGTCCCGTTGTGTCCTGATCTATTCATTGTATTAGTACTAGCTCTTCCATAAGCCTTGACTATGTATACAAAAAAGCAAAGAGGGTATGCAGCAATGGCTGTATGTATCTAGTGTCGGGGGGCATGGGGGGCACATCACGTGACACAGGGCACCTGAGAAATATATATATAATTGTCTTTCTTTTGCTTGCTTCAAAAAAGTTAGATTCAACTGCAAAACATGTTGTCCACGGCTCGGTCAGATCCAGCCTGGGAGACGTTTTTTCAGCATCTTCTAAAGGGAAAAAGTTATGGGAATTGTTGCAAGTTAACCTCGAACAGTATGATTTAATATGTATCCTTTGATTTTGTATGTGCCTGGCTCTTGCTGCCAAGTTAAATACCATTGAACTTTATTATGGGAACGCATCGCTGGGCCTTGAAAGCCCAGGTTGTTGGGAATTGGAGCTTGAGAAATATGTTATTTTCACACATCTGTGTCTTCAAACTCGGCCCTCCCGTCTGAGGTCATTACTTCAGCGGAGGCTTTTTTAGGCTTTGTTCGATTATATAAGGATCTTGTGTCAGAATGATTTCAGGGCGGCTTGGACTTGCGAGTCTTGTGTGACAAGGCCCTGCGATTTCAAGGCGTGCTCCGCAATATTGTGTTTGCTCGATTTTTCATTCAGCCTCACTTGCTGCTTCGAAGGTGCCTCTTCTTGAGTTCCAAAGGGGGGGACAACCCATCATCTAGCACTGAAAATGCAAGAGCCACAGAATGGAAACCAAAAACACAATCAACTGATTGTGCTTTTTGATGATTTTGCCTCAAAAAGGCTCATAAAGTTCAACATTTCAGCTAATAACGGCTTTCTTTCATGATTGACACTTGCCATGTGCACTCAGATCTTAAATGACCGATGGAGAGATAGGTTGGCTGCTTTGCCTATTTCAGATCTGCATTGCTCAACCCCTCAATATGTGGTGTTCACACATTTATTTGATCAGTAAATGTTTGGGAGGATATTAGACAGGCTTCCTCCCCACCCGACAAAACTATTCCTGAGATGAATTAGTTTATATACACAATGTCGGATCATATAACAATATTCAGATCATTTTTCAGATCCGTCAATCATGTAATTTATGGGGGCTCCATAGCATGACGTTTCATTTAAAAAAAACAAAAAAAAAACGCTTCACCGTTGGCAGTGTGGTCAGCTGTGGGAGAGATGAGACCACGCTCTTCTTCCATCGCATCCACCATGAGGTCAGACAAAGAGGATGGGTCACCATCTGCAAGAACAGGCCCTCCAGCCGGTCCTGGAGACATTGCCTCTGCCTGCGTGAACATAATCCAAGGGGGGTAATAAAACGGACATTTCAAACAGTTAATGTTATATAAAGCAAAGTGAATATACGCATGTGGACAGTTGTTAAGGAAACAAAATAATGCAATGAAAGAATGGATGTTATAAGGTGTGGACGGCAAACACAGGGTGCATAGTTTTGTCAATGGGGAAAGAAATGGAGGGGCGAGTTTAGAGGACAAATAACAAGTACATCTGCGATCGCAATTTTTTTTTTTTTTGTATACAAGATCGAGGCTCGTGTAAGAGCTAACAATGATCACAAAAAGACAAACTGACACATAAAACATATGATAAAGGGAGTGGGAGACAAGATGGGGGGAGAGAGGGAAGCACACAAGTACAAGATTGGAGCGCAGGGACATCAGGAGATCTGTGGGAGGGAGAGGGCTTGGGGGGTGGAGGCATGGGAGAGGGGGGGGGGGGGGTAGTGGGAGAGGTAAAAAACACATGGACACTGCAAGGACGTCCAGGAAAGAAGTCGGTATTTCAAAAAAGTGGATTTGGGTGAATTAACAGGGGTAGAAAAGATCAAGGTTTTGGATGGGGGAAAATAAGAGATGGTGGTGAACAGCTGTTTTAAAGACCTGGAGGGAGGAGTGGGATTGAAGAGCGTGAGGGAGTTTGTTCCACAGGTGGGAGAAAAGAGGAATGAAAGAGTGAAGGTGAATCGAGAGTCTTGATTTTGGCAGTTTAACAATAAGAGGGTTGCAGGCAGATCTTGTGCGACCTGTAGGAATATTCGGGGGACAGAGCACAGACAGAGCTGGGGGAGCAAGGCCGGAGAGGAGTCGGTAGAAGACAGAAAGACCACCAACCTGCCTGCGGTGAGTGAGTGAAAGGCCCTCGGAGTTAGCTTCATCGCAGGAGATTCCAATGATTCTGAAAGCTTTGGTTTCAACAGGATGAAGCCGAGCTAGGTGTGAGGCAGGAGCACCAGCCCAGAGAGGAGAACAGTATTCCATTGAGCTACGGATGAAAGCCTTGTATGTGGTGAGGAGCTCAGGTGCGCCAAGGAAGGACTTCGCACGACAGAGGATGCCTAGTTGAAGACTGGCTTTGGAGGCGAGCTTGGAAATGTGGTTTTCCCAGGAAATATCATGGCAGATAGTGAGACCCAAAAGCATGAGTGACAGACTTCTTGGAGAGGATTGTTGAGAAAGTAGATGGGAGGGTTGTCCAGTCAGTCTTTTAGGAGAGACATAGTAAGAGTGTGAGATTTGTAAGGATTGAAAGACATGTTCCACTAGTTTGACCAGTCTGTGATTTTGTCCAGGTCTGCAGAGAGTGAGGAGGCTGCGGACTGCTAATCTGAGGGATGGGGTATGGAGCGGCAGAGAGTGGAGTCATCAGCAAAGAGATAGAGAGGATTTTCTAGAGAGTCGGAGAGATCATTGATGAAGACCAGAAAAAGCACAGGGCCCTGAACACTGCCTAACGGAACTCCAGCCTGAACAGGAAGGGGAGATGAGAGAAAACCATTCAAGGCCATACGTTGACTACGACCAGAGAAAATGTCCACAAGCCATGTGTGGAGATTTCCATGGATACCATAGGAGGAGAGTTTGGTGAGCAGAGCGGGGTGCCAGACCGTATCGAAGGCGCATGATATGTCAAGGGAGACAGCTCTGATTTCCTGTTTGGCATTGAGGACCTCCATCCAATATTGAGACAGCAGAAGCAGCATGTCCAGAGCAGAATGACCTGGTCTGAATCCAAATTGATGATCCGAGATCAAGCCATTGGAGAAGAGGAAGGGTATTTGATGTCAGAAGCAATGATGGATTCCATGACCTTGCCGATTAATGGGAGCAGGCGGATTGGTTTGTAGTTGCAAGGATCTGTTTTTGCACCTTTTTGTGTAAAGCGGTGATGTTGGCTGATTTCCAAACAGTTGGCAGATGACCTTGAGCAAAAGAGAGGGCGAAGAGAACAGAGAGAGAGGGTGAGATTGAGCGGCAGAGCAGGGTTTTAGGACCCGTGGGCTGATGCCGTCTGGTCCAGTTGCAGAATCAGAGTCGAGGTTTGACAAAAACGTCTCCACCTTGTCAGGAGAGAAGGACACTGAGTCCAGGAGCAGCTGGGTTCGACTGGGTAAGGTGGGTACAGAGAGAGATGGGTTCGGGACACAAGATTTTGAGGCAAGCACAGAGTTGAGGCATTCAGCTTTTTCATGTGCGGTGTCAGCTGCGTAGCCATTTGAGGTAAGGGAGGGGATGCAGGGGAACAAACACCAGAAACTGATTTGACCAGACGGCAACAGGATTTGGAGAAGGGAGACAGGATTGAGAGTTCAGTCTTGAGAATAGAGAGATATTGTTTCCTGACTCTCCTGAGGGTAGAAACACTTGTTCCGAGCTTTGTGAAAGGAACTGAGATTACCTTCAGTTGGATTCGCCTTCCATGAAGTGTAGGCAAGTCGCTTCAGGGCAACTGCCTCACCACAAGCTTCAGTGTACCATGGACGGGAGGAAGGGTATGACAACTGAAGACGATATGGGATAAATCTGTGCATGAGGGAGAGCAGTTTACTTTGGAAGAATTCCCAGGAAGAGTTGATGCCAGAGGCAGTCGAGATAGGAGACCAGTCCAGATGATTGATGGCTGCTTGAAGACCAAGCCAGTCAGCCTGAGTGAAATGCCAGACTCGGCGCTGAAGAGGCTCTCTGAGAATGGCCAGAGAGATGTCCACTTTAACAAGGAAATGATCAGAAGAACCGATTGGAGCAGAAGAAGAGCAGCAGACATTTGCAGGGAAGTTAGTCATAACCATAAGTTGATGAGTTTTGAAGGGGAGGGGTGATGGGGAGTTTTGAAGGGGAGGGGCGAATGGGGGTGATTTAGAGGGGAGGGGCAAGGGGGCGTTTAGGAGGAGAGGGGCGAGGGGGGAGTTTAGGAGGGGAGGGGTGAGAGGGGAATTTAGAAGTGGATGATTAATGAAAAACGAACATTTGTTACAAACTGGGTTTATTGTGATTTTCAAGACAAAGATCCGTTTGAAAACGATAGAGGAGGGGTGGAATGAAGGTGAGTTTCGAGAATGTCGAAAGGAATGACTGTAAGAGATTGATTTTTTTTTTTAATGGAATGATTTGATGAGGAAATTGAAAAAAGCCTTTTAAATAGGAAGGAAAACAGCATGGTGTAATAAACCACTGAATAAAACTCTGCAGGGGAAAGTTTAAACATATTTTACATGTTTGAGGGCTTCTTGAAAGCGCTATACAAAATAAATGAATTATTATTATTATTATATTTAAACAAAACCATGAACAACAATCTGGGAAAAATCCCTGAAGTGAGGGCGTGGATCAGAGAAAGGAGAAAGGGTTGAATGAGATGGAGGAAACTAGAATTGGAAAGGCGAGTATCGGCTGGAGATGGAAGAAAGAGGTGGAAGAAAAGGAGATAAAGGGGGCGGGGACGAGACAATAAGCACATGCCCGCGAGGAGAGATGGAAATTTTTGTATATATAATTGTCCCGAAATTATATAATATAATTATATAATTATATATATATATATTATATATATATATGTAATATATATATATATATATATATATATATATATATATATATATATATATATATATATATATAATAATGTCAATTATATATATATTATATATATATGGATTGGATATATATATATGGATATATATATATGGATATACATATTTGTATTTAAAACGTTAGACCAAGGGTCGATGTTCGGGGAAGTTAGGGGGAGAAGAGAAAATCTAAGAAATAAGCAATACAGCGAAGGAAAGAACTTAAATTCACAAAACACCGACGGGGGGAGGGAAGGAAGCCTCAAGTTACCAGGTTGCGCACGCGGTGCGAACAGAAAACAATTAATTATACACAAGTTTGCACGAATTGCAAACCAACACTAACTCGAAACACACAGTAACATATACAAAATAAAATAACGAGTGGAAATTTGACAAAGACACGAATGGAAAAATACTTAAACTTTGATGCCGTGCAGAGGTCGAAGTCGCTTCCTTGCTCCAGGGACCGGAAGCGGAAGTCCAAAGGATGAGATAAAACCAAAGTCCAAAGGATGAGATAAAACCAAAGTCCAAAGTCCAAAGGATAATAGAAATGAGATAAAACTCTCATTGCATAACAGATTGATTTATTATACAACGACACTTCATTGTGGACTTACGTTGGTATTGATGAGTTCAACTGTTTCAGGTTTGGCTGACTGAGTCATTTAAGACAATTAGACATTTAACAAGAGGTCAGGGCCTTCACACTTGGATTTTTGATTTCCAACACTCATGTAATCAATGCGTTGCTAGCAATGGATCCCTCTCCTCTCCCAGTAAAGACTGGAAAACCCCATGGCAGTGTCTTGGGCCCAATCTTGTCCCTCAAGCACGAGGCTGTGGGGCAAGCCTCACTTGCACTGCCATGTTCACCCTCAAGGAGGCTGCATGGTCCTTTGTGTAACTGCTTCGGGCTCCCCACTAAGGCTATTCCAGGTTCTACTGTGCTCTAGGCCGTCCTTTGCAAGCTGTTGTCTGCTGGCACTTCCTAAGTGGCATCCTGCGTGAGCTTAGCATGTGAGGTGTCCCTGATGCCATCTGTCTGAGTTGCCAGTGTCTCCTAAGCTGTGCAAAGCCAGTACAAAAATTCCTGCACTGTACACTGCACATCGAAATTAAACACATGGCTACTGGTACAGACCTGTCCTTGTGGACCAACTGTAGTTGGGTCTGATTCCTCTGGCCGGGGTGGAGGGTACAGATCACCATCTGCGGCAAAGTATTGAATGAGCCGCATAAGTGTGGCACAGGAATCCGAGCACACGCGGATGTGGATCACATCGTTGGAACAGCTCAGCTCGAAGCGTGGCCGTGTCTGCGAAGGAGGAAGTTTGACACAATTAGACGTGTCGTAAAAAGAATGGGAAATGATAATGTAAAGAAAAATATGTGAGGGTATCACCATTGCATCAAGCAAATTACGACTTGTATCCAATTGATCCATTAAACTTCCACTTACATACATCTATTTTTAGCCATAAATAAACAACGGCAGTGCAAAATGGTGAATGCAATCAACAGAACGTTGATCGAAGTATGCCAACGATCGTCCCGAGAAGCCGACGTTTCGTTGCTCTTTTGCTCCGACGAAAGGTTAACGCCCAAAACGTCCGGCTCTCTTTACTTATGGTATGCATCTCTCAATTAACATACTGTTACACAAGGAAGAGAGAGGAACTTGGACACTGGAGGAGGCCATTTACCCCAACAAGACAGTGGTACTATTACTACTACCACAACAAATGTTTGATGACCATTTCCCCCTTCTTTTCGAGAATGGTGGGCAAATGATGTCAATTCTTCACAAGGAACCATGCATTGCATCAGTTTTGGGCAAACCCAAACATTCCATATCCTGTGTTACATCCACACCATATCAATACAATCCATCAATTTAAATTTGCTCGGGGAGGGAGTGTGGGTGCTGGAGGAGTGGAGACGAGAACAGTGGGACAGACATCACAGGGAGGTTTTATACACAGATATAATAAGGCAAAATATGTAGGAACAAATATTTAAAAAGAATTGATCTATGTCATATATGTGTGTATTTACACTGCCCGTAGAAAGTGTACAACCCCATTCAAAATTTCCACCTTTTGTTGCCTTATAACCTGGAATTAAAATGCATTAACCAGACCTTTTCCACCTTTATTTACACATCGTAACCCACGACTTCCAAGTGAAAAACAAATTCTACAAATTTCAGATAATTGATTAATAATAAAAAACTAGAATATCTTGGTTGGATAAATGTCCCTTGACATATCTTGTGCCTTCAATACGGTCTGGCACCCCACTCTGCCCACCAAACTCTCCTCTTATGGTATCCATGGAAATCTCTATACATGGCTTGCAGACTTCCTCTCCTGTCATATTCAATGTGTGGCTCTAAATGGAATTCTCTCATCTCTTCCTGTCCAGTCTAGAGTTCGTCAAGGCCATTGTTTGGGCCCTGTGCTTTCTCTAATCCTCATCAATGATCTCTCCAACTCTCTGTAAAATCCTCTTTATCTTTTTGCTGACGACTCCACTCTCTACCGCTCTTTCTCTCATCCCTCAGAACGGCAGACAGCAGCCTCTTCACTCTCTGCAGACTTGGATAAAATTACAAGCTGGTCAAACACGTGGAACATGTCTTTCAATCCTGATAAATTTCACACTCTCACTATGTCTCTCTGAAAAGACCATCTGGAAAACCCTCCCATCTACTTTCTCAACAATCCTCTCCAAGTTCTGTCACTCAAGCTTTTGGGTCTCACTATCTGTCAGGATCTTTCCTGGGAGAACCGTATTTACAAGCTGGCCTCTAAAGCCAGTCGCCGACTGGGCATCCTCCGTCGTGCGGTCCTTCCCTGGCACTAATGAGCTCCTCACCACATACAAGGCTTTCATCTGCAGTTTGATGGAATACTCTTCTCCTCTCTGGGCTGGTGCTCCTGCTTCACACCTCTTCTGGTGTGAAGAATACTCTTCTGGGATGGTGATCCTGCTCGGCTTCAGGCTGTAGAAACCAAAGCTTTCAGAATCATTGGTATCTCCCATGATGAAGCCGATTCTGAGGGCCTTTCTCTCTCACCGCAGGCAGGTTCACGGTCTTTCTATCTTCTACTGACAACTCTCCAGCCTTGCACCCCCTGCTCTAGGCTGTCTGTGCTCTGTCCCCCAAATATTCCTGCAGGACATACAATGTCTGCCAGTAACTCTCTTCTGGTGAAACTGCAAAAAATCAAGACTCTCTGCTCACCTTCACTCGAATTCATTCCTCTTTTTTCCCTGCCTCTGGAACAAACTCCCTCACTCTCTTCAATCCCACTCCTCCATCCAGGCCTTCAAACCATCTGTTCACTACCATCTCTTATCTTCCCCCATCCAAAACCTTGATCTTTTCTACCCCTGTCGATACACCCCAAACCCACCTCCTTCAAATTCACTGTTTTCTTTCCTGAAAGCCCCTGTAATGTCCATCTTGTTTATCTCGTGTAGCCTATCCCATCCCTCCCTCTTCCACAGATCTCCTGATGTCCCTGTTCCCTACTGTTGTTGTGCTTCCCTCTCTATACCCCTCCCCCTCTTGTCTCTCACTCCCTTTGTTATATGTTCCATGTGTTAGCCCTTAAACGAGCCTCGGCAAAGTGTACAAAATGAAAAAAAAAAAAAACATTCACCCATGAATTGACGAAAACCCATTCTCAACCATCACAGTCACCTCTTTGAGATATGTGGAAAATATATATGACTGTGGGCAAGACATGGCCCATCATGGTCACCTGTCCAACTGACAATCCCTCGAGATATGCGGAAAATATATATGACTGTGAACAGGTCATGGCCCACCATGGTCACCTGTCCAACTCATAATCCCACGAGATATGTGGAAAATATAGATGACCATGAGCAGGCCATGGTCCGTCATGGTCACCTGTCCAACTCACAATCCCTCAAGATATGTGAAAAAGACATATGGCCATGAGTAGGTCATGGCCCACCATGGTCACCTGTCCAACTCATAATCCCACGAGATATCCCACAAAGAGAGACTCCTAAGATCCCACTAAGAGAGATCCCACTAAGAGAGCTCCTTGAATCTTTACACTGGCTGCCTGTCTCTGCTCGTGTGCAATACAAAATTTGCACACTATGTTATAAATCATTGTGTGGAGCGGGACCTCACTATCTCTCCGATTTGCTCACTCTCTATGTACCTCGGCGACGGCTTCGTTCAAGCGACGACTCTATGACCTTTGAGCCGCCGCGTACCAGCACCAAGTCGTTTGGCAAGAAATCCTTTTCTTTTGCTGCACCTCTGCTCTGGAATGACTTGCCTTCCTCTGTTCGACATGTTGACTCTCTTCATGCCTTTAAAACCTCCCTCAAAACCTGTTTCACAAGTCTTTCAAAGTCCAAGTCCTGTTTTCCCTTTGGTTTGAGGTGGGACAGAGATCGAGAGTATGTCTGTGTACGTGTGCGGGGGATGGAGGGGGAGGAGGAGGGGAGAGTACACATCTGTGGGTTTTGAATAGGGAGGGAGAGGAATAGGGCAAGAGTGAAGGTGTGTCTGTGTGTGTGTATGTGTGTGCGGTGTATACATTGTGTTCAACACACAATGTATGTGTGTGCGGTGTGTGTGCGTTCGCATGATAATGTAAAGCGCCACGAGGGTCGTTAATTCTGCTTGATGGGGCAATATAAGACTCCTTTATTATTATTATTATTATTATTATTATTAGTCCCCTAACGGTGTACACCGGAGGGGACTATAGGTTTGCACTCCGTCCCTCCGTCCGTCCGTCCGTCCGTCACGCAAAGAACAGTTTTCCGGACTTTTTTTCTAAACTCTTAATGCTAATGATTTCAAACTTGGTACATGGTTTCCTCATGATAAGTTACAGATCAAGTTCGAACTTCATGACGTTTCGATCATTTCTGACAAAGTTATGGCACTTTGAACTTTGGTAATTTCCCCAACAGTTTTCCGGACGACAGACTGCCGGTAGGGGACATGTATTGCAGCGCAATACTCAGAATGCTTGTTATATGTGGAAAAGATAGATGACCATGAGCAGGTCATGGCTAGTCATGGTCAGCTTTCCAACTCACAATCCCTTGCAATATGAGGAAAATAAATATGACTATGAAGAGGTCATGGCCCATCACGGTCACCTGTCCAACTCACTCATTTTCGGAGACCCTTTAACAATCGAATGCACAGCAGATGCAGGGATTCCATGTATAAGTCCAATTTGCATTGTTGCTTCACCACATCTAACTCCACCGCTAAAGTTACACTCTGTCGCTAATTCTTGATATGAGGTATGCTTCGGCGAACCACTCACGGGCCTCTTAGCACTCATTATGCACGATACGGGGTTTAACAGCTAATCCTCACAGCTGGGATTATAAAGAAATATGCAATGCAAATTGCGGAAATAGCGCTTTACAATGTCCACTCTCGTTCAAGCGGGTGCGAAGGGATACTGCACATGCGCAGTGGAGTGAAAATGCATCTCAGTTACTCAGCCTCTGTGAAAAGATGGAAGTAATTTGCACATGTCTTTTCAATGCATTTCGAATGACAGCATTTTTGCTTTGTAAAAATCGAATATTATGAATTGAAAATCTAAAAATGTAAATAAAGGCCTTGGACAAATTTAGAATGAATGTCAAAACTGTTTCTTGAGAGAATGCCACATAGTTATTTGGGGGTGCATAAGTTAACAAAACCGCTGTCTTTATATTTGAGGCCAATCTTCACAAGGCCTGTGACACCTATCGGCTCAAAATCCTTTTAACTGTCAATTTGGTAGTTTTACAATGAAGGGAACATGTGTAGGAGTGCATAGCGATTGTGAATATGACAGCTCTGAGGCATCTTTGCCTTCACATAGCAGTGAGCACTAAAATGGTGGCCGTAAGACTTTTTCATCAGGATGCGTGGGTGGGTATGTGGAGTCAGTCAGCTGTCCAACCAATCGGTTGGAAGGATTGCTACAGAGAGACATACAAACAAGTGTATTATTATAAAACATAACAGGTGCACGTCGCATGGACATGACAAGGCACAAACAAAGACACCGCCGACCAAATGGGCAATGAATGCTTTGGCCCACCATTGCAGGCTGAACCAGTGTCCTGCATGTTGCAGGATCTTCCCGTTTCATAATTTCCCAGGACACCATTTGTGCCTGTGGTTGTGCCGTATCGTGTCCGTGCTGTGACGATGTCCCGCCCCGGTGGAGGGGGGAGGGAGGGATGATGGTAAGGTGAGATCGGACATCGGCAGGTCAACAGAGGTGTTTGATTAACCGCTCAAATCACCCTTGTCACATGCTGTTAGCTCGACAGAGATGGTGCTACAGTTTCGAGTGACGGCTGTTTATTCCGCTTTATCGTGTGGGTGGCATGCTCTCTCAATCATGGCAAATAACTCCAAGATCGCTAGCCATCTCTGTTATTTCATAACATCTTGTAAAATGTTCCATGCAAAAGTGAACATATTGTAGGCCAGATTAACACACGGGTATTTCAGACAAACCTCGGATCTTTTGGCCATTGGTGTAGTATGAAACCATCTCGGTTTGTATTAATACAACCACCAAGTATGCAGCAACCTGGCATATCTGTAGAAATTAGAAAATTATTTGACGTTTGAGTTAAATTGTACCGCGATATAACCTGAAGACGGCACAGATTTGGCGGGCGACTTTCTGGTGCGAAGTTACAGCTAATCTTGAAGATGTCAACTTTTAATTGCAAAATTACCCCTTTATAAATTGGAAAAAAGCATCATATCTATTTTGTAGGGTATCAACGGATAGATTGGCGCAGAGGTGGTCTGAGGTTCCCTTCAACAAAATATACAACTCGATTGCTCCTGGGAAAAAAAAGCAGGCAGTATATAAGCACAAGACTCGATCGAGGCCTGAGGGCCAATTATCTGTTTTTTTTTTTTTTACTTATCCAAATATAGCCCTCTATCTTCAACTGGATGAAATAGGAGGCCATGCAGTTTGGTGGCACTGGTTCCTGCAGGGTCCGAATGCATAGATGGAACAGACACAAACAAATAAACTAGAACGCCACTCAGTAGAGCGCATACTCCCGCCGTGGGTCAAGTTGGAATAGTACGATTTCACAAAAGTTTGAGGGAGTAGTTGTGGCAACACAAGACAAGACAACACAAGACAGACACTGCACAGATATATATTTAGAATATATAGAAGATAATGTTAAAAAACAAGGCAATTTCACTTACATTTTCGGATTCAGCGTTCAATTCTATATAGGTTAGTGTATTTTGAGGCATGTGTGACTTCAAATAAAATTGTAAGCCAGGAAAAACGTTCGTTTCATTCCTTAGGGATACAACATGTAAAACTGGCCCAAACGTGAAAACAAAACTCGCTCATTTTAAGTCGTACAAGCTAATGCGACCACTCATTCTTCTGGGAAGAATCCCGTGCAC
The DNA here is from genome assembly GCF_964187855.1 of Myxine glutinosa. Taxonomy (NCBI): domain Eukaryota; kingdom Metazoa; phylum Chordata; class Myxini; order Myxiniformes; family Myxinidae; genus Myxine; species Myxine glutinosa. The sequence continues at coordinate 121,285,545 of NC_136271.1, read as the reverse complement.
ATGCTGGTCACACTTATAAGTCACCTAAGTCTTTATACGTTCATCAAATACAGACACCGCGATTGACATTCGCTGAGGTAAATGTTGATATCTCTTCTGAGGTAAAAACAAACAAACAAACAAAAAAACAGTTTTAAAGCATTATACGTATCAAACGATAAATTTTATGAAAGGGGAAACCGAATACACACTTTGGTGGTTTTAAAATGACAGAATATGTCTTTATTAAATAAAAAAAAAGAACCTTGAAGACGACGCTGCTAACAAAATACACCGCTCTAATGCATAACCACGAGTTTAAACTACATTTACAACAAATATGAAAACTATTTTCATATCACAATGTTAAATATAGAATATATAGAAGATAATGTTAAAAAAAAAAGAGCCCTATCTTCCAATGGTAAAAAAAATCCTTCAAGAAATTCCTGGATCCGGAATAACATCCTGAGCTTCACCAAAAACTAATCAATTCTTCCTTATCCCAAGGGCAATCATCCCACCAACTTTCATCCAAATCCGTTCAGAACCTTTCCAGATATTTTGTTCACAAACACAAGAACACACACACGAACACACACACACGGACACGATCGAATGCTTTACTCCCTGGAGGGAGTAACAAACTTTCTTCAATATTTATACAGATATACATATACAGATATACATTATACATGTATATATATACTGAAACGCAAAAGAAACTTACCACCTTTGAAACCTTTAAATATCAACAATAACACTGCGTGTAGTAAATGTGTGAACTTATTTGTGGACAATAGTGTCCTCACTGTCAGACAAAACGGTCATGGATGGTCACTTGAACCTTCAATGGTCACTTCATAGCACAGCTGTTGAACAGCCGTTTTGACTGTCAGTGATTAGCCAAGGGGTACGGGGTGATTTTAATGAGCTGCACGTGATGTCTTGATATTGGCTTTAAAAAGGCCAGTGCAAAATGGGCATTTTGACCAAAAAATTTGACCATTTTGACCAACTTCAAAAAGACCGAAAATGCAAAAGAAACTTATCACTTGTTTGAAATGTAATAAAATTGTAACAGTTCAAAATAAAACAAACCAACAATTGCTAATTGAAACATTGGCATTTTATTGATGACATGTCAAGTTTTTGACCAAGATACACCATCTCATCAATTTTGTTCTACAGTACAGAACAGCACAGGGTGCAATGTCAGTCCCCTTTCAATAGCGTGTGTGGCCACCATTGTTTTGGATACAGGCAGTGCATCGTCGGCGTATACTGCCTACCAGTCTTTGGATGGATTGCTGCTGGATTCTGTCCCACTCAGTCCTCAATGTCTGAAGCAGCTCTGCCCATGTCCTGGCCCTGCCAACTACGTGTCTCCCAAGCTCATCCCACAGGTGCTCTATGGGATTCAGGTCAGGGGAGAACGCAGGCCACTGCATGGTGTTGATGTTCTCGCCTTGGAGAAATGCAGTGGTAAAGCGAGCAGCATGGGGACGAGCATTGTCATGCTGAAAGGTTCTCAGTTCTGGGTGGTCTAGCAGGAATGGCAGCAGATGAGGTCGCAGGATGTTATCCACATACCGCTGGGTGTTAAGATTCCCATCCACAACCACCAGTGGCATCCTGTACCGGCCTGATATGGCGGCCCACACCATCACACTTGGGCCACCCCACCTGTTGGCTTGACGCACGCAACAATCGGCATATTGCTCGCCAGTTCTTCTCCAGACACGCTCACGCCCATCAGGACTGTCCACACAGAACCTTGACTCATCGCTGAAAGCGACCTCGTTCCACTGCGCCAAGGTCCACCGCTGATGCTGCTGGCACCATCTCTGTCGGTTGCGGCGATGGGCAGCCATCATCACGGGGCCTCTGTATGGTCTTCTGGCAGTCAGACCATAGTCATGCATTCGTCTTCGTGCAGTATCATTGGAGATCCGTGGTTTGCATGCCCCGGAGTTTCTGCCGCAGTGCGGGATGCTGGACGGAATCGATCCCGCAGGTGACTTCGGACCATCTGCCTGTCCTGCCTTGCAGTGGTGACTCTTGGCCTCCCTGATCGAGGTCTGTCATCTGCAGAGTTGTGGAGGGTGTCTCTGTCCACCAGGGCCGATATCGTCTGGTGTGAACAGCCAAGGCGACGTGCCACCTCACGGTAGCTCAGTCCGCCTTGCAGCATGCCCAGGGCACGCTGCCGTTTATCCCTTGACAATCGTGGCATGTTGATTGAAATGCCCATTTTGCACTGGCCTTTTTAAAGCCAATATCAAGACATCACGTGCAGCTCATTAAAATCATCCCGTACCCCTTGGCTAATCACTGACAGTCAAAACGGCTGTTCAACAGCTGTGCTATGAAGTGACCATTGAAGGTTCAAGTGACCATCTGTGACCGTTTTGTCTGACAGTGAGGACACTATTGTCCACAAATAAGTTCACACATTTACTACACGCAGTGTTATTGTTATTATTTAAAGGTTTCAAAGGTGGTAAGTTTCTTTTGCGTTTTCGGTCTTTTTGAAGTTGGTCAAAATGGTCAAATTTTTCGGTCAAAATGCCCATTTTGCACTGGCCTTTTTAAAGCCAATATCAAGACATCACGTGCAGCTCATTAAAATCATCCCGTACCCCTTGGCTAATCACTGACAATAAAAACAGCTGTTCAACAGCTGTGCTATGAAGTGACCATTGAAGGTTCAAGTGACCATCCGTGACCGTTTTGTCTGACAGTGAGGACACTATTGTCCACAAATAAGTTCACACATTTACTACACGCAGTGTTATTGTTGATATTTAAAGGTTTCAAAGGTGGTAAGTTTCTTTTGCGTTTCAGTATATATATGTATGCCTATAAACCACAGATTGAAAGGAGATAGAAAGGAAAGACAAGACAAAATATTATGGGATTTTTACCAGAGTCTCTTCTCCATGGGGAATGCGAGTTGTGAGCTGGAGTTCCAAAACCCCCATGTCCATAACGCACACATAGTCTATGGGAACAAATAATCATTGAATGTTGAGCAATGAGAAGCAACATCAATCAAGAGGATATCGAAAACAAAAACAAGAAGAATCCCTTTCATCAGACTTAGACAAGATAAGCCACTGGTCATCTAATTAAAGATAACGTTCAACACCAATTTTAAATAAGTAGTTGCTAATTGAGGCTTTAGATATGTTGTTGCTAAATCTTAAATAGCCAGACCACCTCCATAAGTGACACTATACAGGGTTAAAAAAAAAAAAATTCTGGTCACAATGCACACTTCCGGTAGGGTTTGCATGCAAGACAACGAAGCGTGTTTCGGAATGATGAAAGATTGTTTTTTTGTCACAAGATAAACAGGCTAAATATGTACAGATGTATTATTATTATTATTATTATTATTATGTATTGTGAAAATGAATAACTCAGCAAGTTTAGATCTTACACATTTTCACGCAAATAACCCAGGCTATACGTTAAATTAGTTCCAAAAATTACAATTGCGGATTTCACCATAAGGATATTACATAATCACAGGGGGCCAACTTAAATTATATCAAGGGGATCCCAAAAGAGGCAGTTTTCTTTTGCAAGTTTAATTGTAATATCTTTAATTACAGTTCTTTCATATTTTTTACCTATACACGTCACACACGTCACACACGACACACACGACACACACACACACACACACACACACACACACACACACACACACACACACACACACACACACACACACACACACACACACACACACAAAGCATTTAAGGTATGGTCCAGTGCCTTCAGAAAGTATTCACATCCCTTGACTTTTTTCACAATTTGTTGTGTTGCAGCCTTAAATTAGAATGGATTAAATTGAGATTGTTTTGTGACTGATCTACACATAATACCCCATAATGTCAATATATATATATATATATTTAATTAGAAATCATTTGTGGAAATATCTAATTTACACAAGTATTCAACCGCCTGAGTTAATACTTCGTACAAGCTTTAATCAGAGCTGTCTCCCTTGACATATCACGTGCCTTGAAAGTGAAGGGGATATAAGCCTCCATTCCTGCTACAATAACTTCATTTATATGTTCAGCAGAGATAAAGGAATCGCCTGAGCAGAAGCAGTAGTCTTTCCAGGGAAAATCAGAAAAGATGTTTCGTAAACCAGTCCAGTCAGCATGTAGTTCTTACTTGTACTGACAGCAGACATTGTACGACAGGGACTTGTAATGGTATGGACAATTTTGTTAAATGATTTAAAAAATTCAACAGCATGGAGGGTATTTATACATTTCTAATGGATGAGCAGCATGGTTTCCAGTTGCATCGTACTGTAAACTTTAATTATTACAACAACCCTTTCTCAAGATGTTCCTTTTAATGTCAATTGGTTATTTAACACAGTTGTATTTAAAAAGAGCCACTAGTTGGCCCTTGTCAACAGAGCTTTGTCGGCTGCTGGAAATATGAAGATCGTACATCACCCGTTCATGTGGCGAGGAAGGCTCGCTTGCGGGGCACACCAGTGTGCAGGCTACATGTGGCTGAAATTTTCCTGGAGCACTTTAAACCCCCCCCCCCCCCCCCCCCCCCAGGTGCAGGATATAAACTGAACGTCAAAAGAAACTTATCACTTTCATTTTTTGAAATGTGCAGCTTTACAAACACGTTTCTTCAATTGTAATGGCTGATTATGTAACGGGAACTTCACTTCAATCACCTGGTTGATCAATAATGGCATGCTTGAGTGGTTCTGTATCGGGATCTTTCCCTTTCAATAATGACCCTCATAATGAAATCCTTCAGTTCTCGTGGTTAGACATTCATTTACTGCTGTCTATAGTCACTCCAAAGGTGTCTGACAGGGAAAACAAGAAAATTCAGATGCCACGCCTGACATCTGAACATCGTTTGAGGGCAATTGGGATACTTGAGGCTGGTGTAAGCCAGCGAACAATTGCCCAACGTCTTGGTTGCTCACAGCCTGCAATTTCCAACCTGGCCAGGCGTTACGGTGAAACTGGAACTGTGAATGATGGTCCACGAAGAGGAAGACCACAGGTAACCACCCCAAACCAAGACCACTGGATTGTGCTGCAGCATCTTGGTGATCGTTTCTGCCCTGCGACGCAAACGGCTGCAGTGACAAAAGGTTGCCACAACAACCGCATCAGTGTCTCTACTGTGCGGAGGCGCTTGAGAAGTCGGGGCTTGGTGGCAAGACGTCCTTGCAGAGGTCCAGTGTTGAACGCAGTGCATCGGCGGAACAGACCAAGATGGTGTCTGCAGCATCGCCGCTGGACAGAGCAACAGTGGAGTGCAGTCTTGTTCAGTGATGAGTCCAGATTTTGCCTCCATGCTGCTGATGGGCATCAACGGGTATGGCGCAGAGGTGGGGAAAGGTATGCATCATGCTGTATTCGCCAAATAATCGTTGGGGAGGACCCAGTGTGATGGTATGGGCTGGCATTTCCACCCGTTTCAGGACACCTCTGGTCGTCATCGAAGGCAATCTCACTAGTCAGCGTTATGTCAATGAAGTTTTGAGGCCTCATCTGCTGCCAATTCTCCAGGCTCATCCAGACATCGCAGTTTTCCAGCAGGACAACGCTCGACCCCATGCTGCTCGCCTGACCACCAACTTCCTCCAGGAACAGGGTGTTGAAGTGATGCCTTATTCCCATGACCTCAATCCCATTGAACATTTATGGGATGAGCTTGGTCGACGTCTTGCATCGAGGAGATCAATGGCTGTCAATCGGCATATGCTCATTCAAGGCTTGCAGGAGGAGTGGGACAGACTTCCCTAGGAAATGTAAACATTATAAAACGAAACCGTGAAAACTATCTGGGAAATTCCCTGAAGTGACAAAAGGGGAGGAAGGGCATGGAGGCAAAGGGGGTGGGAGGATTCCAGAACAGGTACAGAAGCAGGAACAGAAGAATAGGGGATTGACAGCCAGGTGAGCAGAGAACGAAGGAACAGGGAGGTGTATAAGCAATTGTGTTAGTATGGGAGGAGGGGCTACTTTTAAATTCTTCGTTAATCTATATATATATAAAACACAGTTTGTGTGTGTGTGTGTGTGTGTGTGTGTGTGTGTGTGTGTGTGTGTGTGTGTGTGTGTGTGTGTGTGTGTGTGTGTGTGTGTGTGTAATGTTACCGATAGACTCCTAAACGGAGAGGCTCACGTACTTGATATTTGGCATAGACATGGCCATTGAGCCTGGTAAGAACATGGCCGACCTAAAAATTGATTTCATAATATTTTAAAACCATATTTATACCTCAGCGCATTTCAGCGAGGAATATTATGCACGGATTCTGACCGGTCGCAGAGCAGCGCGTTGATTCGCTCAGAGCGATCACATGATGTTCCTTGCCGCCATTAACTCAGTTATGCGTTCGCACGTATTTCAGAGCGAAAAGCAATTGCCTTTTTTCACATTTCAGCGACGAACCTTGCCATTCACACCACATAGGTTTTTTCCCCTTTCATCTTTAGATCCATATTTTTTGCCACAACGTAGCGCATTATGGCTCTCTCGAGCTCGAGTTAGCCAATCACCTGGGAGCATGAGGCCACGTTGGCCACGCCCACGACAGGACACAGAGTTGCAATCGATCGCTCAGAGCGATCACGTGATGTTCCTTGCCGCGTGTAGTGAAATCGTATCCGTACTGAACCCGGGTGGGGATGCTCGCTGCTCGCTGTCATTGTTGTCCCCACTAGGGGCGTGACTATAAGACCCGTTGCTGTGTCAGTGCTCCGAGACTTCTCCCTTGTGACATGTTACATCGGTAGCCTCGTTAATGGTACGCCTTTATAGAATATCTAGCTTGCTTGCATTGACTGATATGAATGGCTTTATGAGATGTCGCATCGTATGCTTATTGTGTATTTCTACTTACAGGAATGATCTGATGATCTAAATGCAATTAAACCAAACCGTTGGACTAAAAGTTGTGCGGACCTGAATGGTTTTCCACAACACTTAATTGCATTTATGATCTGCTGACATGGCTGGCAACAAGACGTTGACGGTGTCCATTTTCAGCGCCGACCCACAAGCCACGGACGGAGGCTTGCAACTCAAGCACTGGCTCAAGCAACTGGAGCATCTCTTTAATGAGCCTGATACCGCTCCGACGCCTGCCGCGAAGCTGGCAATATTACACTCAAAAATCGACTACCGGGTCTACCACGCGGTCGCTCAATGCACGACGTATGATCTTACCGTCGCGGAGCTCAAGCGGCTTTATATAAAAGAAAAAAGCCCTGTGTATGCGCGTTATTTGCTGCAGACGCGACGGCAGCAACCCAACGAGCCTATGGATCATTACGCCCAGGAGCTCCGGCAGCTCATGCTGGACAGCGCCCAGCCACGGACTCCCGAGCAGGCTAAAGATGATCGACTTTTAGATGCCTTCATAGCAGGGGTCTCCTCTCAGGAACTACGTCTCAAACTCTTGGAGAAGACCGACCTGACCTTCGCTACGGCGGTTGAGCAAGCGACGGTGTATACCGAAGCGCGGATGCAATCGAACGCCTATGATCGCACGCGCCTTTTGGCGGGCACCTCACTACACGCCCGGCCGGAGAGGACCACAGACGAGGACGTGGATCCGCCTGCTGAACTCCGGGATGCTCCGGAGGATGACCCTACCCTGACAGCTGCCGTTACGACCAGCAGACCCAAGGCCTTGCGCGGGGCCGCATGTTTTTTTTGTGGAGGGCCTCGTCATGCCCGAGTCGTGTGTCCGGCACGTGACGCTATTTGCCATTTGTGCTCGCTAAAGGGACATTACGCGAAAGTGTGCAAGAAATCGGCACGCGGCTCGCGGCCCTTCGACTCGCGCAGCCGCGCAGGCGCGGCAACCTTGAACGGGCTTGTAGCAGAACCCACGAGCCCAGCGCCTTACCCGTCTTCGAAGGGGAGGGCCCCTCTCTGCGGCCCGCTGGGCGCTCAGACAACCTTGACTGGCGCCACCGGAAAGCCACCACCGTCTCATTCTCCATCGGGGACAAAGGCCGCGTCCTTGGCCAAACCTCGAGCCACGCAAGGGAAGAAACAGCTTTCGAATACTACGGAAGCCTTTTGTCAAAGCGACCAAACGAAAAAGGCGATTTCGAATACTACTACGGAAGCCTTTTGTCAAAGCGACCAAACGAAAAAGGCGATTTCGAATACTACGGAAGCCTTTTGTCAAAGCGACCAAACGAAAAAGGCGATTTCGGCTACAACGGAAGCCTTAATCTGCCAGGAGTGTCAAAAGGCGATGTCAAATACTACTGAGGCCTTTTCTCATCGGATTTTGAATCGCGAAACACCGGAATGCTGGGGAAAGCCCTCTGATGACGATAATGGATTCCCCATGGTCAACGCAGACTCCGGCCACGATCGCAAAACTGCTGCTGGTGTAGGATCCACCCGCGAGGCTGGTCCGACCCATTCGGGGGGCTCAGTCCCGCTCCCAGCTGCCTCGTCTGGCCTGGCTCAAGCCCTTATTCCCCTTATGGTTGAGGGCCATTGTGTTCAGGCCTTGGTGGACACCGGATCTACGGATAGTTTTATCGACCAGCGACTTGTGCTCAGGCATGGATGGCGGATCGGGCGGTCTACACGACGGATCTTCATGGCTTCCCAGGGACTCCGGCTTAGCACAAAAGGGGAATGCCGCTTGAAACTAGTGCTAAAGGGACGGGTTTTCCCTGATGTACACCTTATGGTTTTACCCGCATTATGTGCTGATATTCTGCTAGGACACGATTTTCTTAAGCTGCATGGACGTCTGGTAATGGAGTTCGGTGGGCCTGACACTCTTGTTGTGGGGGCGGACGACGCGCTAACGGTGTGCGCCCTAGCGCAAATGGACGTCCGTCCGCTTTCGCTGTTCCCCAATCTAACCTCCGACTGTACCCCTGTCGCGGTAAAATCGAGACGCTACTCTCGCGCGGACATGCAATTCATTGCGGACGAAACGACTCAGCTCTTGAAAGACGGCATCATAGAACCTAGTAGGTCGCCGTGGCGTGCCCAGGTCTTAGTGGTGCGCAGTGAGGCCCATCGCAAACGCATGGTAATCGACTATTCCCAAACGATTAACCGCTTTACACAGCTGGATGCCTACCCCCTTCCGGGGATGGACGCGCTAGTGCAACAGGTGTCCCAGTATTCGGTCTATAGTACTCTCGATCTCCGTAGTGCGTACCACCAGATCCCTATCTCTAGGGCGGATCGTATCTATACCGCTTTCGAGTCGGGGCAGCGGTTGTACCAATTTACACGATTGCCCTTTGGGGTGACGAACGGGGTCGCTTGTTTCCAGAGGGCCATGGATGACCTCGTTGCGCGGGAGCACTTAACCGATGTTTTCGTCTACCTCGATAACCTTACGGTTTGTGGATATGACCAAGGGCACCATGACGCTAATCTGAAGCGCTTCCTTGAGGTCGCGCAACGGTATCACTTAACTATGAACGAGGATAAGTGCCGCTACTCCCTACGCACCATAGATCTTCTGGGGTACACCGTGACCCATGGCTCTGTCTCTCCGGATAAGGAACGTCTGCGACCTTTGCTCGACATGGCCCCTCCCTGCGATCGGGCTTCCCTGAAACGCGCCCTTGGGCTGTTCGCCCATTACTCCAAATGGGTGCAAAATTTCTCCGCGAAACTTCGCCCCCTTGTGGCCTGCGACACCTTTCCCCTGAGTTCGGCCGCATTGACGGCCTTTGAAGGACTTAAGACCGACATCGCCCGAGCCGCCGTAGCAACCATTGACGAGAGCGGCTCGTTCGTCCTCGAAAGTGACGCCTCGGATCAGGCCATCGCGGCGACCCTCTCCCAAGGGGGACGTCCCGTGGCTTTCTTTTCACGGACTCTTACCTCCGCTGAGCGGCGGCACTCGTCCGTTGAAAAGGAAGCGTATGCGATCGTCGAGTCTATTCGGCGATGGCGCCCGTACCTACTCGGGCGGAGCTTCCAAATCATCACGGACCAGCAAAGCGTTGCGTTCATGTACGACACCTTACACGCCCAGCGCATTAAGAACGAGAAAATCACTCGCTGGCGTATCGAACTCGCCGACTTCTGTTACACCATCAAATATCGCCCAGGGAAGGATAACCAGGCCGCCGATGCCTTATCGCGCCCCACTACATGTGCTGGTATCACCTCGTTGGAGGGCCTACGGGTGCTGCATGCTACTGCGGGCCATCCCGGCGTAACGCGTTTCGCTCATTTCGTGCGGAGTGGGAATCTCCCTTACTCGATTGACGATATCCGCCGTATCTGTCGCGACTGCGCTATCTGCGCGGAAATCAAACCGCGTTTCTATAACCCCCCTATGGGGACTCTGGTGAAGGCTACACGCCCGTGGGAACGCTTGGCGATGGATTTCAAGGGCCCTTTGCCGGTGTCGAGCGGCTCTCGCTATCTGCTCACTATCGTTGATGAGTACTCACGATTCCCCTTTGCTTATATGTGCGCGGACATGACTGCTGCCACGGTGATGCGTTGCTTACAGAACTTGTTCTCAATGTTCGGTTACCCGGCCTATGTCCATACCGACCGGGGTGCAGTCTTCTTGTCTCAGGAGGTGCGCGGCTATCTGCTCCAAAACAACGTTGCGTCTAGTTACACCACGCCGTATAGACCCCAGGCTAATGGGCAGATCGAACGCTTCAACGGGATTATCTGGAGGGCCGTCATGCTCCATCTCCGGACCCACGGCCGGGGCCTCGATAAATGGGCTTGGTCGCTACCTGCGGCGTTGAACTCAATCCGGGCACTCCTGAGTACGGCAACTAACCAAACTCCCCACGAGCGTCTTTTCCACCACCCCAGGAGCTCGGGGTGTATACGGTCTTTGCCCAGTTGGCTCGCTGGGCCCGGGCCGGCCTACCTTAAACGGGCAGTTCGCGCGAGCAAGTACGACCCCCTTGTGGACAAAGTGCAGATTCTCCAGGCTAATCCTGAGCATGCTCGTGTGATGACGTCTGATGGTCGTGAGACTACTGTCTCCGTTCGTCATCTTGCCCCTTGCGGGGTCGACGACCTTAGTAGGGAATCGGACGAACCAGTCGAACCCGTCTATGAGACTATGACCTCTCCCGACGCTCCCATCGCCGACAGTCCACCGACCCTCCCCCCGTCGAGACTGCCCGGGTCCGACGACTTGGCGTTACCCCCTTCATCACCCGACCCTGTTGACGCCTCTGACACCGGGGATACAGGGTTACGAGACGCCGTACCCGGGGAATTTCGAACGCGTGCTGGCAGAGAAATTCGCCGCCCGGCCCGCTACGGTTGGGCCGACTAATACTCCGCGCCCATGCTGACGCTCACTCGCTTTTAGCCACGCGGCCGTATAATTCTGACGGGGGGTGAATGTAGTGAAATCGTATCCGTACTGAACCCGGGTGGGGATGCTCGCTGCTCGCTGTCATTGTTGTCCCCACTAGGGGCGTGACTATAAGACCCGTTGCTGTGTCAGTGCTCCGAGACTTCTCCCTTGTGACATGTTACATCGGTAGCCTCGTTAATGGTACGCCTTTATAGAATATCTAGCTTGCTTGCATTGACTGATATGAATGGCTTTATGAGATGTCGCATCGTATGCTTATTGTGTATTTCTACTTACAGGAATGATCTGATGATCTAAATGCAATTAAACCAAACCGTTGGACTAAAAGTTGTGCGGACCTGAATGGTTTTCCACAACACCGCGCGATTGCGTTTTTTCACATTTGAGCGAGGAACATTGCCATTCACACCACATCGGTTTTTTTTTCTTGCATCTTTAGATCCATATTTTTTGCCATAACGTAGCGCATTATGGCTCTCTCGAGCTCGAGTTAGCCAATCACCTGGGAGCATGAGGCCACGTTGGCCACGCCCACGACAGGACGCAGAGTTGCAATCGATCGCTCAGAGCGATCACGTGATGTTCCTTGCCGCGCGATTGCATTTTTTCACATTTGAGCGAGGAACATTGCCATTCACACCACATAGGTTTTTTTTTCTTTCATCTTCAGATCCATATTTTTTGCCATAACGTAGCGCATTATGGCTCTCTCGAGCTTGAGTTAGCCAATCACCTGGGAGCATGAGACCACGTTGGCCACGCCCACGACACGACGCAGAGTTGCAATCGTGCGTTTGCGTCGTTTCTTACTACGTGTAAACGTGGTATTTTGTCTACGAGTATTTTGAATTTGTCTACGAGTGAGTGACTGGAAGACTGACTGTGATAAAGGCAATGGCACCGAAGAAAAGAAATTTGTCACGTTCAACCTCCCGAGCAAGGAAAATCGCTGATCGAAGACTCCATGAAGCCGATGAAGGTACTTTTCACCATCGACAAGCCAATCAAGAACGTGTCTCTAGATTCAGACAGCGAGAGACAGAAGATGAGACAGAGGCACGTCTAAACGCCAATCAACAATGTCTGGCGAGGGCCAGACAGCGAGAGACAGAAGATGAGACAGAGGCACGTCTAAACGCCAATCAACAATGTCTGGCGAGGGCCAGACAGCGAGAGACAGAAGATGAGACAGAGGCACGTCTAAACGCCAATCAACAATGTCTGGCGAGGGCCAGACAGCGAGGGACAGAAGATGAGACAGAGGCACGTCTAAACGCCTCCCCTCCCCCACTACCCCTCCCTTCCCCCCTCCCCTCTCCCCTCCTCCCCTCCATACACAGAATGCCGGGTACTTCCCCCCCCTCCCCTCTCCTCCCTCCCCTCCCCCATCACCCTCCCCCCTCCCCTGCAATGCCAGGTACTTCTGCTAGTATATGTGTGTGTGTGTATATATGTATATGTATATAGTATATGTGTATATATATATATATATATATATATATATATATATAATGGTATCATGGTATCTGTAATCTGGTTCTCCAACCTAATGAGCGGACAACATGACGTCATCGCCATGCACGTCCGCCTTGCCTGCAAAGTTCCAGAGGAACCATCTAGCAGTGCGTCATTACGGATTATAAATACAGATACTGTCACAAGTGCATGCAAAACTCACAGTTACCGACCTGGTTTCACCCTTGTTGGGGCTTCATCAGGGCAACGCAGTGAGGCTTTCCATACACTTGTAACTCTGTGACCCTTTCGGTTTTTATATCAGTCACTATGCGACCTTCATATCATCAGTGGAGAACCGCCAGCAAGGTGTCCCATACAGCTGCTGCTGCACCTTGCTGGGAGCGATACGTACCGCCTGCCACGCGGTGACGTTATCTCTGGTATCCACTCATCATATGGAGTCGACCTGGTTGCGGTTGGGAGTTACTAATAATGGTATCTGTAATCTGGTTCTCCAACCTAATGAGCGGACAACATGACGTCATCGCCATGCACGTCCGCCTTGCCTGCAAAGTTCCAGAGGAACCATCTAGCAGTGCGTCATTACAGATTATAAATGGGACACCTTGCTGGCGGTTCTCCACTGATGATATGAAGGTCGCATAGTGACTGATATAAAAACCGAAAGGGTCACAGAGTTACAAGTGTATGGAAAGCCTCACTGCGTTGCCCTGATGAAGCCCCAACAAGGGCGAAACCAGGTCGGTAACTGTGAGTTTTGCATGCACTTGTGACAGTATCTGTATTTATAATCCGTAATGACACACTGCTAGATGGTTCCTCTGGAACTTTGCAGGCAAGGCGGACGTGCATGGCGAAGACGTCATGTTGTCCGCTCATTAGGTTGGAGAACCAGATTACAGATACCATTATTAGTAACTCCCAACCGCAACCAGGTCGACTCCATATGATGAGTGGATACCAGAGATAACGTCACCGCGTGGCAGGCGGTGCGTATCGCTCCCAGCAAGGTGCAGCAGCAGCTGTATGGGCCACCTTGCTGGCGGTTCATATATATATATATATATATATATATATATATATATATATATATATATATATATATATATATATAAATATAAATATAAATATAAATATATATATATATATATAAATATAAATATAAATATATATATATATATATATATATATATATATAAATATAAATATATATATATATATATATATATATAAATATATATATATATATATATATATATATATATATATATATATATATATATATATATATATATATATATATATATATATATAATTAGGGTGGGCTTCAAAAAATCAAAATGCAGATTTTCTCCGGGACATGGTCTATTTTTGTTCCTTTTGGTGTCAAAGGAAACCACACCAAATTTGAATGGAATCCAATAATATTTAGGGGTGCCACATCAGTGATGAATTTTCCCCCATGCAAAAATAGGAATTCCCATTTTTTGGGCTGTATATACACAAAATAAATACATAATTATATATTTACATTAAATATAATATTAAAAATAAATATATAGTAAATATACATTAAATAATAATAATATATATCATATTATACATTATATATACAATTATATGATAGACAATTATACAAATATAGACAAATATAATACATTAAATAATATATTAAAAATAAATATAATATATTAAAATTTAAATATAATAAATAAATATATAGTTATACAATATATAAATTATAATTAAATATACATTAAATTTATACATAAAATATACATTAAATAATAAATATACATAAATACACATTATACATTATATATATAGTTATATACAATATATTATACATACAGTTTTGAGACTTCCTATGATCACTATCTGGGCAATTTTCATGCATGTTTTGTACAGGTTCCCGGGGTCAGGGGTACGCTTTTTTAGTGTGTAATATGTAGGCCTAACTTATTGACTGTGGCTCTTTTGTAGAGAGTGACCCTGTGGAGTAAGAATTAACAGGATTTTACCCACATTCTTGCGTATTTTGCAGATATGGCATGTGCTAGTACCAGTGTTTCATTGAAAACTCGGGCTCAGGATAATGTGTATCTCATTGGGTCCACTTCTGGAGATGCCATCAAAGGTGCCAAGCTCCCGACTGTGCATCAATCTCTTGTCCTGTTTTTCCATCACCTGAAGAAGGAGAATCGCACTGCCCGGGAGAGTGCAACCCTCACCATTGAAGAGGTTGTGAAGTTCTGGGAAAAAGCTCACCTACCTACAACGACGAAGCAGCACTGCATCCATCGTTTGGAGAGGCTATATGAAGAATGGAGGAGCCTCCAAAAAGGTGCAAAGCAGGGTGGTGCGACCCAAGAGAAAAAGGAAGCATCCTTCAAGGCCTCCTTGGAGAAGACGTTTGATCTTAGGCATGCAGATTCGGAGGCCATAATCACCAACCCCGAGGACAGGAAGTTTCTTCACGATCAATTCTCAGAGAGGAAGGCTTCAATGGGATCTGTAGACACTGTGTTGGAAGCAAAAACGAAGCGAAAGAAAGAAAGGGAAGAAAAGGAGAAGACTAAGGCAGAGAAGGAAAATAAGAGACAGGAAATGGTCATGAAGGGTGCTACTGCTATGGAAGTCACAGACTCAGACTCTGACTCTGAGACCACGGCACAGGCTGGTTCTTCATCATCTGATGGTGGGATATCTCGTCCCAAGAAAAGAAGGCTATCAACATTGTCACTCCTGAAGTCGCAGCTTCTTTGGATCGTACGAAAACAAGTGACCGAATGGCTGTCCACAACTTGGCATCCATTTGTAGAGCAGTAGGATGGGATCCTGCAGAGCTGGCACTGAACCGATGGACAGTGCGGGGGAATCGCATGATGCATCGATGCAAAACCATGGACGAAATAAAAGAAGCATTTCATCATAATGTGCAGGGTCCTTTAGTGGTCCATTGGGATGGAAAGCTTCTTCCCGATGTCACTGGAGATTTTGTGCATGTGAAGGTGGATCGTCTTCCAATCCTTGTGTCCAACCAGTACCATGGAATGGAGCAGCTGTTGAATGTTCCCAAGTTACCTGACGGGGGAGGAGAAGCTATGGCAACCGCTGTAGTGGACACACTGAAGAGCTGGAACCTTGTGGGCAAGGTGAAGGCTTTGTCTTTTGACACAACGGCCAGCAATTCAGGTGTTCGTGGAGGGGCTGCTGTCCTCATTGAAAAGAAGCTACAGACTGAACTAATTCATTTGGCTTGCCGCCATCATGCGCACGAAATCATTCTGGGAGATGTTTTCACCACTCTTTTCGGTCCTTCATCAGGCCCTGACATCCAGCTTTTTAAGTGGTTTCAGGCGGAGTGGCCGTCCATTGCCCATCACCAACCAAAAAATGGATTCACAGATCCTGATACGGCAGCTGAGTTTGCACAGAACAATGACATGATGGATGAAGCTCTGGAATTTGCTCTTGTGTGTTTGAAAGATCAGCAGCCACGAGATGATTATCGTGAACTCCGAGAACTGACTGTCATCTACATGGGAGGAATCCCACCTCGTGGAATCCGGATCATGGCTCCAGGAGCAATGCACAGAGCCAGATGGATGGCAACAGCACTATATTCACTACAGGTGTTCATGTTTCGGTCAGAGTTCCACTTGACACTTCGAGAGGCGAGAGAACTCTGAGCCTTCAACATTTTTGTCTGCCTTGTGTATGTACAGGCTTGGTTTCGGGCTCCACAAGCTATTGAGGCTCCCCTGAATGACATTAACCTCTTCAAGAAGTTGGAAAAGTTTGAACAAATCAATCAGAAGATGGCTCAGGCAGCCTTGAAGGCACTTGGCCGCCACACGTGGTACATGAGCCCAGTACTAGTGGCATTTGCATTCTTTGACACCAGAATTGACAAAGAAAGCAAGATCAATATGATTGAAGCATTGAAAAATGACGGTGAAAACCCCTCTCCAAAGAGACCAGCTATCAAACGAGGAACCGCCCTGTCAATCGCTGGCCTCAAAACAAAACACACCAAGCATTTCTTCAGCATCCTAGGGACCCCAACTGATTGGATGGATAAGGATCCTGGTTCATGGGAGCAAGAAACCAGCTTTCAGGAAGCAAAGAAAGCCGCCAGTAGCTTAGTCGTGAACGACAGGGCATAAAGGGGTGTCGCATTGATACAAGACTACAATAAGCTCCTTACAAAGGATGAAGAGCAAAAGCAAGCTCTGCTCCAAGTTGTTGCTGCTCACAGGAAGATGTACCCCGATGCCAAGAAGGCAACAGTGGTGAAACAGGCCCAGAAATAGGAGTTACATTTCTCATTATATTTGGGTTTTTTAATATTATGTGATATGGTGTCTCTTCATTTTATGAACTGAACATTTGGATTGTTATCATTGAATTTGAGTTTTCATAGCAATATAGTGCTATTTGTGCAGCTATTGTAACTTGTGTTTGCTAGAATACAAAGAAAGTGAGTGGAGGGTGGATTTTCATAAAACAAACTTCTGGTTTTGCTTTCGATCCATATATAGAAAAGTTTTGTAGGCACCTTTAGTTTGAAAGCTGATGTGGCACCCCTAAATAAAATCAGATTGCTTTCATATTTGGTGTCTTTTCATTTTGGAACAAAAGGAACAACATAAAGCCATGTCCCAGTAACTATTAAAAAAAAATTATTTTGAGCACCACCCTGATATATATATATATATATATATATATATATATATATATATATATATATATATATATATATATATATATATATATATATATATATATATATATATATATATATACTGAATCGAGGCTCATGAAAGAGCTAACATTTATTTCACAAACAAATCAACCAGACAAACAAAATATACAAAAAGAGGGAGCGGAAGACAAGATATATATATATTATATATATATATATATTATATATATATTATATATATATATATATTATATATATATATATATTATATATATATATATATATATATATATATATATATATATATATATATATATATATATATAAGAATTTTTTTTTTTTTTTTAAAGGCGAGGTGAAAGGAGAAAGGTCGAAGGAATTATGGTGACAACTAGAATTGGAAGGTATCGGCTGGAGAGGGTTGAGATATGAAGGAAGGAGAGAGAAAAAACAGGTGGGCGGAACACGTGGCCATGGTCGGGGGAGGGGGAGCCATGAAGAGAGAAGGAAATAATTATTAAGGTTTTTTTTTTTGTTTTTTTGTTTTTAAATCGAGACTAAACAAAGGCTAAGATGTTTGGGGTAGTATGGGGGTGAAAACAAAGAAAAAAGCAAGGGTGAGAGAAAGAAAGTAAATAGACAACAAACAACCACCGAGGAGACAAGGAAGCCTCAAGGAACCAGGCCCCAAATGTGGCATGAACAAAACGACTATTACATACAAGTATGCATGATTTACAACCGAGAGCTTACTAGACACACACCGTAGACACATACACAATAAAATAAACAGCACAGTTTTGACAAAAACACAAATGGGAAAAATACTTAACTTTGATGACGTGGAGAGCTTGGAAGAACACAACCTCGCCGGCAGAACTGAACCCTTATGTAACTAGAGGTTCCAGGGAACCTGAACTCAACTGGTCTATATCAATATGGTTAGAATATGCATAATAGAACCACAAACTATATAGTTTATATGTGCTAAAAATATATGACAAAAATTGATTTTTCAATATGGCCGCCCTGCCGCGCCCATTTCTGGGCGTGCAATGCCCAAATGCAATCCCAAACTAGTTTATGTCTTAAAGATGCTGCATAACAAGTTTCATCAAATTTTATCAATATTTGTGACTTTTAGAGCGTAGACGTCGAATTGTTTACAGACGACAGACACAGACAGACAGACAGACAACGGACGACGGACACTGGGTGTCGACAAAAACTCAGCTGGACATAGTCCAGTTGAGTTAAAAATATATAATCTTGGAAGTAACCAAAGCAAAGGCACTGGAAAAATATTTCAAAACATGCATCAACTAAAATATACAAATAAATAAAAACCCAATTAATAAATAAAATTAATTAACAAGTAAAACAAAAAATAGGTAAATAATAAAAAAAACAAAGTGTGGGTCTTAATATTTAACTTCATCTCTTGTTATCCTTGTCTGACCAAGGGGCTGTGACCATGATGTGACCATTTGCAGTGCAGTGTTATTAAATAAAAATAAAGTGTGTTGGAAATGTTAGACAATTATGGAGTGAAACAATCACTCAGATGAACACTCACTTTTTCTCAGGTCCACTGATGGAATGTTGCACTTGTTGGAGAGGAAGAGTGCTGAATTATCCACAATGAAACTGTAAATTAAAAAAAAGGTCAAACTGCAGAATTCAACCAACCAACAGGCAACCACCAATTGCTTTGAGCTCTTTTACTGGTATTTTTGAACCACAAGAAATCAGCATGAATAATTATGTTTAAGGAACTTGGGAATAGTTCATAGAATGTCCAAAAGGCCAAAGGCTGGTGTTACATTGTCTGTGAAAATGACTTCCGTGTCTTAGAATGTGTTAACTAATTTTTGGAAACAATTGGTCAATAAAGTTGACGGTTAAGGTGTTTGCACTTGTCTGTACTCATTTTGGGAATCATCGTGCCGGAAGCTCACTGCCCCAGTCAATGTAAAACAAGGATGACTGCACTGTTACATGTTACCAGTTGTAGTGCCAAAAGACTAACCTGGCCTAAATATAGCACGATATGTCAAAAAGTTGTCGACGGATTCGGACTAAACCTGGTGGACAGGTTGGGTGAGTGACAAGGATTAATCGATTCGATTTTGGTGAAGATCCGAATCCAAACCACGAATTTTTTTTATTTCCCAAGTGATTCTTCACCATTGTGTAATGGGGCCAAAAACGATATATAGCACGATATTTCAAGACGTTGTGTATGAGTTATGACAAAACTAGGTGGATGAGTTGGTTAAGTAACAAGAACTAGTCGATTAGATGTTGGTTAAATCAATCAGTAACTCACCCAACCTGTCTAACAAAACGTAAGCATTATAGCCTGGCGGAGGTATGCGGTCTACCAAGCACAGTTCTAGTTTCAAATGTTTTTGGATAAAAAAAAAATAACCCAACAATTTTTCAGCTCAGTTACAGGGCTCCATTAATTGTTTAAACACTCACTCGACATAATAAAACAGAGGCAGGAATGACAACTGAGTTTAACTATGAATCTTAAAATATTTATTTTTAAAGGACACTGTTTGAAACAATGCACGAACAACAATGAACATTGTGCAAATGGACACCGGATACTGGAAAAAGTACAGCCACAGATTAACGTGGATTAAAGTCATTTTCATGGAGGTGAAAAATTAACTTAACCCCAATACTAGGAGGATGAACAGAAATTGTACTTTTGGACAATTTAAAAAAGTTTTATGATGTTGATGATTATGATGATGATAGGAATGATAATTATTTCAGAAAAATCAACAATTTGGCCATTTATCTTACACTCAACAGGTCCAACACCAAGTCAAATATGCATATCATGGCTAAATGCAAGTGGTTATACCGAAGGATAGACGTGGACGTGTCCATGATGATATTGCTTGAGACGCTGAAGGTCTCAGCAGTGAAAAGGGCATGGACAGGCAGGTATAGCGGCCTGAAAAAAATCATCATTAAGAATGCAAAAGAGGTCATTGTGAGGGTGTCCATGATAACACATGCATGTCCACAACATGCAAATTACAAACCAAAGCAACAGCAAAGCACCATTTTACTTTCATAACTGTTTGAGTACAGCAATATGTTACACAACAATGTTTGCTTTTGTTCTGTTAACAATCATTGTACTTCCGAGGTGAATCGGCTTTGAGATGTCCCTCTTACCGGTAATCAAGTGCACAGCCCAGAAGGTTCGTGTGGAGTACAGTTATGATGTCAGGAGGTGCATAACCCAACACTGGCTCATCCTGTACATCAATAAAGTCCAAGATCTGAAAAATAAAAAAAGTCCTCAATATAGGCATGAGCAGTAAGGACAAATAAGAGAAAAAAAAAAAAAAAAAAAAAAAAAAATAGTGACCAACAATCACCAAGGACAAATAAGATAAAATAAAGATAATTAGGAAGCACAAATTCTGCTATTTTAATTGGGAAGAAATATAAACGTTTTGATAGAAATAAAGGTGGGGAGACATCTATGTTTTTGAAAACAAGTCAAACACCAAACAAGAAGACGTCATGTAGAGTATGATACTTGCAAAATCCACCCACCCCAAAATAAAAAGTTGCCATGGATACATCAAATTGTCTATTTCATGAAGATTATAATTGACGAGCTTCATTCAATTGACGAGCTTCATTGCGAGTCATGAAATATTTTCATATTTCATATGAAAAAGCATCAGTTTCAATCCGATCGACCCGAGCCTTGAATAAGCTCGTCAATTATAATCTTCATACCACCGTCTAAAACGGTGGTATGAAGATTATAATTGACGAGCTTAATCAAGGCTCGGGTTGATCGGATTGAAACTGATGCTTTTTCATATGAAAATTGATGATTTTGGAAGTTTGACCTTGAGTTGACCTTTTGACCTCAAAAATAGTTGGTTTCCCTATTTAGTGACTCAATAGCAAATGATGTTCATTTTTCAAGTCAATTGGATGAAAAATGACAATTTTAGAAATTTGACCTCAAAATGACATTTGACCTTTGACCTCAAAATCAATAGACTTCTTCCTTATGACCAACTCTACCATCTGCTGAAGTTTTGTGAAGATCGGTTTAAAATTGTGACCTGTAGGTGATTGACAAACAAACAGACAGAATAATGCACAAGACTAACCAAATAAATGAAAAATCTTCCATTTTGCAAGTAATAAATCAATTCTTGCTGATTCTCCAGGTCACATCTTACTATAATTCACCAAATGTCCGTCCGTCCGTTCGAAGGTACCGCAAAAACGGCTCAACCGATCGCAACGATATTTTGGGTGGGTATTCCTGGGACCCCTGGGAGTAAAATAGGCTATATTGTTTTTCCAATTTTTCCAAGTTTTCCCAAACACGATGGAATGATATTTACCGATATGAACAGTGACGTGGCTTTTGTTGAAATTCTACAAATACTGTTTATGCTACGTACCAGGAGAGAGTAGATCGACTCCTGACGAACTCTTCCTATATAAACGTGTGGCTCCGAAGTAACATGGCAGCGTGTGCAAATCGACTGAGAAGCAGGTGTAGCGGCCGCTTCCGTTTTGCAGAATTCAATCTTTTTTCAAAATGGGCACCATGTACTGTTTAAATTTTGATCATTTGCGTGTGATACGATTCAACGGATGTTTATATGAATCGTTTAAAATAAAAAAGCCTTCAATTTCTGATATTTTGCCTTTTCATTTGGGCCTCCCAATTGAAGCCCCGCCCATAGGGCTGGTACCGTTGCTAGTTAATTTTATCCACAATTGGTCTGCAAAACAGCTTGTTGGGAGAGTCCATAATCACCAAAATTGTGAGAACTGCAGAGCGAATAACACCAAAGCACAACCAACTCGAGTCTTTGTCCAAAGAAGAAAAAAAGACAAAGGCTGATAGAGTTCAAAGTTTCAGCTACAGAATGGTTTTCATCAGCAACTCAAATTTCCCCAATCTACAAAAACACCCAACCAACAGATTTTGTACAAACATGTTTCATTGTACATGGAGGCAGAGTATGCTGAACAGATATTTGCTCGGCCGCATTTCAGCGATACATTTCATTATTCTTAAAAAGAGGAACAATGTGCCAACATGCTCAAAATCTGCTGACTGGTGGCTACTCCCTCTACCCCTAATGTCACCTGCTCATGCCAGCCTTGCTTGGGAAGAGTCGGCCTGAAATACAGGGTTGCTCCTCGTACAGCAATGGCAACCAAGAATTCCTGCACACATAAGGTTTTCCCTTTAATTTATAAGAATTCTCATTGATCGGCTTCTGCAGTAGACTTGTTCAAAAACAATTATGCAAGCTTTAGAAGAAGCACTGGAAAGCAGATCACAAAGAGAGTGGGATTGTAGGAGCACATCAACACATTAACATTTGCTCAGAAAATTATCGATATAAGATCATTTTATAAATTGGTATAAATTGGTGGCAGTTTCCTGTCCATCTGTCATGCTACCTCATTATGTCTGTGACGTCATTACGGATTACGACGCCTGACTCCAACATCCGCCATTTATATTTTCATGCAGCTCAGGCCTAGCACATCGTCGAACCTGTCATGTTCACAATCGCCATGCCCTACCTTTACATTTTCTGCTCAGTGTGAAACACAAACAAAGCGATTGTTAACCATCAAATATCGAGAGGATAGGCATTATGGTCCTTTAAATGCTTCATACCCTATGCCTCACCTTCAGGCCGCTTCAGACAAATTTGCCCATGTTTCTTAATGCAGTAGTCTCGTTTTGGCAATAACAATAATAATATATATTAACTATAATCCGAACACTACAATCCCTTTGTCACGACTGCAAAGTTACTGGATTAAATCGGTGTATTATTCATGACTCGATGAATTCATTGAAGCTGAAGGGAAAGGTGTATGCTGCATGTGTGAGAAGTGTTATGATTTATGGGAGTGAGACATGGGTAATGAACGTAGAGCAGCAACGAAGGCTGGAAAGGGTGGAAATGCGAATGGTTCGGTGGATGTGTGGAGTATCGTTGAGAGAGAGGAAGACAAATGATGAATTGCGAAAGATGATGGGAATAGAGCCTGTGATGAATAGATAGAATAGAATAGAATAGAATAGAGCCCTACCTTTACATTTTCTGCTCAGTGTGAAACACAAACAAAGCGATTGTTAACCATCAAATATCGAGAGGATAGGCATTATGGTCCTTTAAATGCTTCATACCCTATGCCTCACCTTCAGGCCGCTTCAGACAAATTTGCCCATGTTTCTTAATGCAGTAGTCTCGTTTTGGCAATAACAATAATAATATATATTAACTATAATCCGAACACTACAATCCCTTTGTCACGACTGCAAAGTTACTGGATTAAATCGGTGTATTATTCATGACTCGATGAATTCATTGAAGCTGAAGGGAAAGGTGTATGCTGCATGTGTGAGAAGTGTTATGATTTATGGGAGTGAGACATGGGTAATGAACGTAGAGCAGCAACGAAGGCTGGAAAGGGTGGAAATGCGAATGGTTCGGTGGATGTGTGGAGTATCGTTGAGAGAGAGGAAGACAAATGATGAATTGCGAAAGATGATGGGAATAGAGCCTGTGATGGATGCTGTGAAGAGAAACAGGTTGAGATGGTTTGGTCATGTGTTGAGGAAGGACGAAAGTGACTGGTTGAAAAGAGTGATGGGAATGAATGTAGAAGGAAGTAGAGGACGGGGAAGACCGAGAAAGACTTGGCTGAAGATGGTCGAAGAAAAAATGCGGGCAAGGGGGTTAACAAGGGGAGATGCAGAAAATAGGGCAAAATGGAGAACATTGTCATGGGGACCGCAAGGCAAACCCCCGCTCTTGCAGGGAAAATGGCCTTAAAATGCCTGGTTTTTTTTTTTTTTTGTATTCATGACTCGATGACAAGCGGTGTTCTGATAACTGTTAACAAGCCGTAACTAATGCACTGAGGTCAGTGGAGAAAGAAAGTTGGAGGTTGGAGAAGGGGTCGTAACCGCCTGCACCAGAACATGTTACAACATCTTAACCAAGGTCAATGAATGTGTTCTTGAGGCGCGAATGCACGGTGGTGAGCGTTCCGGGTCAATTCTCCTTATTTCTAGAAAACGTATTTCGCCATCTGACACATCTTTCTTTCCAACTCCACCAAAGATAGTTTCCGGTCAGGCAGGTCTTTGCGATGACCATCAACAAAGGCCATGGTCAGAGCCTGCAGCAGTGTGTAGTCCTGCTTCCCACCAGACACTGTGTGGAGTCCTGCTTCACACCAGAACCTGCGGCGGTGTAGAGTCCTGCTTCCCACCAGAACATGTGGTGGTGTGGAGTCCTGCTTCGCACCAGAACCTGCGGCGGTGTGGAATCCTGCTTCCCACCTCAACATGCGGCAGTGTGGAGTCCAGCTTCCTACCAGAACCTGGGGCGTTGTGGAGTCCTGTTTCGCATCCGAACCTGCGGCGGTGTAGAGTCCTGCTTCCCACCAGAACATGCGGTGGTGTGGAGTCCAGCTTCCTACCAGAACCTGGGGTGGTGTTGAGTCCTGCTTCGCACCAGAACCTGTGGTGGTGTGGAGTCCAGCTTCCCACCGGAACCTGTGGTGGTGTGGAGTCCTGCTTCGCACCGGAACCTGCAGCGGTGTGGAATCTTGCTTGGCACCAGAACCTGCGGCGGTGTGGAGTCCTGCTTCACACCGGAACCTGCGGCGGTGTGGTGTCCTGCTTCGCACCAGAACATGAGGCGGTGTGGAGTCCTGCTTCACACAGGAACCTGCAGCGATGTGGAATCCTGCTTCGTACCGGAAACTGCTGTGGTGTGGAGTCCTGCTTCGCACCGGAGCCTGCGGCGGTGTGGAGTCCTGCTTCGCACCGGAGCCTGCGGCGGTGTGGAGTCCTGCTTTGCACCGGAAACTGCTGCGGTGTGGAGTCCTGCTTCGCACCGGAAACTGCTGCGGAGTGGAGTCCTGCTTCGCACCGGAAACTGCTGCGGTCTGGAGTCCTGCTTCACACCGGAACCTGCGGCGGTGTCGAGTCCTGCTTCGCACCAGAACATGAGGCG
Organism: Myxine glutinosa; assembly: GCF_964187855.1. Lineage (NCBI taxonomy): Eukaryota > Metazoa > Chordata > Myxini > Myxiniformes > Myxinidae > Myxine > Myxine glutinosa. Next base: position 121,259,942 of record NC_136271.1, on the reverse strand, counting down.
GTGTGGAGTCCTGCTTCGCACCAGAACATGAGGCGGTGTGGAGTCCTGCTTCGCACTGGAACCTGTGACGGTGTGGCATCCTGCTTCGTACCGGAAACTGCTGTGGTGTGGAGTCCTGCTTCGCACCGGAACCTGCGGCGGTGTAGAGTCCTGCTTGGCACCGGAAACTGCTGCGGTGTGGAGTCCTGCTTTGCACTGGAAACTGCTGCGGTGTGGAGTCCTGCTTCACACCGGAAACTGCTGCAGTGTGGAGTCCTGCTTCGCACCGGAAACTGCTGCGGTGTGGAGTCCTGCTTGGCACCGGAAACCGCTGCGGTGTGGAGTCCTGCTTTGCACTGGAAACTGCTGCGGTGTGGAGTCCTGCTTCACACCGGAAACTGCTGCAGTGTGGAGTCCTGCTTCGCACCGGAAACTGCTGCAGTGTGGAGTCCTGCTTCACACCGGAACCTGCTGCGGTGTGGAGTCCTGCTTCGCACCGGAAACTGCTGCGGTGTGGAGTCCTGCTTCACACCGGAAACTGCTGCGGTGTGGAGTGCTGCTTTGCACCAGTGTTTTTACACACAGACAACTGTACATTGCAGTGAGTAGAGTACAAGACCCACTCGATCTGCGCATCTTTGCCAACCAGAATTAATGCCGGATAAGGAGAGGGACTGAACATGCTGCAGGCCGACTAACCCGCATCGTTGTTTATAGTGAGATCGTATAAACTCAGGGGCAGATCCAGAGTGAAATTTGGAGGGTTAATATCTCCCAAGAAAATGTTGCTTTTCATTGTCGTCACGGATTATCGTCCGGGCGGGCGTCCAGGCGTCCGTCAACATTTGGTTTCCGTCAATTTCAAGAACGGCTTGTCTGATTAAATCCATGTTTGCAGTGTGTGTTGGGGTTGAGTAGAGGAAGGTTCGTTTCGAAAATGGGTGCGCTGCGATTTTCAATATGGCCGCCACGGCAGCCATCTTGAAATTGGTTTCCGTCAATTTCGAGCAGAACGGCTTGTCCGATTAAATCCATGTTTGCAGTGTGTGTTGGGGTTGAGTAGAGGAAGGTGCCTTTCGAAAATGGATGCGCTGCGATTTTCAATATGGCCGCCACGGCTTCCTTTCACCATGCATGGGCTGAGGGGTTACGCCCGCCTTGCGGTGCTATTTATTTAAACTTAAAATGAACCAATTTTGCTCAATAAACAAAACCTTTTATAGTTTATGGCAAGGAACGTAGGCTATGGGTTAAAATGGTTCACCAGGGCCCCCATCCCCCCATCCCTCCCCCTCAATGTGCCACTTAAATGAAACGGTTTGTTTTAACTGATCAGTGATCACTATTGTTCAGCATCACAAAGCATAAATGATGCCAATGGAAACAATGGTGACTCCCCAAGAAAACTTATTCACAATGTTTGTTTTCGTGAGATGTATAAAACAACAGGTTTTTTCGTGATTGACACTTTCATTCTGCAATTTATCACATTTTCACCTCGACGTCTGATCTCTGGGAACATAAAACAAATTCATAACATTCTTTTTTGGTAATAGGTGTGCGGATGACTAAAATTAATGCTGGGTTAGCAGTAAACATAAACTTCCGGAACCATGCGACGCAGTACTTTGTTGCCTATACTCCACCCAAATAAAGAGAGTTCTGCAGGTCCCTGCTAATAACTGCGAATAGAAAGATAAAGGGAGATTATAAAAGAGTGAAAGGAGGGTAGAAAAGTGTGGGAAGAAGTAGATGAGGGAAAGAACTTCAGAAGGAAATAGTAATGAATGTGGAGAAGAGAAGGCAAACAGAAGGGAAGGGGGGAGGGAGGGGTTTAAAATGGTGTACGTATCAAAACTTTGTGTATGTAATAAGCAGATGACCCATAAACACGTGTAATAAATGGATAATAAGTAAAGAAACACAAACAGTAATTGGGGAAAGGGTCAGGGTCGATGAAAAGCGAAATGACCTTGAGTTCACGCATGTTTGAGTCCTTGCTGATCTTGATGGCTACAGAGAGCATATGCAAGCTGTCACCCCCTGTCCCCACTGGTGCTGGGAACTTGGTCACCACACCATTGTCAGAAGGGCAGATTGTTGGCTCGAGGTGAGGTGGAGCACGAGTTACTGGCTCCAGTGCACACTTGAAAGGATAATCTTCAATGGATCCTGTCAATTTGCAAACAGAGCTGAACTTTTATGCATCAAAATTAAAGAGAAATTCATTATACCAGCTGAATAAAGCAATTACAAAAGCCACTATTACAGGAAAGTATTCCTTTATCATAGTTCATATTCATATATCATAGTTCATAGTATCATAGTTTTAGCCTGGTGTTGGCTTAGCGGTTAGGGTGCCGGCTTGGGATCCTAGGATCCTGGGTTCGAATCCCGGTTGATCGCTGAATTAACGCCAGGAGGGTTGACTCAGCCTGTCATCCTTCCGAGGTCGGCAAATTGAGTACCAGCTTGCTGGGATGAATGATCACGGTGTGTACCGGATTCAGAATCGGTACACCGTATCCCTGCGCATCGTAAGAGCGTGACCAAGGGTTGGCGTCAGGAAGGGCATCCGGCCATAAAAACATTGCCTCAAACAGGGAACCATGATTGTCATGGGGCCCGCAAGGCTAACCCCCGCTCTAGCGGGGAAAATGGCCTTAAAACGATCATTCATTCATATAGTTCATTGGTGCAATAAATTAGCATACTATTGTAAGCTCTTCTGGCCAACTTCACAAAGTACAGCGAAGCAGAGCGACAGGTACCTTTGTGGAACAACGCAAAACGATTTCCCTGTAGGCAGACGAATCGCAAGTCCTTTTGCCCCTGGTGCTCAACAACACTGAATAAGGAGCCGTTCTCAAGGTCAAATTCTGCTTCACCATGACAGCCCTCCATCACCGTGCCGTCCTCTTCCTGTGGCACAATTTTACGCAGCATTAAGGTTACAGCTGAGGTCAATAGAATGCACAGTGATGGATACACCAGTAACCTTTCATCTCGTCCACCATGTACGACTACGGTGGCAAGCGAATTGTGGTGTGGGACAAAATAACAACACAGTACAGTACGGCACCTCAGTGACTGCACCTTAACTTGCGTGTGGATGACCAGCCGCCCTTTTGCAACTGTGACAAGAGTGGACAATAAGCTTTGGCGACCTCGTGTTGGGCTCGGATGTGGTCTTTGCCGGCGGGAACGACGTATTCCATCCTCCCCATATTCTCCAGTCTGAAAGCCGTCTTCTTCCTCCTCTTCTTCATCATCATCATCTGTGTCGTAGTCTGCACAGCAAGAGACATCGTTTTTCTGCAGATACTTAATCTAACAGCTAAAGCTGTTTTGCAATTATCAGCAGCAACAAAGTAACAACAGCAAAGCAAAAGAGGGAAGGCGCAACACACCATCCCGGTATGCAGACTTGCAGAGAGTAAAGCTCTCTTCCCCGAACCCGGAACGGATGAGTTGACTTGCTACGGACACGCCAGCTCCAAATGCCGCTGCACTTTCCACAGTCTCAACCGGCAATGGAGCAGCTGGTTCCCAGAGTAAGAGGTCGTTGTTCAGCCTGTGACATGCACCAAGACAAACAAATTCAAAACACGTGAGCATATTCGCTCGGTGGTTTTGGAAGAGAAAGATTCAGTCAAAATAAATATATCAGGCCACCTATTGTATAAACACTGATAGAAGGCCTTCCCAGGGAGGATAATATGCACATTGGGCAGTGTGACCTCGAGTACATATCGGGAGGACATCATAGTTTTATCCTGGAAGTCTGCCATTTCTGCCTGATCTCCAGGCATCACCATCTACAAGAATGAGAAACGGAAAGAGAATGGTCAAGAGCCACATTTGAAATGTTGAAAAAATATATTAAAAAGTTTCTCAAGCCCAGGTTTGATGATGGATGCAATGTCTCTTACTTCCTCATTTTCATACATGACACGGCGAGAAGAAAAAGGCGAAGGAGACGAGTGGTCTGTTAATCCACAAGACTCATGGAGGCCCGGAGCAGAAACCTCATCAAAGTTTGGGGTGATTTCAAAAACCGAGCGCTTGAGGACCGGATTGACCCTGAGCATTATTCTGCAAATGATGAGACGTTATCAACTTGGTTCACAAAAGTATTAAAAGATCAGTTGATTCAACAATATTACGAATGCTGTAGATCACTGCTCATTAAAATGCAGTGATTCACACAAACTTTGATGAAATCATAGCAAAAGGATATTAGTGACATCTAGCATCTTTAAGATTATACTGTACATCAGAGAACTGGGACACATTTTAAAAGTGAAAACATTGAAAAACGTTTTAAAATAAATAAATTACAATAAAATGGTGAGGTAAAACATTTAAAGGCCCATGTAATCCAATTGTAATGGTAAGACCAATACCCATATTTGGTAATATTGAACAGGTATACACAGCCAAATTGAATGCCATGGTTATTAAGATAGTCTTGAGGTACACACACGCTTCAGAACTGTCTAGACAGACTGGAACTGTCTAGACTCTAGACTTCAGAACTATCTTATCATCTCGACCAGACTGCAAAATTGTTACCCTGGTGTTTACACATGCTGGGCAAGGCATCCCTCGGATGGATGTTAAACTGGATGTCCCATCTGCTGCCATTAGTTAGTGGGCGTGAAAATCCCATGGTATCTTTTGTGAAGAGCAAGCAAGCTATCACCGGCACCCTGAACAAATTACAAGTTATTGCTCCAACCTACACGGGGTTACTTGCTCAGTGGCACAGGTATGGCCCAAGCAAAACATTGACGGAAACACGCAGCCATGTGCTGCAAATGAAAGAAGAATAATGCAACTCTATATAAAGCTTTGAAATGTTATCTAGTAATAATTCCATGAAGTATAGTCCATTAGAACTGCTACAATCACCACACACAATAAGAACATTACAAAAGCAATCATGGGAGGAGACGGGGTGGGCGAGGGGGGAGAGATGACAAATGACAAAGACTAAAGAAAAATAAGGAAAAAGGCACGTGGACACAAACTTATCTTATCATCAGCATTAAACAACAATTTAAGAAAGCACCACTAGCTTTGAGCATCCATTATATAGTTTGACGACAAACTTGGAACAATAATTCACCTGGGCCAGTCAAAGCGACTGTGATCCACAGAGCTGGACAAATCGGTCTCAGCTTTGCTGACTCGTAGAAATGCCACTGGGGACCGAGCGCACCCCTCATCAAATGAGCCTGGAAAACAATATGTCACAAACCCAAAGTTAACGACAGAGAAGTTGGAAAACGATCACTATAAATAAGGATCCGGATTCTGGGGTGAGGTAGTTCACTTTTTGACAATGTGGAAAATGTTCCTCCTTTTAAGGGATTTGTAACAAAGGGTAGATTAACATGATAAAGCAGTTAGGCTTGGAAAGGTGACACAGTTAGCCGCAGCGAGTCATTGCCTACAATATGACAACAAATTTGACTTCGTTGGGACCCGTGTCCCAGACATGACGTCCAACAAATGACACAGATTGATTCTGGAGGCATGGCACGTCAAGATGTTTGAGGGTGGTGGAACTGTGGAGACAGTGGACATATCCACACAAAACAAACACTCCTCTGACACGAATGGAAAAAACTGGACGATGCAAGAAACTGGACAAGGTGAGCAAACAGAGGCAATACCCTGGTGCTCACCTGGTAGAATAAACAGTATACTGCACTGACTACAGGTATTTTGAACCAATTCCAGTAGTTGCTAGAAGACAGGTTCAGCATGTAGAATCAAACTAACATAATCATAAGACTTTAAACAAACAAACAAAAAAAATACCTATTGGGGGGGCCATCCCCCCACCCCCTGTGTATCCCCTCAGACCCCAATTTTTCCAATGCCTTGAACAAACATTGGTACATCACGGATGAAGGTTGTGGTGGTTCCCCAAAATTGTGTGTGTAGGTTCTGAGAAAAAAGCAAATACCTATTTTCGGGGGCAAGTCCCCCCCATAGACCACCTTAGACCCCGATTTTTAAATGCCAGGAACAAACTTTGGTACAACACGGGTGATTAAGGTTGTGGTCAAGTTTCATCAGAATTACATGTGTAGTTTCTGAGAAGAAAGCAAATACCTATTTTGGGGGGCAACCCCAGCCTGCCCCCCATAGATCCCCAAAGGGGAAGATTTTTTTTCGGCCGTGAACATACGTTGGTACATCACGGGTGATGAAGGTTTTGGTGAAGATTCATCAAAATAATGTGTGTAGTTTAGAGGAAAAAGCTAATTTCTCTTTGGGGGAGGAGGCGGGGTCAAGCCTGGATCCACTTTGACCCCCGGTAGACCCCCTTAAACCCTGAACTTTTTAAATGCCGTGAACAAACTTTAGTCACAACACAACAAGTATAATTTGCGCCAAATTTGGTCGCAATCCCATCAGCGATTTCGGAGAAGAAGTTTCAATTGTTTACGGACGGATGGATGGACAGACAGACAGACGGACTGACGACATGCCATCGGAGAAGATCCCCTGAACTTCGTTCCAGGTGAGCTAAAAAAAACCATGCTAGCCCCCAACACCACACTCACACAACACTGAAGGGAAACTGCACAAACCATGCAACCCACACATCACCACTTCCAAACCAGCCACGTTAGTGCCTCGGAAACACAAAAACAACAGTGCGCACGCACACACATCCCCAGGGCATGAGTAAGTAATACTGAGTGTATTACTTACATGGTGTCTCAAAATACATGGAACCCATGTCACTGCTAATAATTCTGGCAATATTAATGTTCTTGTTCTTTTTTTTCAGATTTGAAGAGAGGAGACCATAACAACTAATAATTATCAATCAAAATGCCTTGGACAAAGGAAGAAAAAATATTTTGCGTCACTACTTATTTGGGGACGAAATCATTCAAAACGGTGCAAGCAAAATTTCGCAGGAAGTTCAGCTTCAACAACTATCCCCAGAAAAACCAAATTTATCGTTGGGCACACAAATTTCAAGCCACTGGATCAGTAAACAACCTCAACAAGAAGGCAGAAACACCCCAGTTCTAGCAGGAAGCTGACTGCAAGATCTCCTGACAATGTGAATGCGGTGAGACATTCTGTCGGAAGGAGCCCAAAAAAGTCCATCCGAAGACGTAGCCAAGAGCTGGGTCTTTCACATGCGTCAGTGCAAAGAATCTTGATCAAGGCTCTTCAGCTGTACCCATACAAGATCCAGATCAAGCATAAACTCACACCAGCTGACATGGCAAAACGTGTTGTGATGTGCCGGTGGTTCGAGGACAAGATCGAAGAGGTTCCTGACTTTCTTGATGATGTTTGGTTCAGCGACGAAGCACACTTCTTGCTCTGTGGGCATGTCAATAGCAAGAACAATGTGTTCTGGGGCACACAAGCCCCAGACGAGGTGCTTCAGAGGCCCTTGCACTCTGTGAAATGCACGGCCTGGGTGGCCATCTCAAAACATGGCATAATCGGACCGTTTTGGTTTGAAGACGCAGAAGAGGAGGCAGTCACTGTCACAAAGGAGCGTTACATTGTGGTGCTCAACAAGTTCTGGAGGGGACTTGGGAGACGTTGTGGCATGAATCGAGATGTGCAATGGTTCCAACAAGATGGGGCAACTCCACATACAGCCAACATCACGATGGAGTGGCTGGACCACCGATTCCCTGATCAGCAGGCGCCGCGAACCCGAGTGGTCTCCGCATTCACCCGATCTGAACCCCCCAGATTTTTATCTCTGGGGGTTCTTGAAGGACCACGTGTATGAGAATCGTCCTCAATCCATTTCTGAACTGAAAGTGGCCAATGGCCATCACCCAGAAGATTCGTGCCATCAGGAAGGAAGAGTGTGTCAGGGTGATTGACAACTTCGCTCGTCGGCTTCAAGTGTGTCTAAGGCGCAAAGGCGGTCATTTGGAACATGTGCTCTAATAAATGTATCCTTTGAGCTAGAGACCTCAAATCTTCAGTTTTTTTATTGTTATCATATCAGCTTCCAGGAAATGTAATCTTTTTTGGAGTTTCTTGTCTGAGTAATAAATTATTATCATGTCAATGGGTTCCATCTATTTTGAGACACCCGTACAAAGAGGAGAGCAGACTCTTATTACATGCTTATTACATGCTATATTACATTATTATGCTTATTACATAAATTAGCAGAGTATATCCAGTTACAACGATACAATTTGACATTTATTTGCTTTTAAAAAGGTTTGGCAGAATAAAACACTCCTCCATTGACATTGTGCACTGGCACGTGAACAGAAACGAACGGTCGACTCGGAAATAGAAGCAGACACGTGCCGAGATGCAGGGTCTATTGGTCAGAGGAAACTCACTGGGAAGTGGATGAAATGTCACCTGAGACCAGGTTTGCTCTTGCTTATTACATAAATTAGCAGAGTATATCCAGTTACTTTTCTGGATGCAACCTTTAAAAAACAAACAAATTTTTTTATATATACATACATATATATATATTGTTGCAGTTTTAGAACCCACACTTTTGTAAATAAATAATCACTTGTAAATATGACATTAAAGGTTAAAGGTTCCACCCCTAGTTCGTCCACAAGCAACACGTAGGCCACCATAGGAACTCAGTTATTTCATTATTATGTGTTTTAGTTAAGGCCGTGTTTCCAATAATTGAATCTGCATTGCATCAATCAAATAAGGAGTAGGCCCTTTCGTCCATTTTGCGACCTCCCTCTCCAAGCGACGCCATTACGTGCCTTTGTTAGCACCGTTCGCTGCCTTGCTGCTGAAGCTCGCTCAAACGACGCCATTAACCATGCGGTCAGGCTCGAGGAAGAAGGGGGCGGAACGCCAAGAACAAGGTGTGGCCTGTCAACCAGCCGTCAAAGGCGTAGCCGGTAAGCCCTCACCAACAAATCAGGGCTGAGGTGAGATCGCTGGCGGGCGTGGTTTTGGAGCGCGCGGAGTGATCTTGGCTCGCGTAATATAAGCGCGAATGAAAAGCCCTTTCACAGGACTGGTGGGAGAGCGCGCATTGTAAGGGAATATTCAGCGGCGCTCATTGCAAACGAACTTGGGAGGACCTGTTGGAGGCACGCACATTTGCAAAGGAGGACTCACTCGCTGGCGCTTTTAAGAGAACCTTGGAGAGGGTGCGTTTGGCACGCTGGTGCAGTTATTACGTACGCTGAAGGACACCAGCCTCCCCCCGCTATATGTAAGGTCCACTCGCGTCCAACTACGCGCAGAGCTGCCTGCCGGGTTTCGCCCGCGGGACCGGAGCCTGGACCCCATCGCCTGGACCATCCACCTGGACCTCCCACCCTACCAGCTACAATCCCCGTGTGTGTGTCTGTTTGTCTGGGGTATAGAATAAGACTGTAATAAGACTGCCCTGTGTCCTGCTTCTTCTTCTTCTTCCGGTACATCCTTTTGTTTCCTCTTTCCTCCTGTATATTTGTAATAAATTACCTTGTTCTTTCTTGGTTTTCCCTAATCCGATCGCATCCGTCCTTTCTCTCAATTGAGTACCTGTGGCACGATTAGGAACCGCTCAGAATCGGGTTTAGTCTTTGTTAATAGCTCGAATCGCGGATTGCTAACCGCTCGGCATTATCCATCTTATCTGTGGTTCGAGCGGGAGTTATTCCCTCGTTTCCGGCGGGCGTTAGTACTTAGGTAGCAGCGAACCCCTAGGCCTAGCAAACCCTACCTAACGCGGTGCCAGTAAGGACGTTATAGCTTCCAGGCCTCGGGACGGCCAGCTAAAAAGACAAGGGGATTAACCCCCCCCCCCTTGATAAGGGGAGAGCTGACCCCCAAGATCCGTAACAATATATATATATACATATAAATTAAAAAAATATATATATAAATATATATATATATATATATATAAATAAATATATATATATATAGATATATAAAAAAACATTTTTTCCCGCAAGTGGGGTTTGGCCTTTTTCGGGGACCGTGGTTGTTGTTGTTTTTTGGTCCCCTTTTTGAAGCAATGTTTTACGGCCGGATGCCCTTCCTGCCGCCAACCCTTTTTGTCGCCTTTTACGACAAACAGGGAATTACCAGCAAGCTGGTACTCAATGTGCCGACCTCGGAAGGATGACAGGCTGAGTCAACCCCCCTGGCGTTAATTCAGCGATCGACCGGGATTCGAACCCAGGATCCTAGGATCCAAAGCTGGCACCCTAGCCGCTAGCCCAACACCAGGCTACATATATATATATAAATATTCGGGATTGTCCCGAATGGGATTCGGGACAATATAAATATAAATATATATATATATATATATTGTTGCGGATCTTCGAAACCCGTTCTCCTACAAAGGGGAGATTAAGCCCCTTTTTCTCCTTGGGTCTTCAAAACCGCGAGACTGAGTCGCCACTTCCGGGCAGACGTGGAAAAGGGTTTCGGGACAATTTCGCACGTACCTTGAGTACCCACGGGGATCGAGGATCGAGTCGAGCGAGGATCGAGTCGAGCGGGGATCGAGTCGCGCACGAAACACGCGTGATTGCGTATCCCCGAGCGGATGGCGTACCACGTGACTCGTGCTGTTACCTTGCTATAGAACCCGGTCAGAGTGATCTAATTCGTATCATGCTAAGCCAATGATGGAAGAGACGAAACGGTCGAATCAGAAGGAAGAACAGATTTATTTACACTATTTACAATGATTTGGTAGAAGAAAAGGGGACACAGGGCAGTCTTAATCAATCTTAACCTATTTCCCAGACACGGGCCCGATCACTCACACGGGGAAATGGAAGAAGAATGTACGCGCGCTGAACGCGCCTGCTTCGGTCGCTCCAGGAACAGCTCACCCGGCGTGGCCCTCTGGCGGTCACAGCATGTATCCCGGCGAAAACAGGCTGGCGGGCAAATCCTCGCGGCGCGTATATCGGCAAAGGCAGGCAGGAGGAAAAATGCGCGTCTGTGGCCTGGCGCGGGTCGTCTTTACAGCGCGATTAATACTGTGCAGAGCGCGGGGAGCAGGGCAAGTTCGTATACAACGGGGTTATGCGCATCTCCTTCTGAACTCAACTCAACTCAACTCAGCGCGTCTCCTCTCGTAACTCAACTCGATCTGACTTGCCCTGCGCTCATCTCATAACTGAACTGAGGCGGGGGGCTCTGGGCACAGGGTTATATCGCCCCGCCCTAGCCCGACTCGAACGTTCCAAACCCCGCCTTTTGCCGCAGTGGAAAGTCACTCCCCTCGAGCCCTGATTGGTGGCTCGCGCTTACCGATGGCTCCTCCTCCTCCGCCTTCCTTCGGCCTTGGTCGACTTGTTCAGGCCTGCCTCGTGGTATTTCGGCGCCAATGCCAGCCCAAAGCGCCATAAGGACACCTAATACTCATTATCCTACTCAACGCAAAACTAACACAGGAAAGGTCTACGCTTACATTTACTAAGAAATAACTGAGCTTAAACGAGGCTACATGTTGCAGTGTAACTAACTAGGGGGAGAATTTAACCTTTATTATAAAACCACAACAATATATATATATATATATATATATATATATATATATATATATATATATATATATATATATATATATATATATATATATATATATATATATATATATATATATATATATATATATACTGAAACGCAAAAGAACTTACCACCTTTGAAACCTTTAAATATCAACAATAACACTGCGTGTAGTAAATGTGTGAACTTATTTGTGGACAATAGTGTCCTCACTGTCAGACAAAACGGTCACGGATGGTCACTTGAACCTTCAATGGTCACTTCATAGCACAGCTGTTGAACAGCCGTTTTGACTGTCAGTGATTAGCCAAGGGGTACGGGATGATTTTAATGAGCTGCACGTGATGTCTTGATATTGGCTTTAAAAAGGCCAGTGCAAAATGGGCATTTTGACCGAAAAATTTGACCATTTTGACCAACTTCAAAAAGACCGAAAACGCAAAAGAAACTTACCACCATTGAAACCTTTAAATATCAACAATAACACTGCGTGTAGTAAATGTGTGAACTTATTTGTGGACAATAGTGTCCTCACTGTCAGAAAAAACGGTCACGGATGGTCACTTGAACCTTCAATGGTCACTTCATAGCACAGCTGTTGAACAGCCGTTTTGACTGTCAGTGATTAGCCAAGGGGTACGGGATGATTTTAATGAGCTGCAAGTGATGTCTTGATATTGGCTTTAAAAAGGCCAGTGCAAAATGGGCATGAATATAAATGGCATATGAATATATGCTTGTATGTTTATGTATGTATGTATCCCTATATTTGTATATACACGTGCACCGGAAATGTAACGCAAACCGTAACTGTAAGCTGCGCTTCACTTCCGTTGAACTTGGGGCCGGTGAGTGAACTTTGGCGTGGCTCTCCCTTCTGTATGCAATTTTTTACTCACATCACACATCTCACACACATCACCATACACACTTGACTGATATACATGCCTGCTGTTTTTGTAGACTCAGAAAGAAGACCTTTGTTGGTCGAAAGCTTGTCGAATTAAAGATCGAAGCCCTGAAGCTACGTCCGCGTCTTATTCAATCTCCCGATTATTTATTCAATGCAAATGAGACGCCCTGCTCGTACTGTGGAGTTTCTACTATTTCTCACAGTTATATATATATATATCTATATATATATATATATATATATATATATATATATATATATATATATATATATATATCTATATATATATATATATATATATATATATATATATATATATATATATATATATATATATATATATATATATATATATATATATATATATATATACATACATATACATAATATATATACATATATATATATATATACACATATATATATATATATACATAATATATATACATATATATATATATACATATCTATATATATACATATATATTGTTGCGGATATGGGATTTGCATCCATCCATATCCGCTTGTAAATATTCCCCTATTTCCTCAATACTTCCCAACTATCCCCAATCCCCCATTCCCTAGTCCCATTTTCTGTAAACAACACTCTGTAGACCCGACCTCCCCCTATTTCCCCCATTAAATGTCATGCCCAGGTTCACCGCATCTCATGTAAGACAACTATAGGACATCTTGCTAGTTATTCTTAGTCTATGTCAGTTAAGGACTCGTTTCCATTAATTCTGACCCTTCGTTGCACCAGAATGTGATTGTATGGCACCGTTAGGAAGTTTAGGACCTCCCAATACCTCCCCGCAGCTCTTCCTCACAGTTCAACAACAACAACAACAACAACAACAACAACAACGAGCGCAGGAAGTGCGCGTCCTCACTCTGGCTTGGTTGGTAGGGGGTGTTGGGAGGGCACCAGGCCTTCCCAACGAGCCGCCATCAAACGTGCTCGACGGGGTTACCAAATAGGGGCTCCCTGTCAGCTATTTGTCAAGGGCGGAGCCCGGTAATCCCCGCACCCAATGGAAGCGGCGGACCGGCCCCAGTGGGGCGGAACCAACCAGCCGAGGGCGTGTCACTCCCCGCTGAGCATGCGCAGTGAGGGGGAGGTGACGTCAGATGCGCGCTGAGCTTGAAGCAAGAAAGACGTCCCCTCCAAGCGCTGTGAGGCCTCCCCGCATCTTCTGGACCGTGCTTTATCCTGTCCCCGAGCCAAGGTGCACCTTGTGCTATCGACCTACCTGTCCCTTCCTGCCATCAATCCCTGTGTAAGTCTGCCTTGTTCCGTTTGTCTGTGGTATGTCTGGGATAAGATAAGACGGTAATTAAGTGCCCATCTCTTCTGTGTCTTTACCTCACTGCCTTGTAATCTACCCCTTTTCTCCACCACTGTAATTATACCCTCCTCCGGAGGTCTTGAGAACTGTACCCCTTGCGTCGTTTCCTCTTTCCAAGTCGTCGTGTCCTTTCTATCATTGATTTGGCATAGCGCAATTTGGCCAACGTCTGGGTGAATCGGGTGAGTTGGGGAAGAATCGGGGGAACTGTTCGGTCGCGGTAATACCAACCGCTCGGTAAATAACATCTTTAACCGCGTCCGCAACAATATATATATAGACTTGGCATTTAATATGGAATATTTTTTTTGTGGGGGTGAACTTACTTTTCAAGATGTCTTAGAACCAAAAGTTCATTGGAATTATGTTGAAATTATTCTAGATTTTGTTAATCTGACCTTTAAAAGAAACAAAAACCACATTTGACATTTCGAAACAAATAAATTGATCCTTGAAAGTGATGTAAACTGATATCGAACTCAATTCATGGACAGTAATGTGTTAAACTTTTGTACGTTTTCCAGAAGTATCTCTTTATTTTGCACATCAGCCAATTTTTTTTTTAAACAAAAACAAAAGTTAAATTACGAGTGGGATTACGGACAGTAAAATTACAGTTCAGTACTTCGTGTAACCCCCACAAGCATTCAGGAGAGCACGTACATGTTGAGGCATGCTGTTCACGAGATTTGCCAAGGTTTGGACAGGAATCGCTTGCCATGCAGTGACAATAGCCTGCTGCAATTCACGCACAGAGGTCGGCTGCTGGTCCAAGTGGTTGATTTGACGCGTTAATTCTGCCCACAAGTTCTCTATCGGATTCATATCCGGGGACATGGCAGGCCACTCCATATGCTCTACACCATGGTCAGCAAGAAAGTGTTGGATCATGCGAGCATGATGAGGCCGTGCATTGTCATCTTGGAAGACAAAGTTTCCTCGAAAGTCTGCATGAGCAAATGGAAGCAATGTTTCTTCCAGAATGGCCCTGTACTTGAACTGGTTCAGGTTTCCATTCAGAACAACCAGGTCAGTTTTGCCCCCTGCATGAAAAGCAGCCCAAACTGTCACCCCACCACCGCCAGCTTGGACTCTTGGCACTATACAATCTTTGTTGCAGGCTTCATGCACTTGTCTGCGCACTCGGACGTGGCCATCTTGACAATAGACCAGAAATCTAGACTCGTCACTGAAGATCACGTGATTCCAGTGTCCTGGCTGCCATTGACGGTGCTCTCTGGCCAACTGCAATCGGCGCTGTTGTCTGGTCAGGCGTGGCTTTCTCAGGGGACGCCTGGCACGATAGCCTGCTTGAACCAGTCATTGGTTGACTGGCCTTCTGGATACAGGCACATTTGTCAGTTGCTGCCACTCAGCCCGAAGCCGATTAGCTGACTTGGTACGGCCATTGCGGACTAACCGGTGCAGCTGGCGATCATCCCTCCTTGTGGTTCTGCGGGGACGTCCTGGCCTCGGTATTGGAGTAGGGACACCCCTCTGAGCATTTCGTTTCAGGATCTTTGACACCTGACCTTGAGTGATGCCATACTGCCGAGCAATAACACGCTGTTTCATGCCATAATTTCGTAAAGCCACCACTCCATGACAAACAGCATTGTCGAGTTGATGGACTATCTCCAGAGGAAGCGGCAATAACTTTTGGAGACGTGCAGCAGTTGTTTTCCACGAATACAGAACGCAACAACCCTTGTATACCCGACTGTGAAGCCAATCATCAAATGCACCTGTCCGTACATTTTGCCACGCCACCTGTGATATAATCCTGTTGTTGACTTCTTGCTGCGACAGACAATCAGTGACATGGTTCTTTTAACAAATAAATCACCAAAGTGTAAAAGAAACTCACCAGATTGATATACTGAGTTAAGAAAGTAAACCCAAGTCAAGAAAAAAAAAAAAATTCCATATTAAATGCCAAGTCTGTATATATATATATATATATGTCTGCGCACAGACCTTGACTTACGAGTATATATACACACAGTGAAACCTTGACTTACGAGTGCACCAACTTACGAGTTTTCCGAGATACGAGCCGTCGCTCGGGCGGTTTTTTGCTTTGAGATGCGAGCCGAGATCTGAGTTACGAGCTTACGCCACCCGCCACCAGGTGGGTTCCGGTCACGTGGTTATCTTGCCGTGCAAGCATCTCTGCCGTATATCGCTGCTGCTTTGTTTTCGCATTTTGGTTATTTTGGAAAATTTCTTAGTTTTAACCATGGGTCCTAAGAAATTGAGTGCCAAGGGCAGTACTGAGAAGAAGAAGAGGATGATGTGCTTGGATATAAAACACGCAATCGTCGAAAAACATGAGCGAGGTGTGCGTGTTGTCGACTTGGCGAGGCAGTACGATCGTAGTACTTCTACGATATGTACGATTTTGAAGCAGAAGGAGTCGATAAAGGCTATAACGCCAGCCAAGGGCGTTACGATTATTTCAAAGCTCCGGACCTCTGTCCATGAAAAGATGGAGAAGTTGTTGTTTGTGTGGTTGACGGAGAAGCAGCTCGCAGGAGATACCGTGACCGAGAGCATCATGTGTGAGAAGGCACGAGACATTTACGGGGATTTGGTGCAGCAGACGGCGGGAACATCAACGGACGAGGCATCGGAAGAGTCATTCAAAGCCAGTCGGGGATGGTTTGATAATTTTAAGAAGAGGACCGGCATTCACTCCGTCGTCAGGCATGGTGAGGCAGCAAGCTCGGATGTGAAGGCAGCTGAAGATTTTATTATAACTTTTGCCGAACTGATAGAAGCCGAACGATCCATCCCCCAGCAAATCTTCAACTGTGACGAGACAGGGCTCTTCTGGAAAAAGATGCCGAGGAGGACGTATATAACGGCAGAGGAGAAGAGCATGCCAGGCCACAACTTGTTCAGAGTGCCGGCGATAGCTCGCCTTCTCTTTGTGGAAGACACGGTGAGATCCTTAACATCCAACAACTAATGGGACGCAAACGGGGCGCCCAGTTTAGCGGTACACACATTGATGAATCACCCTGCCTGTGAAACACCGACATGACAGGTTATAGCTGGGTCGGGATTCAAACCCAGGCTGGACAGTTTAGAGTCAAGTGTGCGTACCTCCAGTCCAGGCCATCCTGCCAACTTGTATGCTGCATACAGGTGAAATATAAAGTGCGAGATATTTTTATATATACTGTATATTAAAAAAAAAATTGGTGTGGTTTTTGGCGGGCTGGAACAGATTAATAGCATTTCAATTCATTTTAATGGGGAAATTTAATTTGAGAAACGAGCAAATTGAGTTACGAGCTCGGTCACAGAACGAATTAAACTCGTAAGTCAAGGTTTCACTGTATATATATATATATATATATATATATATATATATATATATATATATATATATATATATATATATATATATATATATATATATATATATATATACATACTAGCTTAGTGAGGCGAGCGCGTCGTAACCGAGGAACGGGCTTATTTTAGCTGAGTATAATGACTGTACCTGAGTTGCTGTGTTGTCATGATTTACACCAATCATAATACAAACAATTATTTTGCATGAATGTATTTGTCGTGTTTGTGATATTACATTTTTATAAGCAATTTAGGTTGAAGATTTAGGTTGAAAACTTATATATTATTCAAAAAAGAACCCCTCAGCACATACATACGGGAGGGGTAGGTACAGACTGGAAGTTTGGGACGATTACACCTCACCACCACGTCATTCAAAACACCTCACCACCAAGTAATTCAAAACACCTCACCACCACGTAATTCAAAACACCTCACCCACATGTAATTGAAAATACCTCACCCCCACGTAATTTAAAACAACTCACCACCACATAATTTAAAACACCTCACAACCACATAATTTAAAACACCTCACAACTGAGTAATTTAAAACACCTCACCCCCATGTAATTGAAAATACCTCACCCCCACCTAATTTAAAACACCCCACCACCAAGTAATTTAAAACACCTCACCCCCACGTAATTTAAAACACCTCACCCCCACCAAATTTAAAACACCTCACCACCACGTAATTTAAAACACCTCACCACCACGTAATTCAAAACACCTAATCACCAACTAATTCAAAACATCTCACCACCACAATTAAAAACACCTCACCACCAAGTAATTCAAAACGCCTCACCATCACATAATTCAAAACACCTCACCACCAAGTAATTCAAAACACCTCACCACCACATAATTAAAAATACCTCACCACCACGTGATTCAAAACCACCACCACGTTATTAAAAACACTTCACAACCACGGAAACAAAAGTTTAAGGGAGTAGTTCAGTGACAACCGACACTGTCCAGATATGTAGATATATTGATAAATGAATGTACTTGAGTTGCTGTTTTGTCATGGTTTACACCAATCATAATTCAAACAATAATAATGCATGAATGTATTTGTAATAGACGTGATATACATTTTATAAACAATTGAAGTTGAAAACGTAAGTAGAAAAAAAAAAATTCCCCCCCAAAAAAATAATAAATTTGGAACATTTTTCGCAATTCATCATTTATATATTTATATATATATAATGCAGTGCATTCAGACCCCTTCACTTTTATCACATTTTATGTTGCAGCTTCATGCTGAAATAGTTTATATTCATTTTTTTCCCTCATCAATCTACACTCAATACCGCATAATGACAAAGAGAAAACAGGATGTCAGAAAGTTTTGCAAATTTATTTAAAATAAAAAACTGAAATATCACATTTACATAAATATTCGGACCGTTTGCTATGACACTTGAAATTTAGCTCAGGAACCTCCCATTTCTCTTGATCATCTTTGAGATGTTTCTACACCTTTATTGGAGTCCACCTGTGGTAAATTCAATTGATTGGACATGATTTGGAAAGGCACACACCTGTCTATATAAGGTCGCACAGCTGACAATGCATATCAGAGCAAAAACCAAGCTATGAGGTCGAAGGAACTGCCTGCAGAGCTCAGACAGGATTGTGTCGAGGCACAGATCTGGGGAAGCCTACAAAAAAAATTCTGCTGCATTGAAGGTTCCCAAGAGCACAGTGGCCTCCATAATTCTTAAATGGAAGAAGTTTGGAACAACCAGGACTCTTCCTAGATTTCGAGGACGCTTCCTACTCAACCGGGACGCTTCCGAGAGCAATCGGGGGAGAAGGGCCTTGGTAATAGAGGTGACCAAGAACCCGATGGTCACTCTGGCTGAGCTCCAGAGATCCTGTGTGGAGATGGGAGAAACTTCCAGAAGGACAACCATCACTGCAACACTCCACCGATCTGGGCTTTATGGCAGAGTGGCCAGACGGAAGCCTCTCCTCAGTGAAAGACACATGAAAGCCCACAGAATCTTGTTTCTCACAGTCTGAGAGTCCTTTAGGTGCTTTTTTGCAAACTCGAAGCGGGCTTTCATGTGAAAACATTTTGCAAGCTCGGAGACATGCTGAATGGAGAAGCTGGATCAGACTCGGCAATGGTTGCTGGAGTGAGATGTGCATGGAAGAAGTTTCGGGAACTGAGTGGCGTGCTGATGAGGAGGGGAGTGTCGTTGAAGCTGAAGGGAAAGGTGTATGCTGCATGTGCGAGAAGTGTTATGATTTATGGGAGTGAGACATGGGTAATGAAGGTAGAGCAGCAACGAAGGTTGGAAAGGGTGGAAATGCGAATGGTTCGGTGGATGTGCGGAGTGTCGTTGAGAGAGAGTAAGACAAATGATGAATTGCGAAAGATGATGGGAATAGAGCCTGTGATTGATGCTGTGAAGAGGAACAGGTTGAGATGGTTTGGTCATGTGTTGAGGAAGGATGAAAGTGACTTGTTGAGAAGAGTGATGGAAATGAATGTAGAAGGAAGTAGAGGACAGGGAAAACCAAGAAAGACTTGGCTAAAGGTGGTGGAAGAAGAAATGTGGGCAAGGGGGTTAACAAGGGGAGATGCAGAAAATAGGGCAAAATGGAGAAGATTGTCATGGGGCCCGCAAGGCTGACCCCGCTCTAGCAGGGAAAATGGCCTTAAAATGCCTGTTGCTGTTGTTGTTGATCGTCACTTTGATCAAAGATGGACGACTAGCGGCCATTTTAGTTGTAAAAACCCGATGTTGAACACGTCCTCAACCATTTCTCAGACATGCATTTGCCGGTGTTGTTCAAACTCGGCACATAGATAAATAATTATGACTTATATATGCAGGTCATTTTCTTTTGAGATCAGATCCAAGATGGTCAACTGGTGGCCATATTGTTACTTCAGTGTGTCACCAACAATTTCTCGGACATGCATGGTCCGATTTTGTTCAAACTTGGCACAAAGACAATACATGAGGGTACATATGCAGAAGATTTTGTTTTGCCATCCGACCAAAGATGACCGACTGACAGCCTTTAACTCCCTACAGCAAAATTACTGAAGCCATTGTGGGGGCTATGACATTTTATGTTTTTTTCTTCTTGTTTGAACTATTGTAAATGTCTGGGCTCACTCTAGTAATAATAAACTACACTCACTCAATTATGCAAAAGCATGCTGTAAAGATCTGTACCTTCTCTTATCCATGTGGCCATACTGCACCTCTTTTCACTAAACTTGATACATCGACACTTTTTCACATCAATAAATTACATAATGTATGGGGATATTTATGTACAAGCATACAGGGCAAAATGGAGAAGATTTTCATGGGGCCCACAAGGCTAACCCCTGCTCCAGCAGGGAAAATGGCCTTAAAATGCCTGTTGTTGTTATATATTAACAAGCTTCTTCCACAAATATTTTCATCTTAGTTTACAGC
Source organism: Myxine glutinosa (assembly GCF_964187855.1). Lineage (NCBI taxonomy): Eukaryota > Metazoa > Chordata > Myxini > Myxiniformes > Myxinidae > Myxine > Myxine glutinosa. Next base: position 121,239,357 of record NC_136271.1, on the reverse strand, counting down.
AGTCCAAGATATCCACACTCATTTCACTAGACTGCAAGACAACTTGTTTTTACCTTTTACTCGCACATCATACTCTATTAATATACTACGCTACTATGGGCCTCGTCTTTGGAATGGTATTGATGGAGCAGTGAAGCCACAGTCAACTGTGGGTCAGTTCAAGTTGGCTTATAAACGAAATTTGATCTTGCATTATTGAAATACTTTCTTTGTCACTCATTGATTTGTTATTCATTCTTGCAAGCCTTCACCTTCTTGTAAATTCATTATTTTTATCTGTTTGTTGTTGTTATTCACAGTATTATTGACCATTTTCCCCCTTAATTATTTACTATGCGGTATTTTTAACCTATCGTTTGTCATTTATATTGTTGGTCCATAGGCATATCAATACAAGCCTTGATTTCTGAATATGCCTCCATATTTGCTTCTCCATATGTTATTTTTGATTGTATCCTTGTGAGTTCACCAAGTTCTGGAAGTATTGGTATATTTTTGTTCTACTGTATTTATATTGGCAAATATATAAATAAATGCTTTTTTGAAAAATTGAAAAAAATACCAAGTTTGGTCAAAATCAATGGTTCGGAAGTTAGCACAGTAACAGAATTTTCACCCAACGGGACCGCTGAACTCTGACCTCTTGACCCCATAATCTCACCAGTTCATCTATGCATTATCATAGATACTTGTACTAAGTTTGACTTGGATCCCTTCAGCCGTTCTTAAGTTATCGCAGCAAAGAAAACCTATCATGGACGGATGGATGGACAGTCATAAATGTCAACCCGAAAACATAATGCCTCTGGCAACTTCGTCAAAACGCCGAGAGGGGCAAAACCAAAAGTTGATCGGTCACGATGACAACATGTCAAGTGGTTTGCATGAATACAATTTACAGATACTACCACATACCATGTCTCACCACCACCCACCATGAAGATCTTTGAAGGAAATATCCAGGTTTTGTGACTCATTGGTTCCTGTGCCGAGCTCACACTTCAGTTCAACTTTAGTCATTCGAAGTATAAGGCTCTCAGGGCGCAAGGACTTGTGGAACCATGGTCCCCTCTCAGGGTCTGCCCGCAAGTCAGGAATAGGGAAGCGCAAACGAAGACGCAACTGTGGTGCCTGCAAGGTCAGGCCAACTTGACGCTCTCTGGGGCAAGGAGACTCATCCAGGGCCTGGCAAAAAGCTCGAGACTGAGGAAGCAGGCAGCAGGAATACCAAAGATAAACATAAAATTACAAAAAATGTATCATTATAGCACATCATAGAAGAAAAATAGCATTCATTTCAATCCACAGAAACTCAATCACATGAGGGGAAATGAGGGGTGGGGAGGAGGTCATGCAAGTGAAAGTCTCAGACGTTAGACAAGGGTCCACCATTGAATAAAGTTAGTCGGGCCCCAACATTCGCGGAGGATATGTGCCTCGAAAATGCCACGGATGTTAGAGCCGTGAATGTGGGGGCATTGTTTCAATGGTAGTATTCCATCCATAAAAAGGGGGAGGGAATTTATGAACAACAAACCGCTCCAATTTTTTTTTTTTCTATAAAGGAGCAAGGCTCGTGGAAAAGCAAGGTATATCTGACAGTAGGACAAACATCATAGCATTGAATGAATGAATGAATGATCGTTTTAAGGCCATTTTTCCCCGCGAGAGCGGGGGTTAGCCTTGCGGGTCCCATGACAATCATGGTTCCTGTTTGAGGCAATATTTTTATGGCCGGATGCCCTTCCTGACGCCAACCCTTTGTCGCCTCTTACGATGCGCAGGGATACGGTGTACCTATTCTAAATCAGGGTACACACAGGGATCATTCATCCCAGCAAGCTGGTACTCAATTTGCGGACCTCGGAAGGATGACAGGCTGAGTCAACCCGCCTGGCGTTAATCAGCGATCGACCGGGATTCGAACCCGGGATCATAGGATCCCAAGCCGGCACCCTAACCGCTAAGCCAACACCAGGAATGAACAAATATAATAAGACTAGCTGAAAGCACCCGGCATTGCCGGGTTCTTTTTGAATGAATTTACTACTATAATTCAGCTTTTACTCGAGGCCGTAGAAGATTGACTACTATAATTCAGCTCAGCTTTTAATTGCGAAATGGGCCCAGCCCGGCCGAAGCGGCCTCAACCGGCCTCGCCACCTAGCCTATAACCTTCCCGGGGCCCGTCCCGACATTTTTGGTTCTTTTTGAATGAATCTACTACCATAATTCAGCTTTTACTCGCGGCCGTACAAGATTGACTACTATAATTCAGCTCAGCTTTCAATTGCGAAATGGGCCCAGCCCGGCCGAGGTGGGCCTCGACCGGTCTCGCCACCTAGCCTAAAACCTTCCCGGGGCCCGTCCCGACAATTTTTTGTATTAGAGTTGGCGCTTCCCGCGCATTTCCAGCCCTTGCCGTACGTGGCCTTTTCCCGACCCTCCGATCGCCTAAAAGGTGGACCTCTTGGAGCCTACTCCGTAGAGCCGTCGTGGTTGCGTGGCGCACCTGGCTCTCTGCTCCACGGCTCCCTGCACGACTACCCGTCACCGGCCCACACTGGGCTGCTAGGAAAATATCGAAGGCCACGCACCGCATTTACATCACAGCAGCTGCTCGCACTGGAGCACCACTTCCGCCAAAACAAGTACCTGTCGAGGCCCAAGCGCTTCGAGGTAGCAACGTCACTCATGCTCACTGAGACCCAGGCAAAATCCCCTGGCGTAAGTTGATGCCGGATGTGAATCCGATATGGATGTTGGTGGAGGTCCAGTCTTGTGATTCGGTTGAATGTTGCCGAAGGCAATCCCGTCCCATTTCATCTTGCGCTGGTATCCCTAGGATGCTCCAAAACCTGCTGCCTTACTGCTACAATGTTCATTTCCGATCGCCCAGTGCACCTTGTACCAGAATTCTCCTTGCTGCGGTTGAGGCTAGTGCCATGCTCTTGGTATTTTCTAACATTCGCCCAGATGGTTTTGGCACCTGGAGGCTCCCGTTCTGGGAAACGTTCCCTGAACGCATCACGCGTTCGCTGCAAACTTCCAGTTTGGTGAAAGGTTGTAACCATGAAGGTCCGCTGTTCAGTCGTAAGTTGAACCATCTTTTCAATGACTCAGACTGTCTCTAAACCCATACACTGTAGGCCCATCTTAAATACCCATCTTAAACAAAGGATGACGCAACCGACGATTACCAGACCAGCTTAACAATTTTGCATAATCAACTTGGCAGTCGACAAGTAATGCGTCCATTTAAAACTGTCTTGCACCGATTAGCCAAACTTGTAAAAATGCGATTTGAACTTGTCATTTTCAATGAACATGTACTCGGTCATGTGTGACAGCAATGATGCATGAAAGGCATCAATGGAAAGCTGAGGATCTCCTCATAATTGCTAAACCACATGTAAATTGTCAAACTAAATAACCTTTGCATATTAACCCCTTGAATTCGGATTACCTTTTTTTTGATACGCACTGTATAGAAGATATAAGCGACAAGGGGAGCAAACACAAACAACCAAGTAAGATGGTTGGGTTAGGAATGGTTAATGGAGCTAGAGAGTTAATGGTTAATGGTTAATGGAGTACCAAAGATAATGGGGGCGAAATTGGGGGTGACAGAAGATGGCAGTGCACTGCTTGCTTGAAGCCTTGAAGGGAGAGTGAGACAGAACAGCATCTGGAAAGGGGGTTCCCATAGACAGAAGAAGCAAGGAATAAAAGAGTTGAAGTGTGGAGTCAGCCTTGATTTTGGAACTTTATCCAGGAGGGATTACTGGAATAATAAACACATGCATCCTCGAGTTGATAGGGAGGGTCATAGGACAGAGAGTAGAGGGAGCATTCATGGACACATTTTATTTAAAGATTTTATCCCAACCCCTTCCTCTTTTCAACAATCTCCTAACCAATTGCTACAGCCTTAATTATTTTTTTGTACCACACTTTTTTGCAATTCGCAAACCTCCACCATCTTTTCCACATAATAAGTAAATAGACCATTATGGCAAACCTGACAATGCAGAAGCATTGCAAAATGTAGGAGAAAAAAAACTCACCAAGCTACTGTAGGGATTACATGACATGTACATGTGTGAGGTCATGGGTTCGCCAGCCTGCAATCCCTGTGGTCGGAGTATTGAGCTAAGGCGATCCAAGAGGCTCACGTCCACCTCGCAGCACGCTCTGCCCAGTTCCACAGAGATTTCTTCACGTGGCCAGGGTGCTACAGATCTACTCAGGTTGCTCTGTAGAAGCACATTGTGTGTGTAGTACAGCACAGATACGAATGTGGAGAACATATTTCTCAAATGCAAATGACTTGCACATTAAAAATAATAACTTCATATGCATTGTAAGATCATTGTAAACACATGAGCCTTGAAAAATAATGTTACTTTTTTGCACGCGATAATAAGTGAACAAAAAGTCAATGAAGACAGCATATTGAATTACATGATCATTCGTCAACTGAATAATTTACACCAACAGTAACATGTATAACACTATGAGGTTTGTTCACAATTGGTTTGAAATTGATAACAGCAACAGCACAAACAGGTAAGACAAGATGCTGCATATTATACCAATATACAAAGCAAAATTAATTCATTATAATTAAAGGCCATTGCAATGAATTATACCGTAATCGTTTTTTTTTTTAATGAGAGCTATAAAATAAAATTTGACACGAATGCATTGATGGATATGCATCTGCCACGGTGGACATGAGCCTACTGTTATGATTGATCTCAAGAAAAGGTCACATGAAAATTTCAGGAAACTTTGTGCAGGAAACCCCGACTTATGATCTCTTGACATACGAACACCCGTACTGATGAACAAAGTCCCATTAAAATGTTTTTTTAAATGTTTATTTAAAAAACCTCTGCAATGTTTTTTTTAAGCAACCCTTGGATCAGGGGGTGATCAACTCCTTCAAGCTGTACTATCAATGAAGGACTTGTGCCCAAGCACTTATGACAACAGAAAGTGAGGATGGTGTAACCCTGAAGGAGTATTGGAAGAGCTACAACACCCAACAGTTGCATTTGTTACATATTTATGTGAATGTATGTGAATTACCATTCAGGTCTTTGCTTATCCATGTTTAGTAGATTAAGGGTTGTTGTGGTTGGAGGGTCAGGAGCCCTTCTGAAAAGTGTCCGGAAACGGAAGTGACCGGAAACGGGAGAAGAAAAAGACACGAGGAAGAAAAAGGACGAGTATTCTTCTTCCTCGCCCCGCTCCGACGAAAGGTGGGATTGATTGAGCCGTGTGGAAAAGCGGCGTTCCCGAGCCCGTCTGGCGAGAGGAGTTACCGGGACGGATACCTGCCCGGTGGACGTCAAACTGTCGTGTGGCCGTGCACCGACCCAGCGTTTGGCACCGTTCGCGACACCGTCTAAAAAGACGCGTACGGGTCGCCCGTTGGGGCCTAACACGCCTTGCAAGCGGCGTGGGGCTTTTGGCTTGCTTTCCCGTACCCGCTTCGCGTGGCCACGAGGGGCTGCAGCCGGGGTGCCTGGTACGATACCTGCCCGGTGGAAACACGTCCACCCGGGGTTCGTTCAACCGCCCGAGTGCGGCGACGCCGACCATCATCTTGGTCAGGAGGGGCCCAGAGACATTGTGCGGGACCGAGACCAAAAGGGGGTCGTGAGTACCCACGGGGACACACATATATAAGATGGCCATCTTAATCATAGGGAATTGATTGGGGATTGGGAATTGTTGATGGTTGTTTATTGTTGATTGCTCGGGGAAAATCTCCGTGGTTGTATCATTGAAATTGTATGGTATCATTACCATTGAAATATATCCTTGAACATCAGTTGTCTCTTGGGTGGAATTCATATGGATTGCGTGGCGAAAGCGCATATATAATACAACTTTCTGGCGAAGTTCCTCCTCACGGTCCGGGGGTCACCGAGACCAGGTATTCACCGAGGGGACCACGTAACAGAATTGGGGGCTCGTCCAAATTACGATTCGCAATTGGGTCTACGTCCGGGATCTAAAAGTGTATTTGTATAAAATAATAAAATAATATTTTTATTAATTAAAATTTATTAATTAAGTATTAATTGGTAAATTTTTAGGGAAATTGGGGTAAAGTCTTGGGTGAAGGTTAACAGGTGTTAACGATAGTCACCATGGCGTTTGTGGCACAGAACTTTGCGGTAACACCGAGTGAGGCACAGTTCCGAGCGTTACTAAAGTCGGACCTCTTGAAATTGGCCAAACATTTTAACGTGGAGGTCCGAACTAATTTGAGGAAGGCAGAGTTGCAGGCCACGGTGATACAATCTATGGTGGGATTAGGAGCATGGGACGAGTTAGCCTGGGAGTGGCTACCCGAAGAACCAGAAGACGTTGAGCTCCGGAAACTGGAGTTGCAATTACGGAGCCAGGAACGGATCAAAGAAGAAGAAAGGAAAGCAGAAAAGGAAAGAGCAGAAGAAGAAAGGAAAGCAGAAGAGAGGAGAGAAGAGAAACAAGCAGAGGAAAGGAGAGTGGAACGAGAACTCCAGGAAAGGTTAAAAGAAGAAGAAAGGAAAGCAGAAGAGAGGAGAGAAGAGAAACAAGCAGAGGAAAGGAGAGTGGAACGAGAACTCCAGGAAAGGTTAGCAGAAGAAGAAAGGAAAGCAGAAAAGGAAAGAGCAGAAGAAGAAAGGAAAGCAGAAAAGGAAAGATCAGAAGAAGAAAGGAAAGCAGAAGCGAGGAGAGAAGAGAAACAAGCAGAGGAAAGGAGAGTGGAACGAGAACTCCAGGAAAGGTTAGAAGGGAGAAAAGCAGAGGAGAGGAGAGCTGCAAGGGACCTCGAAGCAGAGGAGAGAAAAGCGGAAAGGGAATTAAAGGAACGTGACATGGAGCTTCAGCAAGAAATCAAATTCAAGGAGCTGGAGTTAATGAGAGAACGGGGAGAGGCACCACCCTTGCTGACGGGGTCGACACCTAACCAGAAAACCTGGGATGTGGGCAGACATGTGAGGCTGGTTCCACCGTTCAGTGAAAAGGAAGTCGCGAAATTTTTTCCACACTTTGAGAAAGTGGCTCGACAATTAAACTGGCCGGAGGAGGCCTGGACCATACTCGTGCAAAGTGTGCTGGTGGGGAAAGCTCAGGAAATTTATTCGGCGCTACCAATGGACCAATGTGCAGATTATGAGGTACTGAAGAAGCACATCCTCAAAGCCTATGAGTTGGTTCCGGAAGCTTACAGGCAAAAATTCAGGAATGCCAGGAAGAGGGAGAGTGAGACCCATGTGGAGTTTGCCAGAGTGAAAGAAAACATGTTTGATCGGTGGTGTGAGTCAAAAGGAGTCGGGAAAGACTTTGAAACATTGCGTGACTTGATCCTGGTGGAGGAATTCCAGCAGTGTGTCCACGAGGACATCAAAGTGTACCTGCAGGAAAAGAAAGTACCAAAGTTGTGGGACGCAGCCACCATGGCAGATGATTATGCCTTAACCCACCGAATAGGGGTCCACGAACCTAACTCCTCGCCTAGATCTCCGCAGGGGAGGTGGGGAACATCAGGTGCGGAGAACGACCATACATGGCGGCGGCCTCGAGATGATTATGGGGACAGCTATGATACCCCACCTGTTCGAAATCAGAGGGATGCGGGCCCAAGACAAACTTATAGTTCGGGGGGCCCGAGGCAGACCACGAGTTTTTCCTCCGGGCCTACTTGCGCTTTTTGCAAGAAACCTGGACACTTGATGTCCAGTTGTTACCGCATGAAAAGCGAAGACCCAGAGCGGAGTCCGACTACTACGACTCCAAACGCAATGGCCATTGTGAGAAATCGCCATCAAAAGGGTTACCAACCATTTATTTCAGAGGGGTTTGTGTCACAGGATGGAGCCTCGACTAACCGGAAACCGGTTAGGATATTGAGGGACACAGGGGCACATCAATCTTTAATGCTTGAAGGCATTTTGCCATGGTCCGAGGAGACGGCAACGGGGGATAGTGTTCGTTTACAGGGGATCGGGGGCGGTGTTAGTGCTCCCCTTCATGTCATCCATTTGGAGTCCGATTTGGTGTCAGGACCGGTCACCGTCGGTTTACAAGCCACGCTTCCTGTAGAGGGTGTATCTGTGGTTATCGGGAATGATTTGGCCGGGGGTCAAGTTTATGGTAACCTGAGGGTTGGTAAAGAGCCCAGCAGGGAAAATAACACCACACCAGCTCGGGATGGCGACAAAAGTGCCAAGTTATTTGTAGGGGGACTGAACTTCAAAACAGAGGAAGAAGTTCTGACCTCTGTCTTCAACAGATATGGGCCGCTGGTGGAAGTGCGGTTGGTAAGAGACTGGGAAACGCAACAGTCAAGAGGGTTCGGCTTTGTCACGTTTGCCAGCACAAAAGACGCCAGAGAGGCAGAGAAGAATTGGAATGGCAAGGATTTGGAGGGTCGGACCATAACAGTAGGGAAGGCATTTCGTAGGCGTTGAGAGGTCTACAGGAGAGGACAACTGGGCGGTAGTTTTGGTGGTGGCCGCAATCAATATTATTATGGAGGCTCCCTGAGTTACGGCCGCTCCCGAAGGAAGGATTGGCAAAGTAGTGGCCGAGAAGGAGACCGCTATTCATGGGACTACAGGGACAAGTGGTCCCACCCTAATTATTAGGGAAGTTCTGAGAAGTTGAAGCACTGAATGCGGCGGAGCCGCCGAGCCAAGATTCCTACACGGATTAACCGTGAACGCCGTTCCTAAAGGCGTCCATGTGGTGAACTTTCATGCACGGACTAACCGTGAACTCCACGTTCCTCAAGGCGCCCATGTAGAGAACTTTCCTGCACGGACTAACCGTGAACTCCACGTTCCTAAAGGCATCCATGTAGTGAATACTCGGCTTGGCCTCCCGGAAGAAGTGCTATCGAGTGGCTTAACTTTGGATCTTTGATCAACCCCTTAACCTTCATTCACAAGAAACTGACGGTCAAAGTCAGAGGGTCATGAGATGGAGTTTGATTTGGCAGGGACAATGTCGTTGCTGGTGCTTAGTCCAGAGTGAGTAATCTGGAGGGGTTGTGGTGAAATTTTGGTTGCTTTATTTTTAAGTGATAACTGTGCCCGGGGGGGAACTGATAATGTGGGGGGGTTGAGTTATCTGGTTTGTTTCTCCAAATTGGCCGGCAAAGGAAGTTTTCGCTGGGTTCAAACTTTCTTTCTTGAAGGGGGGGAGTGTTACATATTTATGTGAATGTATGTGAATTACCATTCAGGTCTTTGCTTATCCATGTTTAGTAGATTAAGGGTTGTTGTGGTTGGAGGGTCAGGAGCCCTTCTGAAAAGTGTCCGGAAACGGAAGTGACTGGAAACGGGAGAAGAGAAAGACACGAGGAAGAAAAAGGACGAGTATTCTTCTTCCTCGCCCCGCTCCGACGAAAGGTGGGATTGATTGAGCCGTGTGGAAAAGCGGCGTTCCCGAGCCCGTCTGGCGAGAGGAGTTACCGGGACGGATACCTGCCCGGTGGACGTCAAACTGTCGTGTGGCCGTGCACCGACCCAGCGTTTGGCACCGTTCGCGACACCGTCTAAAAAGACGCGTACGGGTCGCCCGTTGGGGCCTAACACGCCTTGCAAGCGGCGTGGGGCTTTTGGCTTGCTTTCCCGTACCCGCTTCGCGTGGCCACGAGGGGCTGCAGCCGGGGTGCCTGGTACGATACCTGCCCGGTGGAAACACGTCCACCCGGGGTTCGTTCAACCGCCCGAGTGCGGCGACGCCGACCATCATCTTGGTCAGGAGGGGCCCAGAGACATTGTGCGGGACCGAGACCAAAAGGGGGTCGTGAGTACCCACGGGGACACACATATATAAGATGGCCATCTTAATCATAGGGAATTGATTGGGGATTGGGAATTGTTGATGGTTGTTTATTGTTGATTGCTCGGGGAAAATCTCCGTGGTTGTATCATTGAAATTGTATGGTATCATTACCATTGAAATATATCCTTGAACATCAGTTGTCTCTTGGGTGGAATTCATATGGATTGCGTGGCGAAAGCGCATATATAATACAACTTTCTGGCGAAGTTCCTTCTCACGGTCCGGGGGTCACCGAGACCAGGTATTCACCGAGGGGACCACGTAACACATTAAAAACATTGCCGAGTCCTGGCACGAGTTGAGTGGTGGGTGGAAGAAGCTCTGCCCCCAGTTTGTGCATGACTTCCAGGGCTTCAAGGAGATGGAGGAAGAAGTGATTGGCAAGACTTTCGAGTTGAGAAGTCTCTTGCCTGCCACAGGTAACATGTAACCCAATGCTACCTGCCGCATGGCTGGGTAGTCGGCGACTAAACTGACCACCCTCACTCACTTGTCATTGGGGAGGGTGTCTGTGACACCCTGCAGGACTAAAAACAATATCTGTTAAGCTAAAGGGTGGATGATCTCCCTTTCGGGAGCCAATGACCACCCAGGAAGGAGATGGTGTCTCCTAAAAAACACCCATCTGGTTGGACCGTTTTTTTTTTGGCGGTAGGTTGTAGAGAGCAACCGCTCAGCATAGAACAACGGTTCTGACTTAAAAGCGTTAAAGTGGTGCCCGGAACCATCTTACACTCAGTATCAGGATCTCTGGTCTTACTTTCTGTCTCACTCAAACTATCGCTACTGGGCTAGCTTCAACCTCTCTTTCTTGCAAACAAACACACACCTTTAATCATACACTTTTCATCACACGTGGTCGGCGATGTCACGTCTTTTCGAAGCTGTCCATGCGCTCACGCTTTCGAAGTCAAGTAATTTTTCACAATTGTGTGTTTGTCGAAACTGCATCTATCTTTCGGTGTGTGTACCGATAGTGTGTCTTTAGTAAGATTCTCGGTGTTAATTTTTCATACATGTATACAAAATCGTCGGTTAATTCGTGTCGCGTATTTTGAGGCCTAGTAGGCTACCGTGTCCGACCTTGAGGCTTTGTTTTTCTCTCAGCGGTCCATCGATTGTGCTGCAATTACTTTCGTTCTTTGTTTTTGTCCCAGTCCTTCACCCCATACTTCCTTGTTTAAAATCTCAACTCAAAAAAAAAAAAATCAAAAAAAAACATTTCCTTCTCTGTTCTTATTCGTTTATTCGTTGTTCTTATTTGTTCGTTTGTTCTTCGATCACGTGTTTCACCCACATTTCCATTTTCCATTTCCGAAGATAGTTTTCACTGCTCAATTTAAAAATGTTTAAACTTTCCCCTGAAGAACTGTATTCTGTCGTATATTATAACACTTTTCTTCTTCTTCCATAAAAGGATGCTTTCGACTTGCTCACCAAATCTATTCATTCCAAAAAAAAATCCCATCTCTTGCAGTTGTTACGGATTCGGCCCTAATTATGGTTGTTATTGTTATCATTGTTGGTTCTAGATATTATGCTTATTGTGGCTTAAGGGAAAGGGTTATTGTGGTTAAAAGGTTTAAAAGCGCTCCTGGTAAAATGTGGCCGGAAATCGGATCGTGACCCGGAAGGAAAGGGAGCGAGGAAGAAGAGGCGTGAAGAGATCGTGAAAAGACGTTTTTGTGGAAGCTCGGGACCGAGCGGTCGAGCGTACAGTGTGAGTGAACTTTGCGTCCTTGAAAGGACGTTCGTGCGATAGGTGATATCGCCGGAGTGCTGTGGAGCCTGGGTAGTCGGGTATCTGCATTGAGGTTCCGGAGTATCCTTGCCTCAAAGCCCCGGCTCGAGTGAAAGCCGTCCGCCATTTCACCACGTGCGCTACCTTCAGTGAAAAGGTTTTTGTCGCGTCGGCCGGGCATTATTCCCCGGTGGGTTGCCGGGGACGGCTGTGCCAGAAAAGTGGCTTTTGGAGGATTATAAGGAGACCTGCTGATTGAACCGCAAATGTGTACGTCGAAGCGCGTCTTTGGTTGGTTTCCCATTCCACTGCTATTTTTCTGGGTGTTGGACCACGTGACCTGGGTTGCTTCGATCGTCCACGCCTCAATTGATTTTGATCTGACATTGATCCAACGATCGCTGGAACCAATCGACTTCGCCTTGGAGGGGTACAGAGACATTGGGGGAGTGCCGTGAGTTTGGGTAAAGGACTAGATAAGGTGGTACCATCTTCAGATAGGGATTGTCGGGTGAATTGCTATTATTATTTGTGTCATGATTCCGGTGTGATTTATAATATATTATTGTTTGTTCATAACCCTTGGTGTGGTTTCATTATTGCTTTGATTGTTTCATTTGATGGTTTCATTGAGGGTTTCATTATTGATTAATTCCAACCAAGGATAACATATCTTTCTGCCGGGGACCCTCTCGGGGTTCGGAGGTTTACTGAGACCAGGGGATAGGGGAGGACCCCGTAACAGAAATTTTGGGCTCGTCCGGGATATAAAATTCCCTAGGTTTAGTCCGGGAAAGAATTCCCTAACATTCCCAAATTTGTAACTTGTTCCAACATTCCTAAATTTTTCCAAAAAACAAACAAAACAAAAAAAAGGTTTTTTTTATTTTTACATTTCTTGTGTGAAGGTGAACAGGTGTTAACAATAGTCACCATGGAGTTTGACGCAGAGAAGTTTGCAGTGACCCCTAGTGAAGCACAGTTCAGAGCGTTAGTAAAATCGGACCTCTGCAAATTAGCCAAACATTTTAGCTTGGAGGTCCGAACTAATATGAAGAAGGCAGAGATGCAGACAGTGGTGATACAATCTATGGTGGGATTAGGAACATGGGAAGAGGTAGCCTGGGATTGGTTACCAGAAGAACAAGAAAATGTGGAGCTCCGGAAACTGGAGATGCAATTACAGAGCCAGGAAAGGGAAAAAGCAGAGGAATGAGAACTCCAGGAAAGATTAAAAGCAGAGGAAAGGAAAGCAGAAAAGGAAAGAGCAGAAGAGGAACGAGAACTCCAGGAAAGGTTAAAAGCAGAGGAAAGGAAAGCAGAAAAGGAAAGAGCAGAACAGGAAAGAGAACTCTAGGAAAGGTTAGAAGACAAAAAAGCAGAGGAAAGGAGAGTGGAACGAGAACTCCAAGAAAGATTAAAAGCAGAGGAACGAGAACTCCAGGAAAGATTAAAAGCAGAGGAAAGGAAAGCAGAAGAGAGAAGAGAAGAGAAACAAGCAGAGGAAAGGAGAGTTGAAAGAGAACTCCAGGAAAGGTTAGAGGAGAAAAAAAAACAGAGGAGAGAAAAGCTGAAAGGGAGTTAAGGGATCGTGAAATGGCGCTTCAGCAGGAAATTAGACTCAAGGAGCTGGATGTAATGAAAGAACGGGGAGAGGTAGCATCCATGCCGACTGGTTCGACACCTAGTCAAAACACCTGGGATGTTGGCAGACATGTGAGGCTGGTTCCACCCTTCAATGAAAAGGAGGTAGCCAAGTTTTTTCCACACTTTGAGAAAGTGGCTCGACTGCTAAACTGGCCTGAGGAGTACTGGTCCATACTAGTGCAAAGTGTTCTGGTGGGTAAAGCTCAAGATATTTATTCGGCTTTACCGATTGACCAATGTGCAGATGATGATATTGAAGAAACACATTCTCAAAGCCTATGAATTGGTCCCGGAAGCTTACAGGCAAAAATTCTGGAATGCCAAGAGGAGGGAGAGTGAGACCCATGTGGAGTTTGCCAGATTGAAAGAAACCATGTTTGATAGGTGGTGTGATTCAAAAGGAGTTGGAAAAGACTTCGAACTATTGCGACAATTGATCCTGGTGTAGGAATTCCAACAGTGTGTCCACGAGGACATTAAAGTTCATCTGGAGGAAAGGAAAGTACCAAAGCTGTATGAGGCAGCAACCATGGCAGATGACTATGCCTTAACACACAGGATGGGGTTCCACAAACCGAACTTCTCACCCAGACCTAGCCAGGGGAGCTATGGTACATCAGGGGTGGAGAATGAAAATCCATGGGGGCGGCCTCAAGATGAAAATGAGGACCACTCTGACACCACAACGTCTAGAAATCAGAAGACTGCGGTTCCAAGACAGACCTATCGTCTGGGGGGCTTGAGGCAGACCACCGCCCCCATGCCTTGGCAGACCACGAGGTTCTCCTCCGGGCCTACTTGCACTTTTTGCCATAAACCTGGACACTTGATGTCCAACTGTTATGCTCTGGGAAAGGAAAATCAGGAGCGGAGTTCGACTAGTACGGCTCCAAATGCAATGGCCATTGTGAGAAATCGCCCTCAAAATGGTTATCAACCATTTATTTCAGAGGGGTTTGTGTCACTGGATGGAGCCTCGACTAACCGGAGACCTGTTAGGATATTGAGGGACACAGGAGCACATCAATCTTTAATGCTTGAAGGCATCTTGCCATTGTCCGAGGAGACGGCAACTGGGGATAGTGTTCGTTTACAGGGGATTGGGGGCTGTGTTAGTGCTCCACTTCATGTCATCCATTTGGAGTCCAATTTGGTGTCAGGACCGGTCACCGTCGGTTTACAAGCCACTCTTCCTGTAGAAGGAGTATCTTTTGTTATCGGGAATGATTGGGCCGGTGGCCAAGTTTCTGGTAACCCGATGTTTGCTGAAAAGCCTAGTAGGAAGCGCCCTGAAGAGTAAGGAGCTTGAAACTAAGTGTCGGCACACGCACGTCAGGGATGGAGGCAATATTGGCAAGCTCTTTGTAGGGGGACTGAACTTCAAAACAAAGGAAGAGGTTCTGGAGTCTGCCTTCAGCAAATATGGACCGCTTGTGGAAGTGCTGCTGATAAAAGACAGGGAGACACAGAAGTCAAGAGGGTTTGGCTTTGTCACGTTTGAAAACTCAAAGGATGCCAGAGTTGCAGAAAAGGTTCTGAATAGCAAGGAGTTGGATGGTCGGACCATCACAGTAGGGAAGGCATTTCCTAGGGGTCGAGGGGGCTACAGAGGAGGACCATGGAGTAGTAGTGGTGGTGGCCGCAATCGATATTATTATGGAGGCTTCCAGAGTTATGGCAGCTCCCGAAGGAAGGGTTATCAGAGCAGTGGCCGAGAAGGAGACCGCCCTTCATGTGACTACAGTGACAAGTGGTCCAACCATGATGGTTAGGAAAGTTAGAAAGAGTGGAAGCACTGAATGCTGAGGAGCAGCCGAGCCAAGATTCCGACACGGATTAACCGTGAACGCCACGTTCCCAAAGGCGTCCATGTAGTGAACTTTCCTACACGGATTAAACGTGAACTTTCCTACACGGACTAACCGTGAACTCCACGTTCCTAAAGGCGTCCAGGTAGTGAACATGTCCAGGCCTCACCACCCAACCACCATGGAACCTGGCCCTCAGCTCGGCCTCCCAGAAAAAGTGCTATCGATTTGCTTGACTTGGGATTTTTGATCAAACCCTTAACCTTCATTCAAAAGAAACTAAAAGTAAAAATCAGAGGTTGATGAGATGGAGTTTGGCTTTGCAGGGGTAACTTGGAAATTGAACATGTAAAGGGCAGGGACAATGTCGTTGCTGATGCTTTGTCCAGAGTGAATTAACTTTGGAAATCTCTGTAAGTTGTTCGAAGATTTGTTGCTTTATTTTTGGGGAAACATTGATTACTTGTGTTGGTTTCAAGAATTTGCCTACAAAGAAAGTTTTCGCTGTGTTCAAACTTTCTTTCTTGAGGGGGGGAAGTGTTACGGATTCGGCCATAATTATGGTTGTTATTGTTATCATTGTTGGTTCTAGATATTATGCTTATTGTGGCTTAAGGGAAAGGGTTATTGTGGTTAAAAGGTTTAAAAGCGCTCCTGGTAAAATGTGGCCGGAAATCGGATCGTGACCCGGAAGGAAAGGGAGCGAGGAAGAAGAGGCGTGAAGAGATCGTGAAAAGACGTTTTTGTGGAAGCTCCGAACCGAGCGGTCGAGCTTACAGTGTGAGTGAACTTTGCGTCCTTGAAAGGAAGTTCGTGCGATAGGTGATATCGCCGGAGTGCTGTGGAGCCTGGGTAGTCGGGTATCTGCATTGAGGTTCCGGAGTATCCTTGCCTCAAAGCCCCGGCTCGAGTGAAAGCCGTCCGCCATTTCACCACGTGCGCTACCCTTCAGTGAAACGGTTTTTGTCGCGTCGCCGGGCATTATTCCCCGGTGGGTTGCCGGGGACGGCTGTGCCAGAAAGTGGGTTTTGGAGGATTATAAGGAGACTCGCTGATTGAACCGCAAACGTGTACGTCGGAGCGAGTCTTTGGGAGGTTTCCCATTCCACCGCTATTTTGCTGGGTGTTGGACCACGTGACCTGGGTTGCTTCAATCGTCCACGCCTCAATTGATTTTGATCTGACATTCATCCAACGATTGCTGGAGCGAATCGACTTCGCCTTGGAGGGGTACAGAGACATTGGGGAAGTGCCGTGAGTTTGGGTAAAGGACTAGATAAGGTGGTACCATCTTCAGATAGGGATTGTAGGGTGAATTGCTATTATTATTTGTGTCATGATTCCGGTGTGATTTATAATATATTATTGTTTGTTCATAACCCTTGGTGTGGTTTCCTTATTGCTTTGATTGTTTCATTTGATGGTTTCATTGAGGGTTTCATTTTTGATTAATTTCAACCAAGGATAACATGTCTTTCTGCCGGGGACCCTCTCAGGGTTCGGAGGTTTACCGAGACCAGGGGATAGGGGAGGACTCCGTAACACAGTTCCTCTTTTCTACATTCCCGAAACTCTCCTGCACTCCACCCCTCCTTCAGCGTCCTCAAACGTATTTTTGACTCGAAGGTCACAAGAAACTCATTTTGCAATAAATGTTCGTTTCCCATTAATCGTACACTTTCTAAAATCCAATCTCACCCCTCCCCTCCAAATCTTCCCCATCACCCCTTCCCTCCAAAACTTCCCCATCACCCCTCCCCTCCAAAACTTCCCCATCACCCCTCCCCTCCAAATCTGCCCCCTTACCCCTCCCCTCCAAATCTTCCCCATCACCCATCTCTTTCAAATCTTCCACCTTGCCCCTCCCCTCCAAATGTTCCCCATCACCCATCTCTTTCAAATCTTCCCCATCACCCCTTCCCTCCAAATCTTCCCCATCACCCCTTCCCTCCAAAACCTCCCCATCACCCCTCCCCTCCAAAACTTCCCCATCACCCCTCCCCTCCAAAACTTCCCCATCACCCCTCCCCTCCAAATCTATCCCCATGCCCCTCCCCTCCAAATCTTCCCCATCACCCATCTCTTTCAAATCTTTCCCCTTGCCCCTCCCCTCCAAATCTTCCCCATCACCCATCCCTTTCAAATCTCCCCCCTTGCCCCTTCCCTCCTAAACTCCCCCCACACCCCTCCCCTCCGAGACTCTCCCTCGCTCCTCCCCTCCTAGACTCCCCTCTCACCCCTCCTCCTCAAAGCGTCCTCCCCGCTTCTTCCCCCTTCCAACTTTCACCGTCATCTCCCCCAACCTTCTGCCTCGCTCTTCCCCCTCCTCAAATAACACCTCAATGTGCCTCACCCAATCACCATCAAACCGTTTGTCCACCCCATTCTTCCCTTTCTCCAAGCTATTCTGAAATCTCTGACACACCTTCAACAGCTCTCCCTACCTCTTCCACCTCTTCCACATCTTACCCTACCCCTCCCCCCCCCCCCCCCCCTGTTCTGTATCCGATGCTCCCCGTTCCTCTTCATTAACGGTATGGACCTCAAACATCCGGGGCCTTCGCTCAAAATTGACTGATCTCTCCATACAGGTTGCTTCTGACAATCCAGACGTGATCTGCTTAACAGAAACTTTCCTCCTTCATGATGTCTCTGATTCCTTGGTATCTCTCCCAGGTTACTCCCTCCTCCGGTATGATAGACCTGAGCCTCGTCCTGGAGGTGGGGTTGCTATCTTTATAAAAAACTCTCTTCCTCACTCGCCCTGCACTGCCCTCTCTCCACCTCACCCCCAGGAATACCTTTGGCTACGGCTTCCCCTTCGCTCCCACCTTTTGTTCATATGTGTGTTGTACCGTCCACCAAACAGTGATGACTCCATCTATATCTCGCTGTCTGATAATATGGACCAACTTCTATCAACCCATCCCAACTCTCTCTTCCTCGCATGTGGTGATTTCAATTGTCACCATGCCAATTGGCTGGGTGTGGGTACCTCTCTCACCAGCCATGGCTCCTCAGCAAAGGACTTCTGCGACTCACTGGGACTGACACAATCTGTCAATTTCCCGACCCGGATCTCAGTCAACGGAGCATCTTCTCTTCTGGACTTGGTTATGACTAACTTCCCTGAAAATGTCTGCTGCTCTTCTTCTGCTCCAATCGGCTCATCTGATCATGTGCTTGTTAAAGTGGACATTTCTCTGACCATTCTCAGAGAGCCTTCTCAGCGTCGACGAGTCTGGCATTTCACTCAGGCCAACTGGCACGGTCTTCAAGCAGCCATTAATCATCTGGACTGGTCTCCCATCTCTACCACCTCTGACATCAACTCACCCTGGGAATTCTTCCAAAGTAAATTGCTCTCTCTCATGCACAGATTTATCCCATCTCGTCTTCAGTTGTCATACCCTTCCTCCCGTCCATGGTACACGGAATCTTGTGGTGAGGCTGTTGCCCAGAAACAACTTGCCTTCGTCTCCTGGAAAGCAAATCCAACGGAAGGAAATCTCATTTCCTTTCACAAAGCCCGAAACAAGTGTGTCCACCCTCAGGAGAGCCAGGAAACAATATCTCTCCGTTCTCAAGACCGAACTCTCTTATCTGTCTCCCTCTTCCAAATCCTGGTCGTGTCTGGTCAAATCTGTTTCTGGTGTTTGTTCCCCCGCCATCCCCTCCGTCACCTCAAACGGCTACACGGCTGACTCCGCACGTGAAATTGCTGAATGCCTCAACTCTGTGTTTGCCTCTAAATGTTGTGTCCCAAACCCATCCCTCTCTGTACCCACGGTACCCAGTCGTACCCAGCTGCTCCTGGACTCTGTGTCCTTTCCTCCTGACAAGGTGGAAAAGTTTCTGTCAACCCTCGACTCTGATTCTGCAACTGGACCTGATGGCATCAGCCCACGGGTCCTAAAATCCTGTTCTTCCGCTCTTTCACTCCGTCTCTCTGTTCTCTTCACCCTCTCTTTTGCTCAAGGTCATCTGCCATCTGCTTGGAAATCAGCCACCATCACGCTTTGCACAAAAAAGGTGCAAAAACAGATCCTAGCAACTACAGACCAATCAGCCTTCTCCCAATTATCAGCAAAGTCATGGAATTCCATCATTGCTTCGGATATGAAATCTTTCCTCTTCTCCAATGGCTTGATCTCTGATCATCAATTTGGTTTCAGACCTGGTCACTCCACTCTGGACATGCTGCTTCTGCTTCCTCAACAATGGATGGAGGTCCTCAATGCCAAACAGGAAATTAGAGCCGTCTCCCTTGACATATTACGTGCCTTCGATACGGTCTGGCACCCCGCTCTGCTCACCAAACTCTCCTCCTTTGGTATCCATGGAAATCTCCACGCATGGCTGGCGGACTTCCTCCTGGCGGATAGTCGTTGTCAACGTGTGGCCCTAAATGGGTTTCTCTCATCTCCTCTTCCTGTTCAGGCTGGAGTTCCCCAAGGCAGTGTTCTGGGCCCTGTGCTTTTTCTGGTCTTCATCAATGATCTCTCTGACTCTCTATCTCTTTGCTGATGACTCTACTCTCTGTCGCTCCATTCCTCATCCCTCAGATCGGCAGTCTGCAGCCTCCTCACTCTCTGCAGACCTGGACAAAATCACAGACTGGGCAAACAAGTGGAACATGTCTTTCAATCCTGACAAATCTCACACTCTTACGATGTCTCTCCGAAAAGACCAACTGGACAACCCTCCCATCCACTTTCTGAATAATCCTCTCCAAGAAGTTCTGTCACTCAAGCTTTTGGGTCTCACTATCTACCATGATCTTTCCTGGGAAAACCACATTTCAAATCTGGCCTCCAAAGCCAGTTGCCGACTGGGCATCCTCCGTCGTGCGAAGTCCTTCCTTGGCACACCAGAGCTCCTCACCCCATACAAGGCTTTCATCCGCAGCTCAATGGAATACTGCTCTCCCCTCTGGGCTGGTGCTCCTGCCTCACACCTAGCTCGTCTTCACGCTGTTGAAACCAAAGCATTCAGAATTATTGGAATCTCCCACGATGAAGCTAACTCCAAGGGCCTTTCACTCACTCACCGCAGGCAGGTTGGTGGTCTTTCCGTCTTCTACCGACTCCTCTCCGGCCTTGCCCCCCCCAGCTCTCTCTGGGCTCTGTCCCCCAAATATTCCTACAGGTCGCACAAGATCTACCTGCATCCCTCTTATGGTTAAACTGCCAAAATCAAGACTCTCTGCTCACCTTCACTCCTTCATTCCTCTTTTCTCCCGCCTCTGGAACAAACTGCCTCACTCTCTTCAATCCCACTCCTCCCTCCAGGTCTTTAAAACAGCTGTTCACCACCATCTCTTATCTTCCCCCATCCAAAACCTTGATTTTTTCTACCCCCGCTAATTTCACCCCAAATCCACTTTTTTGAAATACCAACTTCTGTCCTGGAAGTCCTTGGTGTCCTTGTGTTTTGTACTTCTCCCACCCCCCTCCCCCCTTCCCACGCCTCCTCCCCCCAAGCCCTCTCCCTCCCACACATCTCCCGATGTCCCTGCTCTCAAATGTTGTGTCTGTGTGCTTCCCCTTCTCTCCCCATCTTGTCTACTGCTCCCTCCTTTTATATATTTTGTTTGTCTGTTTGATTTGTTTGTGAAATAAATGTTAGCTTTTTCACGAGCCTCGATTCTGTATACAAAAAAAAAAAAAAAAAAACACTTTTCATCATTCACATTTCATCATTCACATTTCATCATTCACATTTCATCATTCACATTTCATCATTCACATTTCATCATTCACATTTCATCATTCACATTTCATCATTCACATTTCATCATACACTTTTCATCATACACTTTTCATTATACACTTTTCTTACTCATTTTCACTCTCCATGTCAGCTCCCCCCCCCCCCCCCCCCCCCACTTTATTTTGCCACTTTTCCCTGCCCTTGGATGCTTCCTTCTCTTTCTGCTGTTCTTTTCGTTTTTTGGCTGTATCCGTTCTGTGTTACAGCTCTCCCACGAGCCTCAGTGCTGAGCAGGAGTGTGGGGTGGGGTGGGGGTGGGGGGGAGGGGGCGTCTTTTAAATAATAAAAGACAATTTGAAAGTTACGAACAGTTCGACTTATGGACAAAGTTCAGGAATGTCACCCGTTCGAAAGTCGGGAGCTGCCTGTACTTGCTAATTGGCAGTTAGTTTAGCATTGTCATAGTATATGTGACCTGATGAATATGAATGAAAAATTAGCCCCAATTCACCTTTGACCTGTCAAACCCAAAATCGAACTGCATTGATAAAGGATCATAAGTTATGATCCTGGGTCCTGGGCAGGCTTCCTGTTATTATTGTTGTTGTGCACCGCCCCTCTCTATTCCATCTCCAGGTGCTGCATGATGTCATCGCCGGGCACATAAGGCCTCCGGCGCCGAGCGATGACGCTCGCCTAAAAGGCGTAATCAGTTGCAATCCACTCCCTCGCCATTACATCTCCAGGCACTGCACAACGTCATCACCGGGTACAGGAGGAGGCCCGGTGATAACGCGTGCCGAAAATGCTTTCTCGGTTTTTACTCCGTCTGTTGTACACCGCTCCCTCCCTGTTCCATCTCCAGGCGCTGCATGATGTAATCGCGGAGCAGGAAGGCGATGACATGAAGTACATCGCCCGGCGATGACATGCGTCTAAAAATAGTACCGTTGTAGCGGTCCCCGCTGAATGTACACAATCGCCTTGCACCTGCCAGGACGCGGCCAGGGCGCGATCGCCATGCCGGGCTCGTCTGGACGGGCCCAGACGCGCCTCTCCTGGGCATGCCCGGACTCGCTGTTCCCGGGCACGCCCGAACCTCCCGGGCACGCCCGGTCTCGTCTTTCCCCGGCATGCCCGCTCTCGCCTTTCCAGGGCTCGCCCAGAGCGCCCGGGCACGCCCAGCCTCGACTTGCCAGGCCGCGTCCAGGACGCCCGGGCATGTCCAGACTCGCCTTTCCAGGGCTCGCCCAGAGCGTCCGGGCATGCCCGCTCTCGCCTTTCCAGGGCTCGCCCAGAGCGCTCGGGCACGCCCAGCCTCGACTTGCCAGGCCGCGTCCAGGACGCCCGGGCATGTCCAGACTCGCCTTTCCAGGACTCGCCCTTGACACCCGGGCATGCCCGGTCTCGGTTTTCCCGGGCAAACGCCCCGGCATAAATGTGTATATATATTGCTGCCCGATAAACGGGCTTTTCGGAATACCTGAGCTGTTTTGTTTCAACAAAGCAACTCGGACGAATTCCGTCTTTGGTTGCATCAATTCTTTCGACTCACGTTGGAGCGCAGCTCCTTCACTGGTGACCTAACGACATGGACACAGCAGTGACTCTTAAACTGCCTACCTTCTGGGAGGCTCAAGCGGCTGTTTGGTTCGCCCAGGCGGACTCCCAGTTCGCCCTGCGAGGCATCACCGCGGACGACACCCGCTTCCACCACGTCGTGGCAGCGCTCGGTTCCGCCACCGCGGCCCGCGCCCTGAGCCTCCTCGAGCACCCGCCGGCTGCTGACAAGTATGACGCGCTGAAGACGCTCCTCCTCGACGCTTTCGCCCTCACACCGGCGGCACGCGCACGGCGCATGCTCGACCTGCCCGAGCTCGGCGACACGCGCCCGTCCGAGCGCATGGACTATATGCTCTCGTTGCTCATTGAGCACTCTCCGGATTTTCTGTTCCGCGAGCTGTTCCTTCGCCAGCTGCCTCACCCGGTACGCCTCGCCCTGGCTGGCACGTCGATCACCGATCCCCGCGCCCTCGCCAGGGAAGCCGATAAGATCTCCTCGGCGGGCCAACACATCGGCGCGGCTACCTGGAGCCTGCCGCCGTCCGAGGCGACGCCCACGACGCCCGAGCGCCCTGCGCGGTTGGAGGCCGAACTGCCGGTGCAACTGGCGGCCGCCACGCCGCGCCGACCGCTTCCGACACAACGGCCGGGGCCTCCACCTGACCAGGCGTGGTGTTATTACCACGCCAGGTTCGGACACAAGGCTCGGACGTGCCGACCCCCGTGCACTTTCGGCAAGTCGGGAAACGGCCGGGCCGGCGTTCATTCCCAGCCATGAGCGCCGGCCACTCGGGCAACTTGCTTTTTATTCGGGACAAAGCGTCCGGGCGGCGTTTCCTTTGTGACACCGGTGCCCAACTGAGCGTTATACCCGCCTCCGAGCAGGCCAGGCGGGACGCCGTTTGCGGCCCCTCTTTGGTCGCTGCTAATGGCTCGGCCATACGCACTTTCGGCCCGCGCGACGTCACCCTCTGCTTCGGCAGCCAGCGCTTTCAGTGGACCTTTGTGACCGCCTGCGTCCCCATGGCTTTGCTGGGCGCCGACTTCCTCTGCGCGCACGGGCTGCTGGTCGACGTCAAACGTCGTCGCCTTGTCAACGCCGAGACCTTCAGCTCCCTGGCGTGCACGATGAGCAGCTCCGCGCCGACCGAACTGGCGTGCGCCCTCCCGACGGCGAATGAGTTCGCTCGCCTGCTCGCGGAATTCCCGGCCCTCACGCGGCCGACGTTTTCGGCCGTCGCAGTGCGGCATGGGATCGAGCACCACATACCTACTACGGGCCCGCCGGTCTACGCCAGGGCCCGCCACCTCGACCCGGCCAAGCTCGCCGTGGCAAAGGCCGAGTTCGACGCGTTGGAGCACCTCGGCATCGAGCGGCGCTCCAATAGCGCGTGGGCCTCACCACTGCACATCGTGCCAAAGCCGGGGGGCGGATGGCGCCCGTGTGGCGACTACCGCCGCCTCAACGACGCTACCACCCCCGACAGGTACCCGATCCCGCACATCCAGGACTTTTCCGCCCGTTTGGCGGGACGGGTCATATTTTCCAAAATTGACTTGATACGGGGATACCAACAGGCACCTGTCCGGGCGGCCGACGTCCCGAAGACGGCCGTCATCACGCCGTTCGGCCTGTTCGAATTTTTGAGGATGCCGTTTGGCCTCAAGAACGCGGCCCAGGCGTTCCAGCGCTTAATGGACGGCGTGCTGCGCGACCTGCCATTTATTTTCGTCTATCTGGACGACATCCTCATCGCCAGCACGTCCCGCGCCGAGCACCTCCTCCACCTCCGAACACTGTTCGGTCGCCTCAGCGAGCACGGCTTAATTGTGAACCCGGCCAAATGCCACTTCGGCACGACGACCGTTGACTTTTTGGGCCACCGCATCACCAAGACCGGGGCCGTGCCGCTGCCGACCAAGGTCGAGGCCATCACCACGTTCCCGCGTCCCCGTTCCATCAAGGCCCTATAAGAGTTCCTCGGCATGGTGAATTTTTATCACCGATTCGTGCCCCGCGCTGCTCAGCTCATGCGGCCCCTTTACGAGGCCCTCCGGGGCAAGCCGGCCAAGCATGACATCGTTTGGTCCGCGGCCATGGACGCGGCCTTCGCGAGCGCAAAACGGGCCCTCGCCGACGCAACGCTGCTGGCTCACCCGGTGCTCAACGCGCCCATCGCCCTCACTACGGACGCCTCCAACTACGCGGTGGGTGCCGTCCATGAACAATGGGTGGACGGGGTTTGGCAGCCACTCGCCTTTTTCAGCCGGCAGCTCCGGCCGAACGAGTTAAAATACAGCACGTTCGACCGCGAGCTGCTCGGTCTATTCCTGGCCGTTCGCCATTTCCGACACCTCCTGGAGGGCCGCCCGTTCACGGCTTTCGTCGACCACAAGCCGTTGGTCTACGCAATGGCCAAAGTCACGGAGCCGTGGTCGGCCCGCCAGCAGCGCCACCTCTCCGCCGTGTCGTATTTCACCACGGACATCCGGCACGTCGCCGGCAAAGACAACGCCGTGGCCGACTGTCGTTCTCGGGCCAGCGCGAACGCGGTCCACCTCGGCGTGGACTTCACGCTCATGGCGGCCGACCAGACCACCGACACCTCGGTGCAGGCCCTCCGGGCGGCGGACACGGGCCTCCGCCTGGCCGACATCCCCTTCGCGGGCACCGTCCTGCTCTGCGACGTCTCCCAGGGCCAGCCTCGCCCCATCGTGCCCGTTTCCTGGCAGCGCCGCATCTTCGCCTCCATCCACGGCCTTTCTCACCCGGGCCGGAAAGCTTCTCAGAAGCTGGTGTCGGCACGTTTCGTCTGGCACGGCCTGCGACGGAACGTCCGCGACTGGGCCAACGCCTGCACGGCCTGCCAAGGTCCACCGCCACACCCAGGCCCCGCTAGCACCTTTCACCGTGCCTGCACGGCGTTTCGACCACGTCCACGTGGACCTGGTGGGTCCCCTGCCCCCATCGCGGGGGTTCACCCACCTGCTCACCATGGTGGACAGGACCACCAGGTGGCCGGAGGCCATGCCCCTCACCTCCACCACCACCGCCGACGTGGCGCAGGCGTTCATCGCCACCTGGATCGCGCGCTTCGGCGCACCGGCGGACATCTCGTCCGACCGCGGCCCACAGTTCACGTCCGAACTTTGGGGCGCGGTCGCCCGCTCGTTGGGGGTCACGCTGCACCGCACCATGGCTTACCACCCCCAAGCCAACGGGTTGTGCGAGCGGTTTCACCGCTCCATGAAGGCCGCACTCATGGCCGGCCTTCAGGACGACAGTTGGACCGACCGGCTGCCGTGGGTCCTTTTGGGCATCCGCACGGCCCCCAAGGAGGACCTCCGGGCGTCCGCGGCCGAGCTCGTCTTCGGCCAGCCGCTCCGCGTCCCGGGCGAGTTCGTGCCCGACGCTACCAGTCCCTGGTCCGCCGCACACCAGCGCTCGGACCTCCAGGAGGCCGCCCGCCGATTTGCCCCCGTGCCAACGTCCCGCCACGGTGGCCCCCAGTCCTACGTCCCCCCGGCGCTTCGCACAGCGGAGTACGTCTTTGTGCGTCATGACGCGCACCGGGGGCCACTCCGGCCGCCGTACGACGGGCCCTTCCGGGTCCTGCGACGGGGCGACAAGTCCTTCGTCGTCGACGTCGGCGGCCGGTCGGACCGGATCTCTGTGGACCGCCTCAAACCGGCGCACGTGGACGTCGACCGACCACCACGGTTGGCCCTTCCTCCGCGGCGAGGCCGCCCCCCCCGTCTACAGTTCCCCCCGCTCGACCACCCACCACTGGATCTGACCCCCCCCCCCCCCCCCCCCACGACCCTCCAGGGGTCGCTTCGGCCGGGTCATCCGGAACCCCCTTAAATTGACCCTGCCGGTGCAGGTCGATTCTGGAGGGGTGTGTGTAGCGGTCCCCGCTGAATGTACACAATCGCCTTGCACCTGCCAGGACGCGGCCAGGGCGCGATCGCCATGCCGGGCTCGTCCGGACGGGCCCAGACGCGCCTCTCCTGGGCATGCCCGGACTCGCTGTTCCAGGGCACGCCCGAACCTCCCGGGCACGCCCGGTCTCGTCTTTCCCGGGCATGCCCGCTCTCGCCTTTCCAGGGCTCGCCCAGAGCGCTCGGGCACGCCCAGCCTCGACTTGCCAGGCCGCGTCCAGGACGCCCGGGCATGTCCATACTCGCCTTTCCAGCACTCGCCCTTGACACCCGGGCATGCCCGGTCTCGGTTTTCCCGGGCAAACGCCCCGGCATAAATGTGTATATATATTGCTGCCCGATAAACGGGCTTTTCAGAATACCTGAGCTGTTTTGTTTCAATAAAGCAACTCGGACGAATTCCGTCTTTGGTCGCGTCAATTCTTTCGACTCGCGTTGGAGCGCAGCTCCTTCACTGTATTTTCCAGTGTATTAACCACGCTTTTTTTAATCAGAAAAAAGGGTAAAGTTGGGGTTGTGGTTAATACAGATATAGAAAACAATCAGTCTTAAAAACAATCAATGCTGAATTTAAATTATATTCCAATGTCATACAGATACCAGCAGATCTATATTCCACACATCAGGGAACGTTTAGAGCTTTCATAATTATGTAAAACCATGGACGTACAAGCGATCTCGGTTGCACGTTTTTACCCGTTGCTTCAGGGACAGTAACCCCGACATGTCATCGCGTTCCTGTCAATTATGATTGATTCACAAACAGGACTGAGGAATGATTGATGGGAATAACCACCTGGTCTCACATCAAATAAGAATTATTGACAATAGCTAAAGTCTAACTACGGAGCACCCAAGTCAAATAAGCTTGCGCGCAAACTTCCGTGCATCCGACAACAGGCTGGGGGTGGTCACGTGACCTTCATGAAGGGCCGTTTTGTGCTCCGCGAATGCCTCATTTCTCAACCTTACATGGTTGGCTTACTTCACCAGATTATGTCACACAGACCCATCTTGACTTTGAATAGAACGGCTTTTCCCGCTGTTAGAGTATAAAATCCACTCTATTTTAAGCTCACTGGGTTGATTACCAATACGATTGATCGGTAATCATCATTTTTTCTACCCTATTTGAAGCAAGAGCAAGTCCACCGATACCCCTCCTCTCTCTTTAACTTCTTGAAAATGAGAAGAAGACTGTTTGATGAAATTAAGCAGACATGGGAATAAGCATGTCGATACCTCCATCACTTCATCCCATACAAAGTTAATGTACAAACGTATTTAGATCTAGATCAGAATATATAAATATATATATACTGAAACGCAAAAGAAACTTACCACCTTTGAAACCTTTAAATATCAACAATAACACTGCGTGTAGTAAATGTGTGAACTTATTGAACGTAAATGTGTGAACTTGCTTATATATAATAAGTATATATAATAAGTAATAAGTACATTAACTTTGAACATTAACTTACTTATATATAATATTGTTGCGGATATGAGGATTGTGTTTTTTTTTATTGTGTGCTTTATTATTACTAGGGCATGCCCGTACTATATCTATATCTAAAATTATATCCCCCCCCTCTATTTACATGAAATGGTTTGGTCCAAAGCGAACGGCTTGCGAGTGGTGACAATCCCCCCCCTCTATTTACATGCAATGGTTTGGTCCAAAGCGAACGGCTTCCGGAGTTTGGTAAAGAAATCGCCATCGCGTGCACAAACGCGCAGGAAAGCGAATGAATCGCAAATTCGTTTTTATTAGTTGTAAAACATAGTTTAACGCCAACATAGTTTGCAAACGTGAAATAAATGAATACGCTCTCAAATGTGCCATCCGAGGCAGAGTGTGCCCGCCACGTTCGGCACACGCGATCGTTCGCTGCTCTCTGATTGGTTGAATCGTTTTTTGGACATAGCTCGGTAAGTAATTGTCCGATTAATATGAAACCTTGAAAAGGCACATCCTCGGGTCCCCAGCAATATACCTGGCAAGTTAAAAGTATATCGGACCCGTGGTTGTCGAGAAACAGCGGTCACAGACAAACGTACAGACGTACAGACAGACAGACAGAGATTACTGGAATTATAGATAGATTATTGGTTATTCTGCGCCTCCTGCCTCCGGAGCTGTGTAAAGGTCAAAAGGGCGTCCCATAATTAGTCCACAAGCATACACGTCAGCCAATCATAGAATACCCCTGTTCGATAGTTATATCTTATTCTGTGTTTTAGGGTAAGGCTGTGTCTCCCATTAATAGAAGTACTCCATTGCACCAAGTGAAAGAGATAGATTCCCTTCATTCCCATTCCCAAAACCTCCATTCCCCCTTTTCGTCGATTGGAAACTACCTCCGCTCCAATTGCCGCCATTGACCACGAGGCAGGGTTGGGGAAGAAAGGCGGGTCCCCACCTCGTCATAGAGGGGAGGAGTGAACCAGCCCTTGCCGACCAACCCAGAACGAGGGGTTGGCTTTAGAGGGCGGAGAGAGAACGTTTTGGGGAGGTTCGCAAAAGGGTCAAGGGTGGGGCTTATATAACCCGAGGCAGAGGCCCCCAGAGAGAGTCGAGGAGGGAGGAGATCAGAAGACAGAAAGGCCTTGAGTTGGACTAAGCAAGAGAGGAAGTTGTTGGACTGGGTGGGACTAAGAAAGAGAGAGAAAGAGTCCTGAAGCTTGTGAGAGAAAGAGAGAGAACCCGTCACACCAACCCCCCACCAGCCGCGTTGGCTCCACCAAGCGTTCACCTCCACCAAGGCTCCACCAAGCTCCGAGTTGGCTCCACCAAGCGTTCACCTCCACCAAGCTCCACGTTGGCTCCACCAAACGACCCGTTACCCCACGCACACCACAGGATCGGTGGCCGTCGAGGTCCAGCCCGACGTTCCGTGCGGGATCAAGCTCCAGCCAGCTCCGTGCCTTCCTCCCCCTCCAGCCATCCACCTCCTGCCATTCCTGTCATTCCCCGCGTGAGTCTGTCTTTTGTTTGTTCTGTCCTGGGTTAATTAAGACTGTAGGTAAGCTAGTATTTTCACTGTGTCACCTGCGTCTTATGTGCTTGTAAATAAACGTGACTGCTTTCTTTTTGCTTATGTGTGTAAATAGTAAATAAATTTAGTAGTATTTCCAAACCTCTCTTTGCCTTCGTCTTCCTCTTTGCATTCGTCGTTTTAGTCTTTTCCCTCATTGAATAGCGGTGGCGCGATCCGGCCAAAGTTTGGGGCAAATCCGGTATTAGTCGGGGAATAACTGTTCGGTCGCGGTAATATCAACCGCTCGGTAAAATAACATCTTTAACCGCGTCCGTAACAATATATTATAAGAACTTACCCGCTGGGCGTTAAAATTCCCATCCACAACCACCAGTGGCGTCCTGTACCGGCCTGATATGGCAGCCCACACCATCACACTTGGGCCACCCCACCTGTTGGCTTGACGCACGCAACAATCGGCATATCGCTCGCCAGTTCTTCTCCAGACACGCTCACACCCATCAGGACTGTCCACACAGAACCTTGACTCATCGCTGAAAGCGACCTCGTTCCACTGCGCCAAGGTCCACCGCTGATGCTGCTGGCACCATCTCTGTCGGTTGCGGCGATGGGCAGCCGTCATCACGGGGCCTCTGTATGGTCTTCTGGCAGTCAGACCATAGTCATGCAGTCGTCTTCGTGCAGTATCATTGGAGATCTGTGGGTTTGCACGCCCCGGAGTTTCTGCCGCAGTGCGGGATGCTGGACGGAATCGATCCCGCAGGTGACTTCGGACCATCTGCCTGTCCTGCCTTGCAGTGAGTGGTGACTCTTGGCCTCCCTGATCGAGGTCTGTCATCTGCAGAGTTGTGGAGGGTGTCTCTGTCCACCAGGGCCGATATCGTCTGGTGTGAACAGCCAAGGCGACGTGCCACCTCATGGTAGCTCAGTCCGCCTTGCAGCATGCCCAGGGCACGCTGCCGTTGATCCCTTGACAATCGTGGCATGTTGATTGAAATGCCCATTTTGCACTGGCCTTTTTAAAGCCAATATCAAGACATCACGTGCAGCTCATTAAAATCATCCCGTACCCCTTGGCTAATCACTGACAGTCAAAACGGCTGTTCAACAGCTGTGCTATGAAGTGACCATTGAAGGTTCAAGTGACCATCCGTGACCGTTTTTTCTGACAGTGAGGACACTATTGTCCACAAATAAGTTCACACATTTACTACACGCAGTGTTATTGTTGACATTTAAAGGTTTCAAAGGTGGTAAGTTTCTTTTGCGTTTCAGTATATATATTTCAGTATATATATTTCAGTATATATATTTCAGTATATATATTTCAGTATATATATATATATATATATATATATATATATATATATATATATATATATATATATATATATACATATACACACACACTCAACCCTCGGCTATCGCGAACTCAGCTATCGCGTTTCTCTGCTATCACGGCGACCTAAAAAACTGCACAACACACGACTATCGCGCCCCAAATACGCGCTATAGCGCACCGGGTTTTACATCATAACCGAGCGTGGGGAAAGAGAAATCAAGAAGAGGAAGAACTTAACTTACGCTCAGAAATTCGAAATTGTGCACGTGATAGACAATGGTGAAACAAAGCGAAGTGTTGGAAAGAAATTTGGGATAAATGAGTTAACAGTGCGAGGTATTTACCAAAACCGTGATTATCGTAGAAACGTAGATAAGATTTAACATTCAACAGTGAAGCAAGGTGCTCCTTTATTAATACGGCACTGGCAGGTTACGAGCAGTATCATGCCCACGTCAACTCCCTCCGCCAGCGCCACATCACCGAATTCGTACGGCCAGATTCGGCGTCAGAACAAGTCTAATCGGGGGACATTAGGGTAACCGCGGGGGGGGGGGGGGGGGGGGCACAAACTGCCGTTCGAGAACTCAATCTATGATGTAAATGCTTGATAATAAGAGTTTGCCGTCAACAACCAACACACCAACCCGGTTCCAATTTAAAAACATTCTGCAAAGTCTCTCTCTTTTTTTTTTTACACACACGCACACACACACACACACACACACACACACACACACACACACACACACACACACACACACACACACACACACACACACACACACACACACAATAGCCGCCGTGCAAGTTTGGCGCCAAGGGCTTGGCCTGCGGGTGGGTGTGGGGGGCACAATAACTCATTTGGGTGGGCATGTCCCGCGAATGCCCCCCCCCCATGACGCCGACCCTGCTTCCGGCGTCGCAACGAGGCACAGCCCTCTGTCTTTGAAGAGCCCTCTGACGTTGAGCGCTTCTCTGGTGCTGCAGCTGACGCAATGCTGGACGAGTTAGAGGCACGTAGGGGTGGTCAATAAGACTCCACCCAAGCCTCGGAACCTACCCAACCACCTCAGCCCCTCATCGTCCCCAAAAAGGTAAATAAAACGGTAAAAAAGTACTTTTTTTTACCATTTTATTTTTAGTTACATATTGTGATTCTTGTTTTAATGTTTCTTTATATGGTAGAAACACTTGGTAAAAAAGTGGCAAAAATAGGTTAAATATGTGGTAAACTTGGGGGTCCTGGCACCAATTAGAATTATTACCATACGTTCCTCAGTTCGGCTATCGCGATTTCGGCTGACGCGCACCGATAGCGGCACCGATTAGGCGCGATAGCCGAGGGTTGAGTGTTTGTGTGTGTGTATGTGTGTGTATGTATATATATATCAGGGTGAAAAACAGGGGTGAGGTTAAAATACACAGTCATCATAAATGCACCGGAAAATACGGAACTCGGTTTTCACACCATTTGTTTTCTTTCTTGCTTTCTTGTTTGTTTGTTTGTTTGTCTGGACAATATCTCAGCCATCCTTTGTGTTGGGCAGCTGAAATTTGGGCACAATTGTGAGCAAGTGCTTTGGCAAAAACGGTATTTTTTATTTTTTCAATTAATTGATTAATTACCTAATTATTACCGATTTGTTGAGTACTTATTTATTTTCTTTCTCATCTGGGCAATATTTCAGGAACCTTTTGAGCGAGGAAGCTGATATTTGGATACAACAGTGACCACGTGATTTGGCCATAAAAGGTATTTTTGATTTATTGATTAATCAATTAATACATTAATAATTTATATTTCAATTAATCAATTAATTAATTTTCAAAAAGTTACAGATTCTGATGAAACAGTGGTGGTTCAGGTATGCTATGAGCCAATTGATTAATAAATTAATTATTTTAGGATTATTATTTATTAATTTCAATTATGCAAATTAATCAATCAATTATTGTACACTGCTCACCTCCCAATTCTGTCCCCATGACCGCACGGTGGCATTGCCGGGCACCCCGGCAATGTCGAGTGCTGGAGGATATGTTATTTATTTATTTGGCATGGGAGCGATGCACTTTGTAGCTCTACTTGTTTTCTTTCTTGTTTGCCCAGGTGATATCTCAGCCATTGTTTGAGCGCAGAAACTGAAATTAGGCCACAATAGGGAACAAGCGCTTTGGCAAAAACTGTATTTTCTATTTTTTATTAATCAATTAATTAATTAATTATTATCGATTAATTAATGATTGTCTTTCTCATCTGGGCAATATCCCAGGCACCTTTTGAGCTAGGACGCCAATATTTGGACATGGCAGTGACCAAGTAATTTTGCTATAAAAGGTATTTCCAATTTATTGATTAATCATTAAATTTTTCAAATAATTAATTATTTTTCAAAAAGTTACAGATTCGGATGAAACAGTTGTGGTGTCGGTATGCTATTAGCCAATTGATTAAGAAATAAATTATTTTACGATTTTTATTTATTTATTTTAATTAATCAATTAAATAATCAGTTACACCACCTTTTTAATCAATCAATTTATCTTTTCTACTTCTATTAATCCACCACAAACCCACCTCCTTCAAATTCCCTGTTTTCTTTCCTGAGAGCCCCTGTAGCGTCCAGCTTGTTTATCCCATGTATCCCACCCCAGCCCTCTCTCTTCCACAAATCTCCTGATGTCCCTAATCCCTAATGTTGTTGCACTTCCCTCTCTCCCCCTCTTGCCTCCCGCTCCCTTTATTATATGTTCTATGTGTTAGCTCTCATACGAGACTAGACTAAGTCTACAAATTTTTTTTAAAAATACTCCCTCCCAATTCCGTCTCCATGTGCTGCAGGCGCCCCGGCAATGTTGTGTGCTGGAGGATATGTTATTTATTTATTGGGGATAGGAGCGGTGTACTTTGAATTCCGATTTCACTTGTCAATCAAGACAGTTCTTTGCTTCAAAAAACAAAAAAGCTTCAAACATTGCTTCAAAAAAAGGGGACCAAAAAAACAACAACAACCACGGTCCCCGAAAAGGCCAACCCCCGCTTTGCGGGGAAAAATGGCCTCTAAACGGTGGTTAATCAAGACAGTTCACCAATTGCTCCAATCGTTCTCCTTGATCATCTCGTATGTCCCCGTATTTCTTTATATCTCTTCATATCTCCTCGTATCTCTTTGTATCCCTTTTCGGATCTCTCTGTCTCTCTCTCGATCCAGACAGACACGCCTTATATGTGTCTAGGGAGTGGCGTAGTCTGGCGGGGGTCAAAGGTGACGCCCCGCCTTTTCCAGGTATGGTCGCTGGGAGCAAAGGTCATGCAACGCCCCCTTTGGTGCTTGTGTGGCATGCTCATTGGCCCAAATGACCCTCATTTTTAAAGTTTCATCAATAAATCTTGTTTCAATCAATATATCAATAAATAAGTTTAATAAATCTTGTGACGTCAACCTCTCAGTGAGCTTGTTGGTCAGAAAAGATACTCATTCACTCATGGGACAGGCCATGGGTCTCAGCTCCCGACTTAACTAACCCGAACAATTCATAAAGTTTATTGTGGTCTTCAGTTATACTAAAGAAATAACTATAGTTATACTAAAGATGTATTATTTAACTCATAGGATCCAGAACCACAACAATATACAAGGTAAGATAAGATAATTAGAGAGTTCCTCACCTGTGTTCCAACACGCTCATATGACTTGTAACGTACACGAGCACATGCATCAGGAGGCAGCATGCTGGGAACCTGCCCGGAGGTGCTCCCAGCTTCGCCAGAGTCAAATGTCAGGAGCTAGAAGCATGAGAGGGTGGGTGGGGGGCAGATTGCTTTCCTCAACAAGGAAAGAGATGTGTAAGAACATTGAATTAAATTGCTTACAGTAAAAAAACAACCAGCGATTTGATTTATAATAGGGCGGTCATCTCTCTTTAGAAACAAGCACACGTTGGACCGAAACACCACCAATTTGTACCAAATAGCAAAGGTGGGCGGTCCGCTTCGAAAGTCCGCTTATCCGCTGCAGCGGACTAACGTTTCCGAAGCGGATAAGCGAATCGGAACAACCCCCGGAAACCGAAGCGGATAAGCGTAAGCGGACGACCGAAAAATTAAAGCGCATCGCGATTCGCCAAATCAGCTGTTAGCCTGAGCCGTTACTCTAGAATTGTGAATATTTATTTAAGTGAATAATAAGCGAAAACTGAATATTTTATTGGACGCTAGAGCGGCAATAACGTCAAGATGGAGAGATTTCTGACTCTCCAGCCCAGCGGCAATGCCAGGGACAGGCACACGAGCGACGCAAACCAGCAGTCCAGCCCAGCTCGAGCAGTACGGACTACCTGTTCGCCATGGAGGAGGGGCAGCAGGAGGAGAACCTCGAGGAGAAGATCAGGGAAGAGGTCAACAACTGGTCGAGGAAGCCGCTGAGGGGGAACCCGGGGCTCTCGCCCAATCTCTTCCCGCTCGAGTTCCGTGATGCTTGGGTAACTCTATTTCTCAGGCATAACACGCCGCTCCCGAGCTCTGCCTCGGTCGAGCGCGTGTTCAGCTACGGGTCGGACATCCTCAGGCCTAAGAGGTCGGCCCTGGCTGCACCGAACTTCGAGGCCCTCGTCTTCATGAAGGGCAACCTCCAAATCCTCAAGAAGGCCCACGAGGTGGAGGAGGAAGACGAGGACTAGTCAACAGACTGCTAGTCTGTTGACTAGTAGACTCTCTTGTCAAAGAAAGGACGGGCAAATTGATTTTTCTTTAATGTAACTTGCATATATTAAAATTATATTTAAATTAACTGTAGAGTAGAGTAGAGTCGAGTGGAAAACTTTATTTCAATAAATTTTGAATAAATTTTATTTAAATAAAAATGTATATTTTTGATCTTAAAAGCTTTGTTTGTCTTTGTAGTAGTTAGAAATGGCTATTTAGGCTTAAAAAGCATTAAATTCCCTTTAGAAACGTCAAAAATCGCTTTAAAAACGTCGAAGCGCTTTTAAAAAATCGAATCGAAGCGGATAAGCGGATAAGCGGTAAGCGGACTAAGATTTTCGGCCGCTGAAGCGTATAAGCGAATCGGACTACACGGGCTGGCGGAGCAGATAAGCGGTAAGCGGACTTAAAATTTTCCGAATCGCGCCCACCTTTACCAAATAGTTTTAGGCTTACGAGAAAAGTACAGGCTGTCAACAAAGCCTTATTCCGGTTTAAAAATAATGTTACAACCAAACCAAAAAAGACACAATGATGTTTTTTTGCATTTCCTCACAATTCATAAAGTTTATTGTGGTCTTCAGTACACCTAAGCATGCACTCCTTTAGTGGCACCTAACACGTTTTAATTTCAATAATACAAAACAAATTGAGAGGATCAAGGCAGACCAGCCTTGCTGCCTTTGCGGTGCCCAGGTTCAATTTTTTGTTTGATCAAAAAAATATATAATTTTCTTGTAGGTTTGCATTAATTTGAAGCAACTTTTACTAAATATATTTTCTCTCTGAGGAGCATTTCAATGTTTCAGGGTGGGGCAGACAGACAGAGGGAATTAGCCAATTATATAATGAATATAGATATAGATAGATAGCCTCTACAATAAATTTTATGACCCTTTTTGAACACCCACATTTAATGGAAGTTTGATTTCATATAGGCATTATGGCACAGCAGTCTCTACTTTTGTTATAGTGATTATATTTCCTTTGCATTGCCTTGTATTCTATATGTCTATGCATGTCAGAGGCAAGACAAAGATCAAAATAGGTTTTATTTGCTGCCCAAACTGCTCAGTTTGCCAATTATCTTCCTTCTGCCATAGTTTGCCCACCTCGGTGTATTGTGGCTCCTGTAGATCAACCAGCAAGCTCATGGGTTCGTGAGCTTGTCTGAGGCTCTCCAACACCTCCAGCTGCCCAAACGTCACATCCATTGACACACTTTGTGTCACATTGCCCGTCCGCCGCTCGAGGCTCAGCCGCACGGAGGTGCCTAAGAGACTGTAATCACAGTCAGAACGGCATTTTTTCTTTTCTCATCAGTGACTTATCACTTCTCATCAACCTTACGACAAGAGAAAATATCACCAAACAATAAAAAACGATGAAACAAAATGTTGCACAGCAGAGTCTCGTTATAATGAACATATCATTTCTGCGGAGATTGTCAAATCAAAAATAATTCGACAGGGCTTCTGCTCCACTACACGCTCAATTAACGGAATGGATAAATAAATGCATGCATCCTTGGGATCTCTTTTCCAAAATGGTGCAATCCAAAAAAATTGGAATGGTACTTTGGTAGAGTGCATACCTGTGCCAGGCTGAAAAGTTTATGTTTTGTATCCCACTGATAGGCCTGATCTGCATCCGGACCTTACCCGGGATTTTTTTTTGTATACAAGATCGAGGCTCGTGTAAGAGCTAACATTAATCACAAAAAAAACCAAACGGACACATAAAAAAACATATATTAAAGGGAGCGGGAGACAAGATGGGCAGAGAGAGGGGAGCACACAAGTACAACAGTCGAGAACAGGGACACGGGAGATCTGTGGGAGAGATAGGGCTTGGCGGGAGGAGGCATGGGAAGGGGGAGAGGGGGTGGGAGCGGTATAAAACACATGGACACTGCCAGGACTTCAAGGTAAGATGTCGGAATTACAAAAAAGTGGATCTGGGGTGAAATTAACAGGGGGGTTGAAAAGATCAAGGTTTTGGATGGGGGAAGATAAGAGATGGTGCTGAACAGCTGTTTTAAAGACCTGGAGGGAGGAGTGGGATTGAAGAGAGTGAGGGAGTTTGTTCCAGAGGTGGGAGAAAAGAGGAATGAAAGAGTGAAGGTGAGCAGAGAGTTTTGATTTGGCAGTTTCACCGGAAGAGCAAATCTTGTGTGACCTGTAGGAATATTTGGGGGACAAAGCAGACAGAGCTGGGGGAGCTAGGCCAGAGAGGAGTCGGTACAAGACAGAAAGTCCACCAACCTGCCTGCAGTGAGTGAGTGAAAGGCCCTCAGAATCAGCTTCATCGTGGGAGATTCCAATGATTCTGAAAGATTTGGTTTCAACAGCGTGAAGCCGAGCTAGGTGTGAGGCAGGAGAACCAGTCCAGAGGGGAGAACAGTATTCCATTGAGCCGTGGATGAAAGCCTTGTATGTGGTGAGAAGTTCAGGTGTGCCAAGGAAGGACTTCGCACAACGGAGAATGCCCAGTCAGCGACTGGTTTTAGAGGCCAGCTTGGAAATGCGGTTTTCCCAGGAAAGATCATGGCAGATAGTGAGACCCAAACGCTTGAGTGACAGAACTTCTTGGAGAGGATTGTTGAGAAAGTAGATGGGAGGGTTGCCTAGACGGTCTTTTCGGAGAGACATAGTAAGCGTGTGAGATTTGTCAGGATTGAAAGACATGTTCCACTTGTTTGACCAGTCTGTGATTTTGTCCAGATCTGCAGAGAGTGAGGAGGCTGCAGACTGCCGATCTGAGGGAAGAGGAATGGAGCGGCAGAGAATGGAGTCATCAGCAAAGAGATAGAGAGGATTTTCCAGAGAGTCGGAGAGATCATTGATGAAGACCAGAAAAAGCACAGGGCCCAGAACACTGCCTTGGGGAACTCCAGCCTGAACAGGAAGGGGAGATGAGAGAAATCCATTCAGGGCCACACGTTGACTATGACCAGAGAGGAAGTCTGCAAGCCATGTGTGGAGATTGCTATGAATACCATAGGAGGAGAGTTTGGTGAGCAGAGCGGGGTGGCAGACCGTATTGAAGGCACGTGATATGTCAAGGGAGACGGCTCTGATTTCCTGTTTGGCATTGAGGACCTCCATCCATTGTTGAGACAGCAGGATCTAATCGGCTTGTTCTTGTTGCCTACCCAACTCATCCACCAAGTTTTTTTCATAACCCGTGCACATTGTGCTATATATCGTTTTTGGCTTTATAGTTCAATGGTGAAGAATCACTTAAAATTCTAGTACAGTATCCGGATCTTAACCAAAATCAAATCAATCCGTCCTTACCACACACCCAACCGGTCTATCAAGTTTCGTCTGAATCCGTCCACAATTCTTTGAAATATTGTGCTCACAGACGAACAAACAAGCAGGGGCGAAAATACATAACCGATGTCAACCTTCGGTGGCAGAGGTAATAAAAGAAAACAAATTCTACATTTTGCCTTGTGTGACTCCACCCATAGTTTACAGTTGGCAACAGAAATTTTGTGAATGGGCCTTAACTCAACATTTTGCTAAACGGATTTAAGTAATTAAAAAACAAAAACATTCTATCTTTCATTATTCATCATATCCAGCTGAAATTCATTTGTAAACATGACCGATAGTCCAATAACGGAGTAGCCGGGCTTGTTTGATACTTTATTTGAAGAGGCTCGTATGACCTGGGTGGAGATAATGTACCAGTTATCAAATAATGTAAGTATTCAACTTTTTGACTTCAGGCATGGACAGCCGGCTCGTGAATGACTTGGATAAAAAAAATGGCGAATGGCAAACGATGAACCAATAAATTCCACATTCCTGTGTCACCTTCAGTCGAACGTCATGCATTCACAGTACATTCTCTGTATTTTCATTCTAAACAGCATCATTAATCATTCAAATTACAAATTAATACTACAATATTAATATATCAAAATATAATGTTGAATCCATGAATGTCATGGTTAGAAAGTAGAAACCCTCATGTCATTTCCTCATTAGTTTAAACTCAATCTGTCTAAAACTCAATCTGTCTATTTTCATTCCAAACAACATCATTCCAATCATACATTAACACTATCACAAAATACAGTGAAACCTTGACTTACGAGTGCACCAACTTACGAGTTTTCCGAGATACGAGCCGTCGCTCGGTCGATTTTTTGCTTTGTGATGCGAGCCGAGATCTGAGTTACGAGCGAGCGAGCTTACGCCACCCGCCACTAGGTGGCCCAGCGAGCGTTCAGTTCACGTGGTTATCTTGCCGTGCAAGCATCTCTGCCGTATCGCTGTTGCTTTGTTTTCGCATTTTGTTTATTTTGGAAAATTTCTTAGTTTTAACCATGGGTCCTAAGAAATTGAGTGCCAAGGGCAGTGCTGAGAAGAAGAAAAGGATGATGTGCTTGGATATAAAACACGTAATCATCGAAAAACATGAGCGAGGTGTGCGTGTTGTCGACTTGGCGAGGCAGTACGATCGTAGTACTTCTACGATATGTACGATTTTGAAGCAGAAGGAGTCGATAAAGGCTATAATGCCAGCCAAGAGCGTTAAGATTATTTCAAAGCTCCGGACCTCTGTCCATGAAGAGATGGAGAAGTTGTTGTTTGTGTGGTTGACAGTATGAGTAAATACAGTGAGGAGTGTGAGTAAATACACTTAATAAAACCAGTTTATTTCTTTACATTCTCTTTTATTATGTACAGTATATACGAGGTCGTGCTTGTTTATACATTATTTGTTATTTATAAAGTACATTTTTCTTATTTAAAAACACGTAACAAAAAAAATTGGTGTGGTTTTTGGGGGGCTGGAACGGATTAATAGCATTTCAATTCATTTTAATGGGGAAATTTAATTTGAGAAACGAGCAAATTGAGTTACGAGCTCGGTCACAGAACGAATTAAACTCGTAAGTCAAGGTTTCACTGTACTGTGTTAAATCACGAATGTAATCGAGATATTATCAAACCAGTGAACCATCATCTGTTCACTTCCAGATTCGGGAGCAAGTTCCGTGTCGATCGCATTTCAAAATCATAATTGTTTTGAGGAATTTCTGACACCTCCAACCTACCTTAAGACCCTAAAACCTAAATCATCTGATATGGAAGTGCCAGGAAGATGATATGGAAATCCCAGCTTTTAGGGCTGGGACCCTAAAACATTCCACGGAAAGTTCTTAGATTTCCTTTTAGTAAAATATGCAAGTGCAATGGTTACTAAACGCATCCCCGTCATATTGCCAGATCCTCAGCTCTGATTGGTGGACGTTTGTGGGGACATACGAAAAAACTCTGTTCTCGGCGGCATTGCCCTACGAGCTACGCTATAAAAACCGAATGTCTACCAAAATTTTCATTCCTCATAAGGGATTCATCATGATGTTCCATAAAAAAAGAACTACTGTATTCCCATTTTTTTGTTTCGAATAATTATCAAACTGCGTCAGAGTGGCATCCAGTTTCATCCAACTTCTGCCAAAAAGATTGCTTCGGCAGAACCAACGTTCTGTACAGACCATAGTACAGCAAGTTTTCTAACAACATCGTTAATGTGTTCCTAAAAATTGCGACGTTGTCGACGTTAATTTTACATTAATGCAACGTTAATGTAAATAACATTTAATGTGTCCCAAGTCGATAGTTGTTTGCAATAAAAC
The DNA here is from genome assembly GCF_964187855.1 of Myxine glutinosa. Classification (NCBI taxonomy): domain Eukaryota; kingdom Metazoa; phylum Chordata; class Myxini; order Myxiniformes; family Myxinidae; genus Myxine; species Myxine glutinosa. The sequence continues at coordinate 121,198,372 of NC_136271.1, read as the reverse complement.
CACCTTTGATAAATCTAGAAAAGCATATTTTTGTAAATTTACATTCATAACATCCTAATCATAAAAGAAAATACCAAATAAAGAAAAAAAAAAAGTAAAGGTGGTGGGAGGAAAGCAGCAGGGCATCCTGTGTGCGAAAGTGTTGTGAGAACCGCAGAACATCCTGCGACCAGAGATGGTTGAAAGAAGTCCCACGTAGCGGAAGTGGGTGTGACCAAAGTCACAGGGCGAACCGTAGGCGAGTGACGTCTGCGGATTGCCGCAGCACGAGCAATTGGCGTGGCAAACACAGAGGGATTTCCCGTGGGGAATTCCCAGAATGCCAGTGCAAATTTGTCCATATTAAAAGAAGATGTGATGAAGATTTGCTTCGCTGCCTTTTTCTTTTCATGAAAAATTTCCATATCACTTGTGGCATGTATTTTATGCGTCTCCAACGACGGAGCTATCAAAGGTGGGAACATGAAATCGAAGGTGTGCAAGGACGAAAGGCAATTAAATAAGGAAGACAGCAAAAGGACGGAGACGCAAGTTGCATGAAATAATTAGAAGGCACTCGGTAGAGAGAATACCTCTGCCAAGCTGAACAGTTTACATTTTGTATCCCACCGATAGGTCGAATCTGGATCCGACATGAAACAAAATCGAATCGGCTTATTCTTAACACTTGCACAACTCACCCACCAAGTTTTGTCACAAGTCGTCCACAACTTTTTGAAAAATCATGCTACATATCATTTTTGGCAGTATCTCTCAATGGTGAAGAATCACTTTAAAAATAATAGTATGTGGATCCGGATGCAGATCTTTATCAAAATTTAATCAATTAGTCATTATCACACACCCAACCTGTCTACCAAGATTCTTTTCTTGAGATACTCTGCTCATAGACCAACAAACAGACAGACAGACAAACAGGGATGAAAACATAACCTCCATCCACCTTATGTGGTGGAACTAATTATTAAAGTCACTTGAGGTAACCTCACAATTCATACCGAAAATGATCATGAGGACAGGCACAAGCAAACTTGTCCCGAAGCTGCGGAAAATCTTTGCCCCCAAAGCCAACAGCACTAAAGCAGGCCAAGTTGGAGAAGAAATGTTGCGCCATCTCTCCAAGAGGATTTACAGGGTTGAGCGCTTCAGACGGATCAGCTGGTGGGGTGGGGCGTACGGTAGTAGTCGTGGGATCTGGCAAGGGGTCGATGTGTAAAATAGTGATCGCAACACTGCTCATTCGCAAACGGATGCCGATCTCTGGGCGACTCTGATCATCACGTGCAGATTGTCCTTGAGAAAAGGGTAGGATGGATCAGTGAAGAAAAAGGAATATTGTTTGTTCAGCATTATGAGGTGCATGCCTGACATCCATATTTTATCATGCCATCTTATCTGAACTCGAGAACAAGCAAATACATTTCACTATTTCACTCCCGCCATAACATGATTCAATAGAGAGCCTCGAGAAAAGCATATTATCTCAAACGTGAAAATATTTTCCGAAGGTTTACATTAAAAATGTTATTAAAAGGCTCTTAAGAGGTACTCACATGTCTAACAAGTTGCACGCAAAATTAACTTACTGTTCATCAGCCTCAACCCCTCACAGACCTGCTCCTCACCCTAACCATTTTAAAATGTATAGCAAGTAGTAACGTCACTGGTGCCACCGCATCAAAAAATGGGAATAAATAATATTTGCAAGGTTATCCAAACCTTTATTCGCAAGAACATTTAAATATTAGTGGATATACACATCAAGGAATGGTGATGGGATTTGATTGATTGGATGGGAGGGCAAACCCTGTCATTATTTATATACATTTTCGAATATCCACTATCTGCATAACCACCTTGAAATATTTATATACACTCTACCATCACCGCTACAAATGTACCACCTTGAATTATCTATACTAGCTGAAGGGCCTGCCTACAACGGGCACTTAAGTACTGTTCTTCTCAAACATCTCAGACAACCATGTTCTGTGATAGATGCATTATTTAATTAGCTTCAAATTAAATTATTGTGTGCACATACAGTGGGTTGGTAACAAAGGTTCGAGTCCAGTCGGAAATTGTACCATAAGAAATTAAAGAATATGGATACATATCTTCAATATTATGACAAATTAGAGTTTGAAATTGTGATTTGAGAAAGCTTGGCATTGATCAACGTTGACTTAAATTTTAAGTGGACTCGTACTTTTGTAACCCACTGTAAATCTTTACAATTGAATTCTAGCTTCAGTTTCCCATCCACTTGTGGGTTAGTCCACTTCTGTTTAACTTAAATTGTTGACATCATCTCTCACAAATGCAATTTTTATTGGCATGTTTCTCATGAGTAAGGGCAGAGATTAACTTTGCAATATTTGACTTTGCAATATCCATTTCATTCATACGGCAGCGCTACATTAAGTACTTCATTTATTAGTGCCCTTTCAATTAATACTTTCACAAATAGATACAGTGAAAACACTCAAATCCGAATTCCTTGGGATCGAACAGTATTCAGATTTTAGAATATGAATATTTTTTTTGGTTTTTTTGTATACGACGTCAAGGCTCATGGAAGAGTGATAACACTGTAAATGGAAAAGGATGCAACACACCAAAAGGAACAGTAGAGAGAGAGAGAGGGGCAGACACCAACAGCAGGATTGAAGGACAAAATATAGAGAGAGAGAGTTGGACAAATAAGGGACATGGGGAGGAATGAGGTGTAGGGGATGACGCTGAGGCTTTGTGAAGCTGTTGAACTACCACTTAGAGTTTGTTTACAATGCATTGTTGCCCTCAAACATTTCCTAAAGTCATTTGTTTGATGAAGTTCAGTTTCTCCTTCAGTTCGGTTTTATTCCTTGATCAAGTAATCTTCTGCTTTTTATTCTTCACTTCACTGTCTCTTTCACTGTCATCATTATTTTATTCATTGGTATGAATAACTATGTCAACAATCTCTTCATCGGTCATCTGGCAGACCACAGGTGCTTCATTGTCGCAATTCATCCTCTCCATGTCATGTCATCTTCATGCAAGTCTGAGACCACTTCAGTGTTCATACCCTTTGCATAACGTATCAATTTGACTGTCAACCTTCCCACTTGAAAGATTAAAACCTTCAACTTTTTGGTTCGGCAAGTTTTTCATTTTATCTGTTGCAAGGTATCGATTCAAAATAAATGCTTATCAGACAACCATCTTTGGTGGAGCTCACACATTAGCATAAGTGTTAACATAAAGGGCCATATTTTTAAGACATACAGCTTGCATCACCCCTTCAAAATCAGGTCATTTAGACTTTAGTAAACCATCAAGAACATTGAAGTTTCAATCTACAGCAAAAAATAACCTGGGACTTACAGCAATAAATGGGGGAAATAACCTACAGCAATGTTGGGCCAAATGGCTTCATTTCCTCACAATGTTGATGAAGAATTAAGGGGCCTTTGTACAGTCGTGGACAAAATATTGGCACCCCTGCACTATTTTCAAATAACTCACAATTTTCTCTCAAAATAAGTTGAAATTGACAAAAGTATTTGGTCTACACAATTCTTTATTTCACTGTTAATATTACAGAATCTTTGTTTTTGATTCAGAACTTAACATATCCTTTTAAATCAGAAAATAAAAAGAAATGGCATTGACAAAATTATTGACACCCTCGACTTACTATTTGGTAGCACAGCCTTTGGACAAAATAACTGAGGTCAAGCGCTTCCTATAGCCATGGATGAGCTTCCTCCACCTCTCTACTGGCAGTTTCGCCCACTATTCTTGTGCAAACTGCTCCAATTCTCCCAGATTTGAAGGGTGCCTTCTCCCAACTGTTGTTTTCAGATCTCCCCACAGGTGTTCAATGGGATTTAGATCTGGACTCATTGTTGGCAACTTCAGAACAGTCTAGCATTTTGTCTTGAACCATTCCTGGGTGATTTTTGAAGTGTGTTTTCAGGTCATTGTCCTGCTGCAAGACCCATGACCTTCGACGGAGACCCAGCTTTCTGACACTGGGTTGAACATTGCGCTCCAAAATGCCTTGGTAAACTCCTGATTTCATGATGCCATGCACGCATTCAAGGCACCCAGTGCCAGAGGCAGCACAGCAACCCCAAAACAGCAGTGAACCTCCTCCATGTTTGACTGTAGGGAAAGTGTTCTTTCTTTTGAAGGCTTCATTTTGTTTTCTGTAAACATAAAGCTGATGTGCTTTACCAAAAATCTCTAATTTGGTCTCAGCTGTCCACAGGACATTCTCCCAGAAGGATTTTGGCTTGTGCACGTGTGTTTTGGCAAACTCCAGTTGGGCTTTCTCGCAGTGGGGTCCTTCTTGGTCACCTACCATAGAACCCCCTTTCATTGAGTTGGTGACGGATGGTGCGAGTTGAAGCTATCATACCTTGAGTCAGAAGATCAGCTTGAATCTGTTTGGCAGTTGATGGAGGTGCTTTCTCCACCATTCGAACAATCCTTTGCTGCAATCTTCGATCAGGTTTTCTCTTGCAGTCCAGGGAAGTTGGCTACAGTGCCATGGGCCTTAAACTTCCTGATAACATTGTGTATGGTGGACAAAGGAACATCAAGGTTTCTGGAGATGAACTTGTAGCCTTGAGATTGTCCATGCTTGGCTACAATCTTGTGTATGACCTCCTCAAACAATTCTCTGGTTGCCTTTCTTTTCTCCATGCTCATTGTGGTACACACGGTGACACAAAACAGCAGAATGATTCTTTTCTCCATGCAAACTGGTTGGAGTGATTTTCATATTACAGGCACCTGCAACTCACCACAGGTGAGTTCAATTCCAAAGTAAAGGAGAATCACCTGCTTGAAATCTAATTATTTCTAACAACTTCTAAAAGGTGCCAATAATATTGTCTGGCCCATTTTAAGATTTCTGTGTGGAATAAGCTTTAGTGATTTTTTCAGCTTTTTTGGTTTTGTTCCACTGCAAATCAAAGATATATGTATGTGGATACCAAAATATTTTTTAATTTCAACTATTTTCTGGAAGAAATGGTGCATTTTTTGAAAAAAAGTGCAAAGGTGCCAATGTTTCTGGCCATGACTGTGTATAAATTTCCATTCTGCACATGGAGCATAAATAATTAAATGCAATAGGTTTGATTCACGACAAATAATTCGTCGACGAACGCGACTCGGAAGTGCTGAAACTTTAGCCAAGCTCTGCCCTTCTTGGCCAAAATGCCATTATTTCAGGTTTTAACTTTGATTTGATTAAGAATTGAAAGTTTTTGTTGTGATGTTACCCATCTGCTTGTGAAAACTATATGGTATTCATAGAATACATACCCCGTGCAGTCGACTTGGTGCGAGCCAACTCTTCTGCTTTTTAAAGGTTTAAAAAATTTGATCCAATATGGCTGCCAGACAATGTGACCAATGACGTCATAAATTAACATTCTCCAATATAATGCTCAATAAATTTCAAACTGATTGGACTAAGCGTTGGACTTATCGAATTATGACAGCCTAATGAAGGCACCAATGACGTCATCATTAACAACACTCATTCCCCATGTGAAATTCTTTACAATGAGCCACGTTTCAATTTTCTCCATGGAGCGGTTTCGGGGAAATAGAGGTCCAAAGTTTTTCCAAGATGGTGCACGTACCATGTGACTTATGAGGTCATAAGATCCCAAAAAAAATTGACACAAATAGCATACTATGTTGAAAATTTAGTGTTAATCGCACCAACGGTTGCTGGGAAAATGAATAAATGCATTTAAACAAGATGGCGCAAATACCATGCGACCTACGACACCAGAATTATCATTTAAAAATTCTACATTCGTGTAGACGCACACTATGGTGAAAATTTCACATCAATCGGACCAACGGTTGCAGAGAAAATGTTTTTTTTTTTAATGCAGACACGTACGTACAACATACGTACGGAACTGATCGCTTAACCCCGCTTTTCGCTCTGCAAGCGCAGGGAAATAGTGTGGGTTACAGCATATTTTTGGGGAATTGTATAGAAATCAAAGAAAAACGCGCGTGCGCGCACACACACACACACACACACACACACACACACCCACACACACACACACATACAGTGGGTGGTAAGAGTGAAGGGGAAGAAGATGTGGGAGGATGATATGGAAAGTGCATGGAGAGAAATGAAAGAAGACTGAGAGGAGAGAGAAACAAAATGCTGAAAAATGCTGACATTTTTTCAGAAAAATGCTAAAAGGGGAGAGAAGGGAAGGAATGTGACATATGGATGAATAACAAATTCAACCACATTTTCACGTGTATATTTTTTAATATGACCATTAAAAGCCCGTTGTACAAATCCTGCAACATAATCTCACCTTTGAAGTGTGGTGTACATGGTTGAGGCATAGAGGGCTGAGAACATTGATGATCTGACAATCTTGAGTTTTCCCAGGATGGGAGCGTCTGTGGGTGTGCATCGTCAAGACCAGTGAAAAGGGGTAGTGTTACGGCAGCACTATTTATGTGGTGATCAAGGAGGAAACTTGGTTCAAGTAGCAAGATCATTTATCCAGACTCGTGCAGTTACTTGTCCAGCATATTCTGCTCAATGATGATCTATGCCATCCTCATGCTTGGTAATTATATCGGAGCAATTTCCTGGGATAAGGTGCTAAAGGCTCACATGGGCATGAGCTGTGTCAGTGCTGCTCCTAAAGGATGTCCTGAGATCCTCCTCTTTCGGCTCCTCAAGTGGTGGCAGAGGCCCCAGGCTTGAAGCCATTGGGAAGAACATTGCCTCATCTGTTGATGGTCATTAACAGTGTTAGTTTGAAGTTGGTAAATAATGGTTTTGTAGATTATAGCATGCCAACAACTACATAAACCTAGCTATGAATGAGTCTACGCAAACAGTAAATGGTCAAATATTTGTGATTTAAAGTTGCAGATGTCCCACCAAAAAGCAATCTAAAATTGAATTAATCTTTTAGACCGATCAACAAACCTCTTCAAATGTAATCAGTGGCACAGGATGAACAATAATCAAACTTCCATTTCTTTCAACATAATCGTATTTATAAATACAGAACAATTTCCAGCTTATTTAATAAACTTGTTTTCAACTTTTTTTATTACTGCATAAATACAAATATGAAATGACAATGTTGGCATGCAGTTGTGGCTGAGGTGTTGTGGGGTGGGGTGGGGGAGGGGGAAGAGGGATAACTCTGTTGCTGATCTGCCCTTTCATTGTAGTAACAAAAGCAAAGAAAAAAAAGGAAGAAAATGATGAAAAAAAAATGACGGGAAAAAAGAAGGAAGAAACAAGAAGACGTCATGCAGTGCACGATACTTGCAAAATCCACCCCTCCCCAAAATAAAAAGTTATCATGGATACATCAAATTGTCCATTTCATGAAGATTAAAATTGACGATCTTAATCAAAGCTCGGGTCAATTGGATTAAAATTGATAATTTTTCAGATGAAAATTGATGATTTTTCGAAGTTTGACCTAGAGTTGACCTTTGACCATTTTACCTTAAAATAGTTGGTTTCCCCAATTCAGTGGTGCACTAAGTAATTGCTGTTTAATTTTCAAGTTAATGCAATGAAAAGAAACAATTTTTCACACAAAAATTGATGATTTTAGAAGTTTGCCCTTGAGTTGACTTTTGACCTTTTGAACCCAAAAATAGTTGGTTTTCCAATTTCGTGATTTACATTGCAATTGCACTTTAATCCTCAGGTTACTTGGATGAAAAATGACGATTGTTCAGATGAAAATTGACGATTTTAGAAGTTTGACCTAGAGTTGACCTTTGACCTCAAAAATAGTTGATTTTCCAATTCAGTGAGGTACCATGCAATTGCTGTAAATTTTTTGCTAATTTTGAAATCAATCGGACAAAAATTTATGATTATTCAGATGAAAATTGATGCTTTTGAAAGTTTGACCTTGAGTTAACCTTTGACCCTTTGACCTCAAAAACAGTTGGATTCCCAATTTAGTGACAATATGCAAATGGGGTTCGATTTTCAATTCAATCAGATGAAAAATGACAATTTTAGAAATTTGACCTCAAGATGACCTTTGACCCCAAAATCAATAGGCTTCTTCCTTATGACCTACTCTACCATCTGATGAAGTTTCATGAAGATTGGATTAAAGCTGTGATATGTAGGCGATTGTGATATGTAGGAAAATGTTCGGAGAACGCTTGGATTCGGAAGAGGGTCAGAAAGCAGTATTCAGGATTGCAAAGCACATCGCGAAAGAGAGGTGTGATGTGATGGGGGTGAGTTGCTTGAAGGATGAAGTGGGACAAATCGTTGTCGACCCAGATGGAATTAAAGTAAGATGGAAAAGATATATGGAAATGCTGTTGAATACAGAGAATGAATGGGATGGCAACATAGAGAGTAACCCAGTTTTAGGACCGGCAGAGAAGATAACTGAGAAGGAAGTTGAGGAAGCGATAAAAGCAATGAAGAGTGGAAAAGCGGGAGGGCCGACGGGAGTTGTGGGAGATATGTTGAAGGCAGCAGGAAGTTGGGGTGTGAAGAGAATGACAGAGATCTGTAATCTGGTGGTGAAAGCAGGCCGCATTCCAGTGGATTGGGAACCGAGTACCCTCGTCCCTCTATACAAGGGGAAAGGTGACCCTCTGGAGTGTGGCTCGTACCGAGCGATAAAGTTATTGGAGCATGGAATGAAGGTATTGGAAAGGGTGTTGGAGAGGAGGATAAGGAAGAAAGTGAAGATCGACGAAATGCAGTTTGGATTTATGCCAGGAAGAGGAACGACAGACGCGCTTTTCATTGTGAGGCAGTTGCAGGAGAAGTACATGGAGAAGAGGAAGAAGTTGTTTTTTGGGTTTGTTGATCTGGAGAAAGCATTCGATAGGGTTCCACGCAAAGTATTGACATGGGCATTGAGGAAGTTAGGAGTGGAGGAATGGTTGATCAGAGTAGTGATGGAAATGTACAAAAGAGCGCGCACAGCTGTAAGGACGAAGGATGGGAACAGTGGTGAGTTTGAGGTGAAGGTGGGAGTGCATCAGGGGTCGGTACTAAGTCCACTACTATTTGTAGCTGCGATGGAGGTGCTGGCTCAGAACGTAAAGGAGGGTTTACCGTGGGAGTTGTTGTATGCAGATGATCTGGTGTTGATTGCGGAAAGTATGGATGGACTGAAGGAAAAGATGAACAAATGGAAGGAATGTATGGAGACAAAAGGTCTGAAGGTGAATATCGGAAAGACGAAGGTGATGGCAAGTGGTAAAGCATGTGGTGAGGTGCAAAGAACTGGGAAGTGGCCGTGTGCTGTGTACAGGAAGGGTGTCGGAGTGAACTCCATTCAATGTACTATGTGCGCTGAGTGGGTTCATCAAAAATGTAGTGGTCTGAGAGGGTCATTTACCAGTGTGGCAGCTACATTCAAATGTAAGGTGTGCACAGAGGGAGCTGCAGATGGAGGAAATGTTGAGTTGGATCCTGGAGATGGCGTGAAGCTGGAAGGTGTGAAAACATTTTGCTACCTCGGAGACATGCTGAATGGAGAAGGTGGATCAGACTCGGCAACGGTTGCTCGAGTGAGATGTGCATGGAAGAAGTTTCGGGAACTGAGTGGCGTGCTGATGAGGAGGAGAGTGTCGCTGAAGCTGAAGGGAAAGGTGTATGCTGCATGTGTGAGAAGTGTTATGATTTATGGGAGCGAGACATGGGTAATGAACGTAGAGCAGCAACGAAGGCTGGAAAGGGTGGAAATGTGAATGGTACGATGGATGTGCAGAGTATCGTTGAGAGAGAGGAAGACAAATGATGAATTGCGAAAGATGATGGGAATATTGCCTGTGATTGATGCTGTGAAGAGGAACAGGTTGAGATGGTTTGGTCATGTGTTGAGGAAGGATGAAAGTGACTGGTTGAGAAGAGTGATGGAAATTAATGTAGAAGGAAGTAGAGGACGGGGAAGACCGAGAAAGACTTGGCTGAAGATGGTGGAAGAAGAAATGTGGGCAAGGGGGTTAACAAGGAGAGATGCAGAAAATAGGGCAAAATGGAGAAGATTGTCATGGGGACCGCAAGGCTAACCCCCGCTCTAGCAGGGAAAATGGCCTTAAAATGCATGTTGTTGTTGTTGTTGTATGTAGGCGATTGACAGACAGATAAACAGCCAAACAAAAACAGACAAACAAACAAATAGACAGACAGAATAACGCACAAGAGAATGCAAGTCTCATACATTAACAGAAGTATTTTTCCGAGTGCGATTTTCACTTTGTATGTTCAAGCGTTTTATAGCAACGACGACGTTTAGAAAGGCAAGATCCTTTAATGAAACGAGAGAGTTCATAGAACACCTTATCCCACGCAGTCTTGAGAAACAAGGACATGGGTGGGGTCGACGAGCAGCAAATTTGATTGGCCATGATGACATAAAATGATGACGTAATATTTTGTCCAAGTGCTGCTAAACAGAAGGGTTTTTGAAAGTGCCAAAAAGGCAATTTGTGTTCTAGTGTTCAAGCATGTAATTCTGTTCCACAAGGACCAGTCTATCCCTGCGATGTCTGTGGTAGATGCTGTGGGTCCCGCATTGGACTATACAGCCATCACCCAATGTAAATGCTTCGTGAGCACGCCAAGGAAGAGAAGAGATTCGTCAAAAACGATGACTCACACCATCATAATCATCATCATATAATTCAATTGAAATAAATTAAAGATTTTGTTATTATTGCCTGTTGTTTGTGTCCTTTATGACATCCTTAAAAAACTGCTTGGAATGATTTTCAATTTTGTTTCGATGCCTGACAGGTAGACAGAGGAAAACAATTATCTCACTCCTTTCTGCGCATGCGCGTTCAGGACAAATTCCGAGCCAAAGAAAGTCAAATTGTAAAGCCAAGTCCAAATATCAATTATAAATAAACTAGCTGAAAGCACCCGGCGTTGCCCGGGTTCTTTTTGAATGAATTTACTACTGTAATTTAGCTTTTACTCGCGGCCGGAGAAGATTGACTACGATAATTCAGCTCAGCTTTTATTTGCAAAATGGGCCTCGCCACCCAGCCTATAACCTTCTCGGGGCCCGTCCCGACATTTTTTGTATTGGAGGTTTCCTCCTATCTTTCACCGTTCAGATTAGCTTGGGCAGACAAACAAACAAAAACTTTATTTTATATACAGACTTGGCATTTAATATGGAATATTTTTTTTTTCTTCACTTGGGTTTACTTTCTTAACTCAGTATATCAATCTGGTGAGTTTCTTTTACCCTTTGGTGATTTATTTGTTAAAAGAACCATGTCACTAATTGTCTGTCGCAGCAAGAAGTCAACAACAGGATTATATCACAGGTGGCGTGGCAAAATGTACGGACAGATGCATTTGATGATTGGCTTCACAGTCGGGTATACAAGGGTTGTTGCGTTCTGTATTAGTGGAAAACAACTGCTGCACGTCTCCAAAAGTTATTGCCGCTTCCTCTGGAGATGGTCCGTCAACTCGACAATGCTGTTTGTCATGGAGTGGTGGCTTTACGAAATTACGGCATGAAACACCGTGCTATTGCTCGGCAGTATGGCATCACTCAAGGTCAGGTGTGAAAGATCCTGAAACGAAATGCTCAGAGGGGTCTCCCTACTCCAATACCGAGGCCAGGACGTCCCCGCAGAACCACAAGGAGGTATGATCGCCAGCTGCACCGGTTAGTCCGCAATGGCCGTACCAAGTCAGCTAATCGGCTTAGGGCTGAGTGGCAGCAACTGACAAATGTGCCTGTATCCAGAAGGCTAGTCAACCAACGACTGGTTCAAGCAGGCTATCGTGCCAGGCGTCCCCTGAGAAAGCCACGCCTGACCAGACAACACCGCCAGCGCCGATTGCAGTGGGCCAGAGGGCACCGTCAATGGCAGCCAGGACACTGGAATCACGTGATCTTCAGTGACGAGTCTAGATTTCTGGTCTATTGTCAAGATGGCTGCGTCCGAGTGCACAGACAAGTGCATGAAGCCTACAACAAAGATTGTATAGTGCCAAGAGTCCAAGCTGGAGGCGGTGGGGTGACCGTTTGGGCTGCTTTTCATGCAGGGGAAAAAACTGACCTGGTTGTTCTGAATGGAAACCTGAACCAGTTCAAGTACAGGGCCATTCTGGAAGAAACATTGCTTCCATTTGCTCGAGCAGCCTTTCGAGGAAACTTTGTCTTCCAAGATGACAATGCACGGCCTCATCGTGCTCGCATGATCCAACACTTTCTTGATGACCGTGGTGTAGAGCATATGGAGTGGCCTGCCATGTCCCCGGATATGAATCCGATAAAGAATTTGTGGGCAGAATTAACGCGTCAAATCGACCACTTGGACCAGCAGCCGACCTCTGTGCGTGAATTGCAGCAGGCTATTGTCACTGCATGGCAAGCGATTCCTGTCCAAACCTTGGCAAATCTCGTGAACAGCATGCCTCGACGTGTACGTGCTCTCCTGGATGCTCGTGGGGGTTACACGAAGTACTGAACTGTAATTTTACTGTCCGTAATCCCAGTCGTAATTTAACTTTTGTTTTTGTTAAAAAAAATTTTGGCTAATGTGCAAAATAAAGAGATACTTCTGGAAAACGTACAGAAGTTTAACACAGTACTGTCCATGAATTGAGTTCGATATCAGTTTACATCACTTTCAAGGATCAATTTATTTGTTTCGAAATGTCAAATGTGGATTTTGTTTCTTTTAAAGGTCACATTAACAAAATCTAGAATAATTTCAACATAATTCCAATGAACTTTTGGTTCTAAGACATCTTGAAAAGTAAGTTCACCCCCACAAAAAAAATATTCCATATTAAATGCCAAGTCTGTATATAGATAGAAGATAGATAGAAGATAGATAGAAGATAGAAGAAGAAGATAGATAACCCAATGTCATCAATTTACAAATTATAAATTAAATTTTATAATTTTGTAATTATAATTTATAAATTATAAATCGATTTATAAAATTTCAACTTATAAATATTTATATTATAAAGAAATAATAATAATAATTATAAATAATAATAAAAATAAATTAAAATTACAAAATATTAGAAATATATTTAGCCATGTCGGCAGGTGGTATGGGGCTTCTCATACAAAATACATTGCTTAAGATGTGCACAATAAGCCTCATATGGCTTCGCCTTTATACACACAAGATGCATTAAAAACCCACTCGACACACAAGATGCATTGAAAAATAAAAATGTAATTTAAAATAAACAAACATAATTATCTAAAATAAAATGGAAGGATTGAAGAGGACCCTAATAGTGGCAAGTTTTATTGAAAACATTTTGGTCAAAGCCAACTGACATGTCCAACAATGAACCTAACCTTAATAGTCACCCAAAGTACATATTTTCGTGTATGTAAAGTGTGAAAGGATAAGAAAGATGCGAAGACAACAAAAGAAGTGGGGATGAAGAGTAGACACACCTGTCTTGTCGTGATGTCCAATAGAATCCATTCTGTCATGATGATGGGCACCTGCACCATGTTGTACGTTCTGTTCTTGAAGTTGTTGCGTCAGCTGGCTCTCAATGCGCCGCATGTCTTCACTACTCAGTGGCCTATTGCGGCCAAACACTTCACTTAGATTACTGCGAGCATCTGCAGGCGAGAAATTGGGAATAAGTGTGTCAATCGTGGTAAGCTTGACTGGAATATTGGTATGGTGGAAAAAGTGTGCCGAAAATGGTCTTCACCAGATAACCCAAGAGTGTGATAGAGATCCAAAAGGAGGTGAGCTTGTCTCGGCGACAAGAACACATTCAAAGATCCCATGAAGCCATCGACATCGAGCTGCAAAATTAAATGTTATTCACGAGGATCAACAGATTTATACATGATACAATGAATTGTGATTCAGAAACCAACGTTTTAGTTTTAACAATTGAATTTTGACATTCCTTTCTGCTTGGCTTCCTACCTTGGGACCTGGTAATGCATCATTCTGCTTGAGATGAACTTTGACCTCAACTCTTCCGGCGCAATTCCCAATCTGAATCGGATCAGAAGTCACGGTTGCACCAGAGGTACGGGAGAACTGTGGATGTGGCTCAGAGATGAGGCGAGGGCTCCAGGAGGGAGAGAGCTTCGGCTCCGCATCCTTCAATAAAATAAAGGTAGTTTTAAAAAGGCCTTTGCACAGTTACGAAACTGTTTACACTACTTGTTTGGTAGTTAGTGGAGAAATTTTATCCCCCAAAATTTGCAGAGAATACTTTGTACCTGAAGTTATCAGGTTTCTATAAAATAATATATAACACAGGCACAGCACACACAATTAATAAAAATCAACGTCACTCCTATTTCATCTCAAGATAAACCCCACCGTGAGTCACTCTGTAGTTTAAGGAAGTGAAAAAGAATTGAAAAGGTGCATGCAGTGCTGGAAGGCATTATGAAGAGTATGAAGACCATTTTAGGGAGGAATGCTGACCAATCAGGCCCCAGGCTTGCCTTGGGTGATGGTGCCAAAGGGGAAGTGAAGCGAGCAGGCTCCGGTAACTCATCAAAGAAGATTGACAAGCCAGTGACCTGCAGAACCTTGTGGGCAAAAGCCGCAGGCTGGTGCACATTTACAGGCATTGCCTCATGATCAGTGTCAGCTGCTGGCTCATTTGCAGCTTCGTCGTGGTACTCCATGCTGCGATTAAAAAATAAAACACTCAGAAAGAGTATACCAAGCCAGCATTCAGCAACCCAGCTCCTTTCTGGACACTCTACAATCGTTCACCCTCACAGATAAGTAAAATCTCAAGAACTTGCTTGTGCTTTGACTCCAAAGTTACAGAACCTCAGAGGAAAAGCAATAAATTACAATTTGTTATTGAATCTGCGTGAAGAAGGGTGATGAGGGTATAATGATCATCTACTATTTATCACTGCTCACCGCTTGATCCGCACCTCCAAGGCAAGCCCAGTCTTGGCAACATCCTGGCAATGCTCGATTCGTAGCGTTGTGTTGATGAACGAGACCCGTACCCTGCGAAGCACTGCTCTCGGGAGGGATAACAGAACCAAGCAGTGTGGCAAAAATCAGGTTTACCAATGGAAAATGAGGAAATAATGGAACATTATCGAGGATAATTTGAGAAAATGTGGACAAATGAATTTTTTTTTCCAAAAAAAACAAAAAAACATTGAAAACAGTCCTAAGTAACTATCCGTAAAATGGATGGAATAAGAAGGATGCTGATTAAGGTGTCGTTACCGCCATAGAAAGCATGGAAAAGCTGACATTCCAGGTGTTCACCCATTGCCAGAACAAAATAAGCTGTGGTGTTAACCGCAATGGGAATCAAGAAGAGATATTTTGCTATGACAAAAGCAGCATACCCAAACTTCTTCTCACTTCCTTGGACTATTAATTAGTATACTGTACAGTACTTCGATCTAAAATCAATCGACTCCATAGCTTGTTCTACCTGTCAAACAACACAAAAAGACAGCAGCCTTCATGATCAAAACCAGTTTTGCATTCTATCCATAAACAATCACAGTTATGATCATGGAGGCCTGATAACCAGTTTTGCATTCTATCCATAAAAATCACAGTTATGATCATGGAATTTGGTTGGATGGGGTGAAGAGGGGAGGGAGGAAGTAGGACCACCTTAACTATGCAATGATGCATTGCCAAATGTTCAAGCAAACAAATACAACAATAAGAGGAAATGAAATGCGTTAATCAATCAAGGTCCCACACAATAATCAAAAGTGTAAAGTGTGAGAAAGAAACAATGATAGTGTGAAGCATACAAGTATTCTCCTGGACATCACCCAATTAAAATGTGAATCATACATACAAAGCTCTTTCAAACCACACTCACTCATAAAAAAAAAAAAAAACTTTCTCGGTGGACTAAATACGGGAGTTGAAATTTTGCAAACTGATGTAACTCAAAGCTAGGATTCCAATGACACAACCACACACACACACACACACATATATATATATATATATATATATACATTATATAAGTATACATATATATATATACATATATATTGTTGCAGTTTTGTAAATAAAGGCAACCCCCCCCCCCCCCCCCCCCCATAGTTAGTTACACCACAACATGTAGCCTCGTATAGTTAGTTATTTCTTATTAAATGTGAAGTATAGTCTCCTTCCCGGTGTTAGTATGCGTTGAGGCAGGCAGGGTAATGGTAGGCCTCATTGCAGCCTAAAGTGCCTCGTCATGGGCCTAGGCCAGGCCTTGCAGGCCCGAGGGTGACCAATGAGGGGCTGTCACGTGACCCCAGGCGGCCAATCGAGGCCCGTGGAACGTTCCAGTGGGGTGTCGGGGGAGAAATAAAACCCGGCCCGGACTCCTCGCTCTCTCTATGACTTGCGCCAGGCTCCTGCATATAGACTCTCTGGCAGGCTGACGTTCTCTTGCAGATGCTGGCTGACTCTCTCTCTGCCTCGCTGACCCCGAGATACGCTCCGCGGATTCCTGCTACGTGCACGTCCTTGATCAACGCCTCCAGCCGCGAACATCTCCGGCTGTGGTGTCCCAGGTTGGAGCGATCCTTGGGGGTTTCCGTCCAACGAGCCCGTCCAGGCAAGCTCCACGAAGCGGCCGAGCTTTGTGTGCATTACCCTCTTCCTTCCCTTCCCCGGACGAATCTGAGGGCCCTTGTCTAGAAACCGAGGTAAGGCCGCTAAGATTCTCCGCCTTGTCCCTTTTCTGTTAATACTGTAGATTGTGAATAAATGCTGTGGTTTGGTTTCCAACCTGGCCATCATCGTCCTTTCCACATTGGCCGAGCATCGCCGCGAATTAAAACTGCTCGATCGGGTTCAATAGTGTTAAGGGCACGAGTTACGCGACGCACAACCGCTCGGGCGTCCAGTATCAGCGTGACTCGTGCGGTGTTCAGTCCCCGTTCTCACAGCTGCGTGTGTCGAAGGTACTCGGGCGTGTGTCGAAGGTACTCGGGTCATGACCGTTAACCCTTCCATGTTCGAGGGGGAGCAGGGCTTAACCCCCCCTTAGTACGTCGACGAACCCGAGATCAGCAACAATATATACATATATATATATACCGTATATATAAACAGTCACGTGAAAAAGTAAGTACACCCCATGTAAAGTTTTGACTTTTTAAACATATTTCAACATACAGCTATTTGATCTTCATTTCAACAATATTGATAGATAAAGGTGATATAAAATAACAAATATCATGAAACATTTACATTTACATATATATGTATATTTTTCATGGTTTTCATGGTTCTGTTTGGATATTGTTGGAATATGTTTAAACCGCAGCCGTGATGCTGACGCCCCCCCCCCCTCCCCCCCGGAATTTCCATGTTTTAAATGTTTCCCAGTGTGTACCCTGGTCAGAATAGGTACACCGTATCCCTGCGTGTCGTAAGAGATGACTAAGAGGGTTGGCGTCAGGAAGGGCATCCGGCCATAAAAAACATTGCCTCAAAAAGAGAACCATGACAATTACAACTACATATGGGCAGGGTGCAGCCCGAAGTGGAGATCGGTTTCTGAGGTTTGGGACATGGAATGTAGGGACAATGACAGGGATATCAGGAGAAGTGGTGGAAGTATTGGTCAGAAGAAGAGTGGACATATGTTGTGTGCAAGAGACGAGATGGAAGGGAAGTGGTGTGAGAATGGTGAAGGGTAGGCAGGGACAGAAATACAAGTTTGTGTGGCAAGGGTGCCCAGAGGGTGTGAATGGTGTTGGTGTCCTGTTTTCTGAGGAGTTTGTAGACAGTGTGGTGAGTGTGACTAGAGAGTGATAGGTTGATGATGGTGAACATGATGATTGGAAAGCTCTTGGTGAACGTCATCTCGGGATATGCTCCGCAGGTTGGTCGGAGCTATGAAGAGAAGGACAAGTTCTGGTGTGCGATAGAGAAGCTGATGGAAAACGTGAAAGATGAGGAAGTTGTTGTAGTGGGAGGAGACCTGAATGGACATGTGGGAAGGAGTATGGATGGTTTTGAGGGAGTTCATGGGGGTTATGGATATGGTGTGAGAAATGGAGAAGGTGAAAGGATTTTGGAGTTTGCTGATGGAGCTGATTTGTTAATTTGTGATACTCAGTTCCAGAAAGAGGATAATAAGCTTGTTACATACACGTCAGGTGGGTGGACGACAACCGTTGACTACCTGATGGTGCGTAGGCGAGATAGGGGGTACCTCCGGGACACAAAGGTGATCCCGGGGGAGGAGGCTGTTTCACAGCACCACTTGGTTGTCTGTGACATAAGGGTGAAAGGTGCGAGGAGAGCGCGGCGGGTGAAGTACCAACCAAGAATGAAGGTGTGGAGGTTGAAAGAGGTGACAGTAAGGGAGGCATTAAAAGAGAGGCTGAGTAGGGTCGAGGATGATGTGGTTGAGCTTGAAAGTGGTTGGAAGTCAATGAAAGCTAGTCTGTTGGGAGCCGTTGGTGAGGTATGTGGATGGACAAAAGGACCACCGAGGCACTCGGAAACATGGTGGTGGGATGATGAAGTTGGAAAGAGGCTGGACGAGAAGAGGAAGAAGTTCAAGGAGTGGCAGAAGGCGAAGGGTACGGGAGCAGAAACAGCAGAGCATGAAAGTTATAAGGCAGCCAGGAAGGCTGCAAAGAAAGAGGTAGCAAAGGCGCAGGAGGCATGTAGGAAAATGTTCGGAGAACGCTTGGATTCGGAAGAGGGTCAGAAAGCAGTATTCAGGATTGCAAAGCACACAGCGAAAGAGAGGTGTGATGTGATGGGGGCGAGTTGCTTGAAGGATGAAGTAGGACAAATCGTTGTCAACCCAGATTGTCGACCAAGATGGAATTAAAGGAAGATGGAAAAGATATATGGAAATGCTGTTGAATACAGAGAATGAATGGGATGGCAACATAGAGAGTAACCCAGTTTCAGGACCGGCAGAGAAGATAACTGAGAAGGAAGTTGAGGAAGCGATAAAAGCAACAAAATAAAATAAACCACCTTTAGAGGCCATTTTGCGGGGGTTGGCCGTTTTCGGGGACCGTGGTTGTTGTTGTTTTTTTGGTCCCCTTTTTGAAGCAATGTTTTTTTTACGGCCGGATGCCGTAACTTTGCCCTATAACTGAACCACCTTTCGAGGCAACTTTGCCCCGCAGGGCAGGGGTTGGCCTTTTTCGGGCACCGTGGTCCCCTTTTTTGAAGCAATGTTTTATGGCCGGATGATCTTCCTGCCGCCAACCCTTTTTGTCGCCTTTTACGACAAGCAGGGAATTACTAGTGAACTGGTACTCAATTAGCCGACCTCGGAAGGATGACAGGCTGAGTCAACCCCCCTGGCGTTAATTCAGCGATCGACCGGGATTCGAACCCAGGATCCTCGGATCCTAAGCTGGCACCCTAGCCGCTAGCCCAACACCAGGGTTACCCAAAGGCCCAACACCAAGCGATAAAAGCAATGAAGAGTGGAAAAGCGGGAGGGCCGACGGGAGTTGTGGGAGATATGTTGAAGGCAGCAGGAAGTTGGGGTGTGAAGAGAATGACAGAGATCTGTAATCTGGTGGTGAAAGAAGGCCGCATTCCAGTGGATTGGGAACTGAGTACCCTCGTCCCTCTATACAAGGGGAAAGGTGACCCTCTGGAGTGTGGCTCGTACCGAGCGATAAAGTTATTGGAGCATGGAATGAAGGTATTGGAAAGGGTGTTGGAGAGGAGGATAAGGAAGAAAGTGAAGATCGACGAAATGCAGTTTGGATTTATGCCAGGAAGAGGAGCGACAGATGCACTTTTCATTGTGAGGCAGTTGCAGGAGAAGTACATGGAGAAGAGGAGGAAGTTGTTTTTTGGGTTTGTTGATCTGGAGAAAGCATTCGATAGGGTTACATGCAAAGTATTGACATGGGCATTGAGGAAGTTAGGAGTGGAGGAATGGTTGATCAGAGTAGTGATGGCAATGTACAAAAGAGCGCGCACAGCTGTAAGGACGAAGGACGGGAACAGTGGTGAGTTTGAGGTGAAGGTGGGAGTGCATCAGGGGTCGGTACTAAGTCCACTACTATTTGTGGCTGTGATGGAGGTGCTGGCTCAGAACGTAAAGGAGGGTTTACCGTGGGAGTTGTTGTATGCAGATGATCTGGTGTTGATTGCGGAAAGTATGGATGGACTGAAGGAAAAGATGAACAAGTGGAAGGAATGTATGGAGACAAAAGGTCTGAAGGTGAATATCGGAAAGACGAAGGTGATGGCAAGTGGTAAAGCATGTGGTGAGGTGGAAAGAACTGGGAAGTGGCCGTGTGCTGTGTACAGGAAGGGTGTCGGAGTGAACTCCATTCAATGTACAATGTGCGCTGAGTGGATTCATCAAAAATGTAGTGGTCTGAGAGGGTCATTTACCAGTGTGGCAGCTACATTCAAATGTAAGGTGTGCACAGAGGGAGCTGCAGATGGAGGAAATGTTGAGTTGGATCTTGGAGACGGCGTGAAGCTGGAAGGTGTGAAAACATTTCGCTACCTCGGAGACATGCTGAATGGAGAAGGTGGATCAGACTCGGCAACGGTTGCTCGAGTGAGATGTGCATGGAAGAAGTTTCGGGAACTGAGTGGCGTGCTGATGAGGAGGAGAGTGTCGCTGAAGCTGAAGGGAAAGGTGTATCCTGCATGTGTGAGAAGTGTTATGATTTATGGGAGCGAGACATGGGTAATGAACGTAGAGCAGCAACGAAGGCTGGAAAGGGTGGAAATGCGAATGGTTCGATGGATGTGCGGAGTATCGTTGAGAGAGAGGAAGACAAATGATGAATTGTGAAAGATGATGGGAATATTGCCTGTGATTGACGCTGTGAAGAGGAACAGGTTGAGATGGTTTGGTCATGTGTTGAGGAAGGATGAAAGTGACTGGTTGAGAAGAGTGATGGAAATTAATGTAGAAGGAAGTAGAGGACGGGGAAGACCGACAAAGACTTGGCTAAAGATGGTGGAAGAAGAAATGCGGGCAAGGGGGTTAACAAGGAGAGATGCAGAAAATAGGGCAAAATGGAGAAGATTGTCATGGGGACCGCAAGGCTAACCCCCGCTCTAGCAGGGAAAATGGCCTTTAAAATGCATGTTGTATTTACATTTTGTAGTCCATTGTATAATTTAAATAAACATAAATGCAAATTTCGCATGTGGAAAAAGTAAGTCCACCCCTGCATTCATAACTACTTCAAATACCTAAAATTAGAATCAGGTGCACCAGCTCAGGTGCAAATGATTAGAACATCGTTAGAAAGGATCTTGGAGGAACCTGTCTTATTTAAACCTCAGACATTTAGTTTGGTTTGCTCTTTGTTGTTGAAGTGTGCGGCGTCACCATGCCAAGATCAAAAGAGGGCTCTGAGGCCTTCATAAAGAAGGTTATAGATGCCTACGAGTCTGGGAAGGGGTTTAAAAAGATCTCCAAACAATTTGAAATCAATCATTTGACTGTCCGGAAGATCATCTACAAATGGAGAAGATTCCAAACAACTGCCAACTTGTTCAGGCCAGGCCACCCCAGCAAGTTCAGCCCGAGAGCAGACCGCAAGATGCTGAAAGAAGTCTCAAAGAATCCCAGAATGTCATCACGGGACCTACAGGTAGCTCTTGCCACTGTTGATGTCAAAGTGCACGAGTCTACTATTAGAAAGAGGCTGCACAAATTTGATCTACATGGGAGGTGTGCCAAGAGGAAAACTTTGCTGTCCAGAAAGAACATCAGGGCAAGACTAAAGTTTGCCAATGAACACCTTGGCAAACACCAGCACTTCTGGAACAATGTGCTCAGGACAGATGAGTCAAAGGTAGAGCTATTTGGTGACAGTACCAGAAGACATGTTTGGCGAAAACCAAAGACAGCATTTGACCACAAGAACCTGCTACCAACTGTAAAGAATGGTGGTGGAAATATTATGGTTTGGGGCAGCTTTGCTGCATCAGGGCCTGGGCAGCTCACCATCATAGAATCCACTATGACTTCTTCATTGTACCAGAGGGTGCTTGAGGATAATGTGAGGCCATCTGTCGGAAAGTTGAAGCTCAACCGAAGGTGGACCTTGCAACATGACAATGACCCGAAACATACCAGTAAATCCACCAAGGAATGGCTGAAAAGAAGGAAATGGAGGGTTCTGGAATGGCCAAGTCAAAGCCCGGATCTAAATCCCATCGAGATGCTGTGGGGGGATTTGAAAGGAGCTGTGCATGCAAGAAACCGCTCAAACATCGCACAGCTGAAAGAATTCTGCATGGAGTGGGCAAAAATTTCTCCCAGTCGATGTCAGAGACTGGTAGACAGTTGTAAGAAACGCCTACTTGAGGTTGTTTCTGCCAAAGGGGGCAATACCACCTATTAGAGCCAAGGGTGTACTTACTTTTTCCACATGCGAAATTTGCATTTATGTTTATTTAAATTATACAATGGACTATAAAATGTAAATGTTTCATGATATTTGTTATATTATATCACCTTTATCTGTCAATATTGTTGAAATGAAGATCAAATAGCTGTATGTTGAAATATGTTGAAAAAGTCAAAACTTTACATGGGGTGTACTTACTTTTTCACGTGACTGTATATAACCCATCGTGCAAAGCCCCCAAAAGGACTCGACTCGCAGCAGTAAAAGGACTCACTGATGAGAAAGAGGACTGCTGCCCAGGGAGAACTCGCGCGCACTGACCAACCCGGAGGAATCGTTGACGAGCAGGAGTTGAGAGCGTCCAAGGACTGTGAGAGATACGCGGGTGAAGAAAGACGCGCATGAACCGGAATAAGCGCTATTATAAGTGACGCTCGGTTGAGTTGGAGGCCGATCCATATCCAGTGCATGAAGTCGTGCGAGTGATAACGGCTGTGTAATCGCCAGCCGCGCTGAGAGACCCGCATTTACCGTTCCACCTCATCGGCTGCCTTTGTTTGGGAGACACGCTACGAGGCTCCTTCCACCGCCTGCTGCCATCTTCACGGGACGTGCTGGGACTGTGGAGAGTCGGACGGGGCCGTTCCTGGACGACCACGTCGATGCGTCTGGCTGGGACATCAATCCATCTGCAATTCCCTGTGTGAGTGTGACGGGCCCGAGTCCGGGGGATAAGATAAGATTGACTAAGTGCTGATCTGTGTCTCTGCGTCCCGATCATTGTATATACGTGTGGGAATAATTAAACCTGTGTTCTTCCTTTTTTTCCATTCAATCGTTCCTGTGGTTTCCTCATTGACTAAGCGTGGTACGAGTAGAATCGCTAGAATCGGGTTCCACTACTAGAAAACTGCACGGACCACGTGGTACTCAATACGCTCGGCGTACCCAAGCCACACATGGCTCGTGCGAGGCTTGCTTCCTCGCTTCCGTGGCGGCGCAGGGAATTAGGTACAAGCGAGACTTGGGCCCGAAACCATACTTTGCGTTTGCCCGGAAGGGGCGTTTCAAGTCTCGGTTCCGTCAAGCCCAGAAAGAACAAGGGGATTAATCCCCCCTTGGTAAGGGGAAGAAGGGCGGCGGAGAACCGTAACAATATTTTTTATTTTTTTTTATCGCACCGAAATATCGTAAACAAATATGTCGGTAAACTAATGTCAGCCTTGCAGCTGCATCACGCCTGCTCATAGAGGGTCATGTGATGGAAGACAATGGCATATCACGTGCTGGTACGATCGCGAAAGAAGGGAGGTTGTGTTTATATGCTTTTTGGCAGTATGATTACAGAAGTGTATGGATTATAGAATATATTTCGCATTGCAGGTTTAAGTTCCATAAAACCTCGACATTTACGGATTCACAATTCCCGTAACCCAGCTACTCATGGGTTTTCAAATGTGTACGTTTCCTACTTTTGCAGCCCATGTGCTCCAGCTACTCACGTGTTTTGCGGGGATAAACAATCACCACCCACCCACGGACTCGCAACAAGAGCCACAACTACCCACAAGGGCTGGGCCTATATCGGCAATTTTTCAGTAATCGGTATCGGCCGATTCGAGTTCGTATGAATGTCAATTATCGATTACAATACTATATACAACCCAAAAACCTTGATACAAGACCCTATACAACCCATTTGCATTTCTCGATCTTAACGGTTATCTGAGGTGTTGGGCTAGCGGCTAGGGTGCCGGCTTAGGATTCCAAGGATCCTGGGTTCGAATCCCGGTCGATTGCTGAATTAACGCCAGGGGGGTTGACTCAGCCTGTCATCCTTCCGAGGTCGGCTAATTGAGTACCAGTTCACTGGTAATTCCCTGTTTGTCGTTAAAGGCGGCAAAAAGGGTTGGCGTCAGGAAGGGCATCCGACCGTAAAACATTGCTTCAAAAAGGGGACCGAAAAACAACAACAACCATGGTTCCCGAAAAAGGCCAACACCCGCTTGCAGGGAAAAATGGCCTCTAAAGGTGGTTTTTTTTTTTTTATAACGGTTATCTGAGGAATGGCACACTCTGATGTAATGCCTGACCTGCAAAACACCAGGATGGCAGTATATAGCTGATTTAAAAAATTTATACCAGTCTAGAAAACACGAAGGTGTGTGCACTGCCTCGGAGATATAAGGGTTGCAAAGAAACTTTATCATTGCACTCCTCTTTAATGTACAACCCATATGAAGGACAATATACAGGGTGTTTCAAAAAGATTGATCTACAACTTTCACTTCCTGCCATTTCTTTGTTTTTTGACCTGTACCATTTTTCCTTTTCAGGGTTTGGTAATGTTATTGTGGTATTTGTTTCCTGGGATTTCTAGCTCCGTAGCTTAACTGTGCCATTGACAGTGGAGCAGAAGATAAAAGTTGTGGCTCTGTGGCATGAGACTAAATCAACAACAACAACATTTTCTGGGGGTGGGGGGGGGGGCAGAACCACCCAAGGAGATCACTGAGTGGTACCTGAAAGGGCCCACGGTGTGTGGCCATGCTGGAGAGCATGTGGAGAGCACGGTCACATGCTTCTGCGCCTTCAATGCCAGATGGGGAATGCTAGGGCCTTACTGGTTTGAGAATGACAACAGCAGGACGGTGACAATCAACGGTGAGCGCTACTGGGCCGTGCTCCAGCAGTACCATAATGATCTAGCCCAAAAGGTCACCCCAAACCAGCTCAGCATGACCAGGTTTATGCAGGATGGTGTACCCCCGCATACAGCTTGTGACACCATCATTTTCCTGCAGCAGCTCTTCAGAAACCGCCTGTCTACGTCAACCGCCCTGCCACACTGGATGATCTGAAGCAGGCGGTGTCAGACTACTTCCAGGCAGTGCCACATGAGACCTACAGGAAAGTTGGACAGAACTTTGGAATCAGGATCAATGCTGTCTGAACCACGGAGGGGCACACATCGAGAACGTCAATTACAAGGATTTTGCGTAAATACCAATTTCAGACCTTGACCTCTCACTAACTCCAGCAGTGACTTGCTGCAATAACAATCAGTGATAGAAAATACCATGTCATAAGCTTTCAAGAAATGTTTGGTTCACGTTCCTGAGTTTTCTGTTTCTTTTTAAATAAACGTTTAAAGTTGTATCACTCTTTTTGAAACACCCTGTATATAGCTATATGAAAAGACAAATACACATGGCATATAACGTTCAAACTAGGATGCACAAACGTTTAGGCACTGTATAGAAATAGATTAATAACTCGATTCATAAATGACAAAAAATAAATAAAAGCCAAATTAACAGATCATCAGAGTAAAGTCATGAGCGCCAAGCAAACAACAAACCAAAAGGTTATGCTCACCCGTCTCAATAGTCTGTGCAAATATCTCAAGGCCCTCAAATGGTTGAGGAGTATCAACAGGATCCTCCTCCTCTTCCTCTCCAGGTTGCTGTTTCAGACATTCCTGTGCCAGTTGCATGCTGCTTGTCATACAAGTCGACCAGTACAGGGATTCTGCTGTACCTGCACCTGCACCTGCACCTGCACAAAGTGGTGAGTGTATTGTAATCGATTCAGTATCTCCAACAGGCGATGGGAGAGCACTGGATATGAACTCCCAAGACGCCGAGTGGATGCGTTCTGCACTTGCGGCAAATTCCGTGGTGCAGTGTAGTTAGGATTTATAAATTTATCCACATGGCAGTTTCAGAACATGTGCATGGCTTTGAGGTGAATTTAATCACACTGGAGAATGTGCCCATGCACATGTGCTCATGAAGAATGTTCATGGATGACTTGCCTTAAAAACAGGCTCAATAAATAATGGAGACGAAGCAATCAAAAATTAAATGTTCCAGAAAAACCTAAATTGGCATGCTTAACCGAGATGGTAACTGTTACAATAGCTATTCTTACACAGGCAGACTCGGATAGGGACATAGGACAAATAAGAGAGTTGGTAGAATGATGCAGTGCAGGGTGTGTGCAGTCTTCAGTGTAGTGAAATGTTGGGAGGTGCGACGCAGGCTGGTCTCACAAGCTGGGCAGACATGCCACAGGCACTTTGCAGCAGTCTCACTATTCAGACCCCTTTTCACGTTGTGGATCCTTTTCCACCGGTTTGGTGTCTCCCTGGATGCTTATCTTCACTCTCTGGAGTCTCCCTGAGTCTCCTCACAATGGCGTTCTCTGCCACTGTCTGCCTGTTGCTTCTGCTCACCATTGCATCTCTCTGCGTCTCTTCACCGTAGAGCTTCCCTGGGTCTCTTCACCGTAGAGCCTCCCTGGGTCTCTTCACCGTAGAGCCTCCCTGGGTCTCTTCACCGTAGAGCCTCCCTGGGTCTCTTCACCGTAGAGCCTCCCTGGGTCTCTTCACCGTAGAGCCTCCCTGGGTCTCTTCACCGTAGAGCCTCCCTGGGTCTCTTCACCGTAGAGCCTCCCTGGGTCTCTTCACCGTAGAGCCTCCCTGGGTCTCTTCACCGTAGAGCCTCCCTGGGTCTCTTCACCGTAGAGCCTCCCTGGGTCTCTTCACCGTAGAGCCTCCCTGGGTCTCTTCACCGTAGAGCCTCCCTGGGTCTCTTCACCGTAGAGCCTCCCTGGGTCTCTTCACCGTAGAGCCTCCCTGGGTCTCTTCACCGTAGAGCCTCCCTGGGTCTCTTCACCGTAGAGCCTCCCTGGGTCTCTTCACCGTAGAGCCTCCCTGGGTCTCTTCACCGTAGAGCCTCCCTGGGTCTCTTCACCGTAGAGCCTCCCTGGGTCTCTTCACCGTAGAGCCTCCCTGGGTCTCTTCACCGTAGAGCCTCCCTGGGTCTCTTCACCGTAGAGCCTCCCTGGGTCTCTTCACCGTAGAGCCTCCCTGGGTCTCTTCACCGTAGAGCCTCCCTGGGTCTCTTCACCGTAGAGCGCCTCCCTGGGTCTCTTCACCGTAGAGCCTCCCTGGGTCTCTTCACCATAGAGCCTCCCTGGGTCTCTTCAC
Organism: Myxine glutinosa; assembly: GCF_964187855.1. NCBI lineage: Eukaryota > Metazoa > Chordata > Myxini > Myxiniformes > Myxinidae > Myxine > Myxine glutinosa. The sequence goes on along the minus strand of NC_136271.1, from coordinate 121,171,027 downwards.
CGTAGAGACTCCCTGGGTCTCTCCACCATAGAGCCTCCCTGGGTCTCCACCGTAGAGCCTCCCTGGGTTTCTTCACCATCGAGGCTCCCTGGGTCTCTTCACTGTAGTTCCTCCCTGGGTCTCTTCACCATAGTGCCTCCCTGGGTCTCTTCACCATGGAGTCTCCCTGTGGCTCCCGCATCTCGTGTGTGCGAGCATCACTGCCTCTTTTAGCCAGCCCAACCACCTGCGGAGGAGTCTACCACCCCTCCACCTCCCCCCCTCCCACCCTAACCCTGTGAATGTTAGGCATGCACCCTTGTTGTGCTGAAGTAGCACACCTGGACACGCCATCTCACGCGAGCATGTACGGCCATGAGCTCACGTGGACACGCCATGTACGGCTTGCAGTGTACGGCTTGCAGTAGCTCACATGGACACGCCATATCGAAGTGCAGTTGTACGGTGTGAAAGGAGGAAGACAGAGGAGAAAAAGAGAGTCAGCCACGAATGTGAGGATGATAGAGAGGCTGCCTAGACATCCGATTCTGGCCGTTGGTAATTGGGGTTACAAATACTTTCGCTAGCATTCATTAAGAGATAACAGTTGAACAATTATTCCCTCATTAACCTCCAACCGCCCCCCACACAGCCCCCCCAACCCCAAGACATTTTGTGAGGAGACACAAATACAAGAAAAAAGATGGCATAATAACTGGGGTCTGCAAAGGCCTGTAGTACCCACCATTGCGAGCTCGTGGCCGAAGAACAATCTCGAGATCTTGAACCTCCACAGTGGAATTCTCATTAAGGAGGGCTGACCATGGTATAGAGACTGAAATGCTGCCCACAAAGCCCTCTGTAATTTCCAGTGGTGCAGACACAGATTCCAGCAATTCATTGAGGGCCTAAAACACATAATCATCATCAAATGGATAAAAACACAGAAAACAATGGATTACAAATGATTAGAATGAAAGCAATCCTCGGGATTCAAACATTTGCATCCAAATTGAGTATTTACCAATGTATCACATCACTCAGGTTATATTTCACCTCTATTTGTCTGTGAGCAGGATATCTCAAAGTTTTGGACGGATTCGGACAAAACTTGGTGAGTAGGTTGAGTGTGTGACAAGGACGAACAGATTAGATTATACTGAGGTTCCGGATCCAGTTACCAGAATCTTTAAAGCTATTCTTAAACATTGCGAGATAGGGCCAAAAGCGATATATAGCAGGATATCTCAAAAAGTTACGTACGGATTCTGACGAAACTAGGTGGACAAGTTGGGTAGGTGACAAAAACAAGCCGATTAGATTTTGGTCCAGGTCCGGATGCAGATGTGTGGCGTATCGGTGGGATAAAACACGTAAACTGTTCAGCCTGGCATAGGTATGTGCTTTACTGAGCGCTGTTCAAGTTTAAACCCGGTATCCACATATCGTGGTATCCACATATCATAAACAAAACATAAAACTTGAAGTACCACTTACTTGCAAAGTGGAATGTGCCAATACCCTTTTTTTTTTTTTGCATCGGATGGAATAACACGACTGCAATGTGCACATGGTGATGCCCAAAGAGAGAAAAAAACACCCAAAGAGAGAAATGGTCCGGCTATCAAAACTAGCATCTTCATAATGCTTTCAAAGGAGCTATGTTTAACTTGAGAGTTGTAAGTGCAGTATCCTCAATTTGACAAATGCATATCATGGGCGGGATGATCCATCAAGTGAGGTCACTCGGGGGGAGCTATTGTAAAATAATTATCTTCTCAGCATTTATTCTCAATTAAGATTGTATTCCTTCTCAATTAAGCATTTACGGAGGGAGAACGGAGGGGGGATGGAGGTGGGCCAATCCTCACTACATATCGCTATACTATACACTCAGGAAGGATTTACAGATTGAAGAAAGCATCCTGCGAGTGGTGAAAATTACTTGTGGTTGAGCAGCATAGTAGGAATCATACACTATCCGCTTTACTTGATCCTTTCACCTATGATACCACTTCACCTATGATATCATTATCATGATTTTGTTCCCCATTGGGAGTACTTGACAATGTGCTAAGTTTCAAATGTTTCCATTCAGCTGTTTCCGAGAAATATTTTTAAAATTATTTGCGTTTATTCCAAGATGGCTGCCATACCATGTGACCTATGACGTCACAATTGTGATAAAAACATTCTGCATGGGTGTCACTCCTACCCTGAAAGTTTCGCTCTTAATCGGACAATCATACATTCACTGATGTTTACCTGTACAGAAAAAAGTATAATTTTATGATTTTACACATTAGGAGACAGTGACGCACTTCACACAAAACCGCCATGCTTTCGTCCGATCGAGGGATGTAAAAAAAAAAAAAAAATGAAGGCAATGCGACTGTCGCCAATATGCCTCTGCATCGTCCCACAACAGGCATATGCCCTCTAGTCACTGTCCTAAAAATAAACAAGTTTGATTTAAATCCTTTTTAAGCTGTTTTGAAGTTTCACATTTTCACCAGCCTTGACAGGTCTCATATCAATCAGTGAAGCGGTTTCAGAGAAGGGATTTTTTGAAATATCGGCTTTCAAGCTAATATGGCTGCCACACCACATGACATATGGCATGAAAAATGTGCACACTGCATATGCATGGTTGAGGATCACATTTGTGAAGTTTCGTGTTGATAGGATAAGGTTCGTTTTTCTATCCAAAATGGCTGCCAAACCACATGACCTATGATGTCACTATTTTCAAACTATATGCAACAGTGGTGCTGGTGCTAGATATATTTGTAAAATTTCGCATCGACAGGGTAAGTGGTTTTTAGAGATATAATTATTTAATATTTTCCTTCAATCCAATATGGCTGCCACACCATGTGACCAATAATGTTTTTGTGATCATCTTTTAATCGCCATGCATAGTCAATGACACACGTAAAGTTTTGAGTCAATCGATTTGGTGGTTTGGGAGAATACGTTTTTATAAGGTTTTAGGTTAAATACAATATGGCTACCAAACCATGTGACTTATGACGTCATAAATTTAATATTTCAATACAAATTGGTCATAGATCATGTGCATGCAATTTCAGATTTTTAGGATAAGGAATTCGATTATAAAATTTTTGGCCGTTATACCACTTCACCTATGATGTCATCATTATCACGATTTTGTTCCCCATTGGGAGTACGTGACAAGGTGCGAAGTTTCAAATTTTTTCATTCAGCGGTTTCCGATAAATATTTTTATTATTATTTGTGTTTATTCCAAGATGGCTGCCATGCCACGTGACCTACGACGTCACAATTGTGATAAAAACATTCTGCATGGGTGTCATGCAGATTTAGTCTTAATCTGCATGACACCCATGCAGACCTGAAAGTTTAGTCTTAATCGGACATGTGGTTGCTGAGAAAAACGAGGTTTAGCCCGTACGGACAGACGGCCGGACAACCCCAAAAACATAATGCATCCAGCCACGTTCGGGGGTGGAGGCATAAAAAAAGACGCCGCTGTGTGATGACGTCATGTACAGGGACGTCTTTTTTCATACCTGCACGGACGCAAATATAAGAAATCAGTTTGCTTCTAACAGTCATTGCAATGCCTGGCAAATTCTGGTGAGCAAAAATTGAGTTATAAGGAATGTCACTGACTAGCAGACAGAAAGTAACTGCATTTGACGTCCCAAAATGTGTCGCAGCTTTGTGTGGCAACTGGCGGTTGGGGTTCTGGGCCGTTGGAGAAATGCATGGCGTGTAGAATGGGTGGCGCTTCTGACCCACCCACAGACATGAATTCAGCTTTATACAAATATATACAGTGCATTCAGAAAGTAATCAGATCCCTTCACTTTTTTCACATTTTGTTATGTTGCAGCCTCATGCTGAAATCGTTTACATTCATTTTTTCCCTCATCAATCTACACTCAATACCCCATAATGACAAAGAGAAAACAGGATTTTAGAAAGTTTTGCAAATTTATTAAAAATAAAAAACTGAAATATCACATTGACATAAGTATTCAGACCCTTAACTCAGTACTTAGGTGAAGGACCTTTGGCAGCGATTCCAGCCTCGAGTCTTCTTGGGTATGGCGTGACGAGCTTTGCACACCTAGATTTGAGGATTTTCTGCCATTCTTCTCTGCAGATCCTCTCAAGCTCTGTCAGGTTGGATGGGGACCGTTGGTGGACAGCCATTTTCAGGTCTCTCCAGAGATGTTCGATTGGGTTCAAGTCACGGCTCTGGCTGGGCCACTCAAGGACCTTCACAGAGGTGTCCCTAAGCCACTCCTGCGTCGTCTTGGCTGTGTGCTTCGGGTCATTGTCCTGTTGGAAGGTGAACCTTCGGCCCAGTCTGAGGTCCTGAGCGCTCTGTTTCAGGTTTTCATGAAGGATATCTCTGTACTTTGCTCCGTTCATTGTTCCCTCAACCCTGACCAGTCCCTGCTGCTGAAAAACACCTCCACAGCATGATGCTGCCACCACCATGCTTCACCGTTGGGGTGGTATTGGGCAGGTGATGAGCGGTGCCTGGTTTCCTCCACACATGATGCTTAGAATTGAGGCCAAACAGTTCAATCTTGGTTTCATCAGACCACAGAATCTTGTTTCTCACAGTCTGAGAGTCCTTTAGGTGCTTTTTTGCAAACTCCAAGCGGGCTTTCATGTGTCTTTCACTGAGGAGAGGCTTCCGTCTGGCCACTCTGCCATAAAGCCCAGATCGGTGGAGTGTTGCAGTGATGATTGTCCTTCTGGAAGTTTCTCGCATCTCCACACAGGATCTCTGGAGCTCAGCCAGCGTGACCATCGGGTTATTGGTCATTCTCTAATATTACTCCCTTTGCTCTTTGTCCTCTTACCTTCCCTTATCCCCTCCAGGATGTATGGATTCTTCCAGTAATCCCTTCCTGGTTAAACTTCCAAAATCCAGGCGGTCTACATACATCTCGGTTCCTTATTCCTTACTACTCCCATCCATGGAAACCACCTTCCATAGGCTGTTCTCTGACCTTATTCCCTCCAGGGCTTCAATCAAGCAGTGCATCGCCATTTGATCCCCATTCTTTATTACCCTCTCTGCTCCCACCATTACCCTTTCACCCAACCATTTTACTTGCTGGTGTCAATGTTTGCTTTTCACCTCCCTCTCCTCTTACCTTGTTTGTTCATTCCCTTTACGTTTGCCCCACTGTCTGATTTATGTTGCTCTTCCATGAGCCTTGCTCCCAAATAAAGAAAGAAAAAAAAATTATATACCCCAACACATTCCCATAAGCACAAAAAGCCAACACTGCTCCAATTATATATTACCTCCGCCACCGAAGGTGGATGGAGGTCATGTTTTCACCCCTGTCTGTCTGTGTTTGTTTGTTTGTCAACAAGATATCTCAAAGTTGTGGATGGATTGTGGATGGATCTCAAAAAGTTGTGGATGGATTCGGACGAAATTTGGCAGAGAGGTAGTGTATGTGACAAGGACGAAATTATTCGATTTTGCTGAAGATCCGGATTTGGATTCGGCTACTAGAATTTTTAAAGTGATTCTTCACCATTGGGTGGTAGGGCCAAAAACGATACATAGCATGATATCTCAAAAAGTTGTGGACGGATTTGCACGAAACTTGGTGGACCAGTTGGGTGTCTGACAAGAACGATTCGATTCAATTTTGGTGAAGATCTGAATGTGGATTCGGATACGAGAATTATTCAAATTTTAGGTGATTCTCACCATTGAGAGATCAGGCGAAAAGAGACATATAACATGATATTAAAAAAAAGTTATGGACGAGTTATGACTAAACTTGGTGGACGAGTTGGTTCAGTGACAAGAACAAGCTGATTAGATTTGGTTCAGGTCCGAATCCAGATCTGGCCTATCAGTGGGATACAAAACATAAACTGTTCAGCCTGGTGGCAGTATGCTCTCTACCGAGTGACGTTCTAGTATTATCTTACTATAATTCACCAAATATCTGTCTGTCTGTCTGTCTGTCTGTCTGTCTGTCCGTCTGTCCGTCTGTCCGTTCCCAGGTACCGCAAAAACGGCTGAACCGATCGCAACAAAATTTTTGGTTGGTAATCCTGGGACCCCTGGAGTAAAATAGGCTATATATTTTTTCCAATTTTTACAATTTTCCAAACACGATGGAATAATATTTACCGATATGAACAGTGATGTGGCTTTTATTGAAATTCTACAAATACTGTTTAGATTTTGATGATTTGCATGTGATATGATTTAACGGATGTTTATATAAATGGTTTAAAATTAAAAAAAAAGAAAAAAAAAAGCCTTCAATTTCTGATATTTTGCCTTTTCATTTGGGCCTCCCAATTGAAGACCCACCCATAGGGCGAGTACCGTTGCTAGTTATTTTAATTCTTGATATCACATACAAAGAAAGCCATGCCATATAGTCTGTGCAGCACGTCAACACTGGGTCCACAATGAGTTTCACAGGAACAAGGCATTGCATTCTTGAGCAGGACACTTATATAGACACCACAAGAACCTCACAAAATTGTTGAATGCAGTTGAGGGATTTTAAATAAAATTTAATATCTCCCAATATCATTAAAGATCAAAAATATCTCCCATAAAGTCTTATTGGCTTGAATAATCAAATCAGAATGACATCAAGACCAATGATGTCAATCATCAATTTCCCCCCTTCCCACACCTCCTCCCCCAAGCCCTCTCCCTCCCACACATCTCCCTGCTCTCAAATGTTGTGTTTGTGTGCTTCCCCTTCTCTCCCCATCTTGTCTTCCACTCCCTCTTTTTATATATTTTGTCTGTCTGGTTGATTTGTTTGTGAAATAAATGTTAGCTCTTTCATGAGCCTCGATTCTGTACACAAAAAAATAATTAAAAAAAAAAAAAAAAAAATTGGGGAGAGCGTTTCTCATTTCCTTCACCAACCTCCTATACTGCTACTGCTTGTCCAGAAATAGTCAGGCTGTTTAGGGTCACATTGATATAGACCTCAGCCGCTAGGTCAAGCAACGGCATCTGGAAATAGGCATCATGATAATGAAATATGTTTTGAATTTAACGCCAGGGGTCTTGGTACGTAGCACGATATCGGAAGGTGTGGGGATAAATCTGGGCAAAAAAGCATACATACAATCTAAACATGACAATTTACAGTTTCTGACATGTGGAAACGATTGCCAAGAAGGACAGTGATGAGAGTATACTATAAAACATCAAAGAGGAATCCATTAGGTAGCCAAAGATAAAGTGCAACGTAGCAAAGTGTGCTAGAAAACACCTTCGGATGAAAACTTGATACCCCAGCTGTTGCAGTGAAGGAGGAGATATTTGTGTTAAAGGGTGGTTGGTGGGAATGGCTGAGAAAAGGGGAGGGATCGATGTTTTGACAGATGCAGCTGCCTCAAACTCCATATGAACAGTAAAGTGCAAAGCAGCACAATAACTAGGCTAAATAGTTTACGCTTTGTATCCCAATGATAGGCCGGATCTGGATCCAGACCTCCAAAATCGAATTAGCTTGTTCTTGTCAGCAACTCATCTGCCAAGTTTTGTCCGAATCCGTATGCAACCTTTTGAGATATCATGCTATACATATATACAGTGCCTTCAGAAAGTATTCACATCTCTTGACGTTTTCCACATTTTGTTGTGTTACAGCCTGAATTTCATACACAACACTGGGGAGCACCAAGGCACCTCTAAAAAGGTTACGAATGTTTCCATAATTGAGAATTTATCCCAGACAGGTGTCCACAGTGTTAACAGAAAATGGACTGGGTTGATGGATGTCAGCCTCCATCAACCCAGTTCATTTTGTTATATTCAACGCAATTTGAGGCACTGCACTAGAATAAAATTTTCAATTCCATTTCTCCCTTTAATCTTTGGTCTAACTATGCTTCCTCCAGGGCCTTCTCTGGATTGTGTTTGTAACTCCTGTTGTCCATTTTTTGGTCACCTGGAACAAACATTATCCAGATGAGGTATTAGCATTGTGCAGTATCCGTCAGTCAGTGACTCAGGCTGTAGACACTCAAACTTTCCCCTCCGAAACTCTCCTTGGTACATCACGGGTGATGAAGGATGTGATCAAGTTTCATCGAAATTGTATGTGTCATTGCTGAGAAGAAAGCAAATACCTATTATGAGGAGCAACCACACTGTACACCCCTGCAGGGCCCAACTTTATTAATGTCAAAAACAAACTTTGGTGCATCACAGGAGATGAATGAAGGTTGTGGTCAAGTTTCATCGAAATCATGTGTGCTTTCGGTTTTCGTCACTGATCTACACATTATACATACCCCATAATCTCAAAGTGGAATTTTTTTTTTAAATTCTTACAAGATAATTAAAAATGAAATACAGAAATATCTAATTTACATAAGTATTCAACCCCGAGTCTATACTTGAAAGAAGCGCCTTTGACAGCGACAACAGCTTTGAGGCTTCTTGTGTACGTCTGTATCAGCTTTGCACATCTGGATTTAGGGAGTTTCTCCCATTCTTTCTTGCAGATTTGCTCAAGCTCTGTAAAGTTGGATAGGGAGCATCGGTGAACAGCGATCTTCACGTCTTTGCACAGATTCTCAATGAGATTCAAGTCTGAGCTTTGGCTGGGCCACTCAAGGACTTTAAGTTCTTATTCTGAAGCCATTCCAGTGTTGTTTTGGCTGGATGCTTGGGGTCATTGTCCTGATGGAACGGAAATCTTCACCGCAATCAAAAGTATTTTGCACTCTGAAGCAGGCTCCCTCAAGGATTTGCCTGTATTTGGCTCCATTAATTGTTCCCTCTATCCTTTGAAGTCTCCCAGTCCCTGCCACTGAAAAGCATCCCCATAAGATGATGTTTTGATTATTCAAGCCATGCTTCATGGTAGGGATGTTGTTAGATGGGTGTTGAGCTGTGCGCAGTTTCCGCCAGACGTAGCACGTGACATTCAAGCCAGAGTTCAATTTTTGTCGCATCAGACCACAGAATCTTTTCCTTCATGCTCTCAGGTCTTGCATTTTCCCAAACTCCAGGCATGCTGTCATGTGCCTTTTTCTCAGGAGTTGCTTCTGCCTGGCCACTCTCCCATAAAGCCTAATTTTTGTGAAGTGCTGCAGAGACTGACGTCCTTCCGGTAGGTTCTCCCATCTTGGCCAAGGAACTCTGTAGTTCTGTCAGAACTGGGTGGTCATTGGGTTCTTAGTCACCTCCCTGACTAAGGTCCTTCTTGCCCGGTTGCTCAGTTTCGTCGGACGGCCAGCTCTAGGAAGAGTCTGGGCAGTTCCATATCCTTTCCATTTCTAATGATCGAGCTCACTGTGCTCTTCACCAAAATCTAATAGTTTCGTCCATGTCTCACACCCGACCTGTCCAGCAAATTTCATCCAAATCCACGTACAACTTTTGGAGATATCCTGTTCACAGACAGAAAAACTGACAGACAAATAGACAGGGGTAAAAACATGACCTCCACCCACCTTTGGTGGTGGAGGAAAATAATAATGATCTGGTGTAAAGACTGATGCAGGAAGAATACCAAATGGTCACTGCAGATGACAACTTAAGACCAAATCAGCTGATCATCTCATAAAAACAAGGATTGTGCAAGTTTACAACCTCGTTGGCTCGGTATTTATTTCCAGTTATGTTGAAAGGTATATTCAGAATCTCACTGGAAGAGGCTTCCGAAAATATGGCAACAGTAAAGAGAACAGAATGGACACAATCATGAGAACCTGCCACCAACATACTGTTGTGGAAATAGCTTTGAGGGGTTAATAATAATGCTTAATATAGTGCGGTTATATTCTTAGTAAATGTAATAGCGCAAGCGTGACAATTAATTGTGACGTTAGAAATGCATCTCTTGTGGAATAGTTAAGATTGTGATCTCCCTCTCCCCGTGCTTGTATCAAATTATGAAGCCTTTTGACCATTCTTGGATAAAATGCCAGGGTCATAGAAAAGTCCCCTTTATATAAAGGTATGTGCCATGTGGCAAAGTATAGAAAAGGAGGGACATTCCATTCCATAGCTTATAGAAAATGCCAAAGAAATGCCAAACAATACAAAATAATGGGTATTAAAAAAAATCTGGTGTGCATGACTGGACTACCCTTGTGTTCTGAGGAGGAACCAAGTAATGCTCTAGAAAAGTTCATATAAAGGGGCGCCAATTTGATTCATACAGCTGCATGAAGAAGTAAATGCATTTTATTTGCCAGATGTAGGACGCCCTTTATATGAACTTCTCTAGAGCATTACTTGGTTCCTCCTCAGAACACACGCGTTGTCCAGCATGCACCCGAGATTTTTTGAATGCCCCTTATTTTGTATTGTTTGGCATTTCTTTTGGCATTTTATACAAGCTATTGAATTTTATACAAGCTATTGAGTCCCTTCTTTTCTATACTTTGCCACATGGCACATACACTTATATAAAGGGGCCTTTTCTATGCCCCTGGCATTCTTCCCAAGATACATTTGAAACACAAACAAAATGCATTTGTTCATCGTACAAGACTTTATTCAAGACGATATAAAAAATATTTAACCCAGTCAGGATTTGAACCCACAATCACCAGCTTGGGATTCTGATGTTTTATCCATTAGGCCATTGAGTCAGCATGTTAGAATGATTTTTTAAAATATGTTAAAGGGGTATAAAGTGTGTACACATGTATAATGTATATTTATCTTATTTTTATTTTTTAAACGTATATGATTCGCTATGTATGTATGTTTATATGCAACGAAAACGTCTTCTTCTTCTTCAAATAAAATTACCACCCTCTTAATTAACCCTCTTAATTGCGTTAAGACTGCTGAGACCCATCAGACCTTTGACGACCCTTTAATTCCCCCAAGACCCTTCAGAACACCAAGACCCCTGCAGACCCAAAATACCCTGAAGACCCCCCGAAGACCCAAAACACCCCGAAGACCCAAAATACCCCAAATACCAAAAAGACCCCAAATACCAAAAAGACCCCGAAGACCAAAAACACCCCAAAGACCCAAAAGACCAAAAAGACCCCGAAGACCCAAAAGACCCCGAAGACCAAAAATACCCTGAAGACCCAAAAGACCCCGAAGACCCAAAAAGGCCACTGAAGACCCCGCAGATCCAAAAGACACCGAAGACCCTTAAGACCTAAAAGCCTCTGAAGACACCAAAGACCCAAAATACCCTGAAGACCCAAAAACACCTCAAAGACCCAAAATACCCTTAAAGGTCCAGAGGATCCAAAAGACCCTGAAGACCCAAATGGCCCTGAAGACCCAAATGGCCCTGAAGACCCAAAACACCATGAAGACCCAAAAGACACCAAAATGGTCAAAGATGCCTACCCCTCTGAAACGACGTGTGGTGAGACGCACGGACCGCGCCGAGTCACGCTAGTATATACAATATAACAAAATAAGCCAAGAAACGAATTTTCAGTCCACATGTTTAAGTTGCATACAGAGAAACTGTCGCAAAAAAAGGAAAGGGTGCTTTCCACCTCCCCTCGATTTCCATACAATAAGCAATTTGAAGTGATACAATACTCATAATGATGCTGAAATTCAGGTTTAAGAATGATTATTATCTATCTATAATTCCAGCAATCTCTGTGTGTGTGTGTGTGTGTGTGTGTGTCTGTGTGTCTGTGTGTGTGTGTGTGTGTTTGTTTGTCTGTGACCGCTGTTTCTCGACAACCATGGGTCCGATATACTTGAAACTTGCCAGGTATATTGCTGGGGACCCGAGGATGTGCCTTTTCAAGGTTTGAAATTAATCGGACAAGTAGTTACCGAGCTATGTCCAAAAAACGATTCAACCAATCAGAGAGCAGCGAGCTATCACGTGTGCCGAACGTGGCGAACAGACTCGGCCTCGGACGGCACATTTGAGAGCGTATTCATTTATTTCACGTTGGCAAACTATGTTGGCGTTAAACTATGTTTTAAAACTAATAAAAACTAATTTGCGATTCTTTCGCTTTCCTGCGCGTTTGTGCACGCTATGGCGATTTCTTTACCAAACTCCGCAAGCCGTTCGCTTTGGACCAAACCATTTCATGTAAATAGAGGGGGGGTGGATTGTCACCGTACTCGCAAGCCGTTCGCTTTGGACCAAACCATTTCATGTAAATAGAGGGGGGGGGGATATAATTTTAGATATAGATATAGTACGGGCATGCCCTAGTGTTTTAAATATGAACAAAATGCATTTGCTCATTGAACAAGATGTTTACTTGCTCATTATTCAAGACAATATAAAAGACTTGAAAAAGTAAGGGGAAAAAATATTCAACACAGACAGGATTTGAACCCACAATCCCCAGCTTTGGAGTCTGATGCTTTATCAATTAGGCCATTGGGTCAGCATGTCATTTTTTGAAGAGTTATAAAGTGTGTATATATTTTTTATATATGTATATCTATGTATATATATTTAATTTTAAAGCAAAAATTATAGCACTTAGGTGGAATTTGTTTTGAAAGCCATTAACTAGACCTATTGGCCAAAGTATATTCCAAGTTTCAGCCAGTTTCAAGATATAGTCCTTGAGATATGAGCACCAACACATTTTGGGCGGACAGATGGACGGACAGACAACAACGTGATTGAGGGTTTTCCAAATACAACTCAAGAATGCATAAACAGATGTTGCTGAAAATTGGAACATATTACCTCGATGTACAAAGCATTTACTTCTGAAATTTGGAACATATTACCTCGATGTACAAAGCATTTAGTTCTGAAATTTGCAGCCGATTTCGTCCAGTAGAAGCCGAGAAACGTATTTTCAGTCCCCATGTTGAAGCTGCATACAGAGAAATGATCCGTTTTATAAAGGGAGGGGAACTTTGTGCCTCCCTTTGATATTTTTAATATCTTCACTTCTGTAATCTGTCCCTCATGCTTTTGTAAAGTGTTCACTCGGGCCATCGCCACTGTCTTGGGCAGGAAAATAGGAATTGATGATAGTGCTGACCGAGCCTACAGAGGCAAAGACGACTCGAGGGTCGCAGACGGATTTGGCCCCGCACTGGACTAAGCCATGGGCCAATGGTGAATGAGAAGGGAGGGGCATGGCACATCATTGATGATGCCCCGGCCCAAGGAGATAAAGAGCGGAGCGAGGGTGGACACATGAGAAGCCGAATCAGTTTGGTGGGAACTGTGTCCTACAGCAGCCAGAGCTACACCTTCTCTCTTCCAGGCCAGAATATGGAATGTGATGGGCCATTTCTCTGCAAGAGTGGCCAGGACCTTGATCATCCTGTGGTGCCCTGCCAGACCAGACACGGCATGGTATTTCTGTCTCATGATGAAATGTCTCGTGATATCCCGGTGTGTACCCTGGTTAGAATAGGTACACCGTATCCCTGCGTGTCGTAAGAGGCGACTAAGAGGGTTGGCGTCAGGAAGGGCATCCGGCCATAAAAACATTGCCTCAAAAAGAGAACCATGACAATTATAACTACATATGGGCAGGGTACAGCCCGAAGTGGAGATCGGTTTCTGAGGTTTGGGACATGGAATGTAGGGACAATGACAGGGAGATCAGGAGAAGTGGTGGAAGTATTGGTCAGAAGAAGAGTGGACATATGTTGTGTGCAAGAGACGAGATGGAAGGGAAGTGGTGTGAGAATGGTGAAGGGTAGGCAGGGACAGAAATACAAGTTTGTGTGGCAAGGGTGCCCGGAGGGCGTGAATGGTGTTGGTGTCCTGTTTTCTGAAGAGTTTGTAGACAGTGTGGTGAGTGCGACGAGAGTGAGTGATAGGTTGATCATGGTGAAAATGATGATTGGAAAGCTCTTGGTGAACGTCATCTCGGGATATGCTCCGCAGGTTGGTCGGAGCGATGAAGAGAAGGACAAGTTCTGGTGTGCGATAGAGAAGCTGATGGAAAACGTGAAAGATGAGGAAGTTGTTGTGGTTGGAGGAGACCTAAATGGACATGTGGGAAGGAGTATGGACGGTTTTGAGGGAGTTCATGGGGGTTACGGATATGGTGTGAGAAATGGAGAAGGTGAAAGGATTTTGGAGTTTCCTGATGGAGCTGATTTGTTGATTTGTAATACTCAGTTCCAGAAAGGGGACAATAAGCTTGTTACATACACGTCAGGGGGGTCGACGACAACCGTTGACTACCTGATGGTGCGTAGGCGAGATAGGAGGCACCTCTGGGACACAAAGGTGATCCCGGGGGAGGAGGCTGTTTCACAGCACCACTTGGTTGTCTGCGACATAAGGGTGAAAGGTGCGAGGAGAGCTCGGCGGGTGAAGTACCAACCAAGAATGAAGGTGTGGAGGTTGAAAGAGGTGACAGTAAGGGAGGCATTAAAAGAGAGGCTGAGTAGGGTAGAGGATGATGTGGTTGAGCTTGAACGTGGTTGGATGTCAATGAAAGATAGTCTGTTGGGAGCCGTTGGTGAGGTATGTGGATGGACAAAAGCACCACCAAGGCACTCGGAAACATGGTGGTGGGATGATGAAGTTGGAAAGAGGATTGACGAGAAGAGGAAGAAGTTCAAGGAGTGGCAGAAGGCGAAGGGTACGGGAGCAGAAAAAGCAGAGCATGAAAGTTATAAGGCAGCCAAGAAGGCTGCAAAGAATGAGGTAGCAAAGGCGCAGGAGGCATGTAGGAAAATGTTCGGAGAACGCTTGGATTCGGAAGAGGGTCAGAGAGTGGTATTCAGGATTGCAAAGCAGATAACGAAAGAGAGGTGTGATGTGATGGGGGTGAGTTGCTTGAAGGATGAAGTGGGACAAATCGTTGTCGACCCAGATGGAATTAAAGGAAGATGGAAAAGATATATGGAAATGCTGTTGAATACAGAGAATGAATGGGATGGCAACATCGAGAGTAAACCAGTTTTAGGACCGGCAGAGAAGATAACTGAGAAGGAAGTTGAGGAAGCGATAAAAGCAATAAATAAATTTTAAAAAAAATAAAAAGCGATAAAAGCAATGAAGAGTAGAAAAGCGGGAGGGCCGACGGGAGTTGTGGGAGATATGTTGAAGGCAGCAGGAAGTTGGGGTGTGAAGAGAATGACAGAGATCTGTAATCTGGTGGTGAAAGAAGGCCGCATTCCAGTGGCTTGGGAACTGAGTACCCTTGTCCCTCTATACAAGGGGAAAGGTGACCCTCTGGAGTGTGGCTCGTACCGAGCGATAAAGTTATTGGAGCATGGAATGAAGGTATTGGAAAGGGTGTTGGAGAGGAGGATAAGGAAGAAGGTGAAGATCGACGAAATGCAGTTTGGATTTATGCCAGGAAGAGGAACGACAGACGCACTCTTTATTGTGAGGCAGTTGCAGGAGAAGTACATGGAGAAGAGGAAGAAGTTGTTTCTTGGGTTTGTTGATCTGGAGAAAGCATCCGATAGGGTTCCACGTGAAGTAGAGACATGGGCATTGAGGAAGTTAGAAGTGGAGGAATGGTTGATCAGAGTAGTGATGGCAATGTACAAAAGGGCGTGCACAGCTGTAAGGACGAAGGACGGGAACAGTGGTGAGTTTGAGGTGAAGGTGGGAGTGCATCAGGTGTCGGTACCAAGTCCACTACTATTTGTAGCTGTGATAGCGGTGCTGGCTCAGAACGTAAAGGAGGGTTTAGTTGCAGATGTTGCAGAGTTGCAGAGGATCTGGTGTTGATTGCGGAAAGTATGGATGGACTGAAGGAAAAGATGAACAAGTGGAAGGAATGTATGGAGACAAAAGGTCTGAAGGTGAATATAGGAAAGACAAAGGTGATGGCAAGTGGTAAAGCATGAAGGAGGTGTGGTGAGGTGGAGGTGGAAGGGAAGTGGGAAGTGGCCATGTGCTGTGTGCAGGAAGGGTGTCGGAGTGAACTCCATTCAATGTACAATGTGCGCTGAGTGGGTTCATCAAAAATGTAGTGGTCTGAGAGGGTCATTAACCAGTGTGGCAGCTACATTCAAATGTAAGGTGTGCACAGAGGGAGCTGCAGATGGGGGAAATGTTGAGTTGGATCTTGGAGACGGCGTGAAGCTGGAAGGTGTGAAAACATTTTGCTACCTCGGAGACATGCTGAATGGAGAAGGTGGATCAGACTCGGCAACTGTTGCTCGAGTGAGTTGTGCATGGAAGTTTCGGGAACTGAGTGGCGTGCTGATGAGGGGAGTGTCGTTGAAGCTGAAGGGAAAGGTGTATGCTGCATGTGTGATATGATAAGTGTTATGATTTATGGGAGCGAGACATGGGTCATGAATGTGGAGCAGCAACGAAGGCTGGAAAGGGTGGAAATGCAAATGGTTCGGTGGATGTGCGGAGTATCGTTGAGAGAGAGGAAGACAAATGATGAATTGCAAAAGATGATGGGATTGAGCCTGTGATTGATGCTGTGAAGAGGAACAGGTTGAGATGGTTTGGTCATGTGTCGAGGAAGGATGAAAGTGACTGGTGGAGAAGAGTGATGGAAATGAATGTAGAAAGAAGTAGAGGATGGGGAAGACCGAGAAAGACTTGGCTAAAGATGGTGGAAGAAGAAATGCGTTCAAGGGGGTTAACAAGGGGAGATGCAGAAAATAGGGCAAAATGGAGAAGATTGTCATGGGGACCGCAAGGCTAACCCCTGCTCTTGCAGGGAAAATTGCCTTAAAATGCATGTTGTTGATTCCCTCCGTCTCTACCATGGTGTGCATGATTGGGCCCAGATAAGGACTTGGGTAATTAAGGAATGTCCATTTGATCGTTTGTTCATTGGCATCGTGGCCACGTACCGGTGGTTGGGTTAAGGCGTTTATTATTACATCATTGATCATTTACTTATTTGTGTTACCTTCCCCATGACCATTATTCATGTTATTAAACATACCTGGTCTTGAGGTGAATGTCGGCTGTGGTCGTTACATCATCGACGATTATGAAAAGTCCGTTGAGGGATCAATTGTCTGCAGCAGTATAAACAGCATTTATAAAGACGGTGGCATGTGTTTACAAAGGCTTGCTCGGCCTGATATTGTATATGAGACAGTGGTGATACTTTGGTGATACTTGATGTAACGTTCAACCGAGCCAGTGGCCCAAATCCACATGGCAGCACGGCTTTTGGACGCAAGATCCAGCAAAGGGGGTGGAGGGGAGGTCTTCAAAGCAATTCCAGTCCTATTGAGAATACTTGCAGTCTTTAAACTCCTATTACACTATAACTGAACCACCTTTCGAGGCAACTTTGCCCCGCAGGGCAGGGGTTGGCCTTTTTCGGGAACCGTGGTCCCCTTTTTTGAAGCAATGTTTTATGGCCGGATGATCTTCCTGCCGCCAACCCTGTTAGTTGCCTCTTGCGACTCACAGGGAACTACCAGTGAGCTGGTACTCAATTTGCCGACCTCGGAAGGATGACAGGCTGAGTCAACCCCCCTGGCCTGGGATTCAGCGATCGACTGGGATTCGAACCCAGGATCCTTGGATCCCAAGCCGGCACCCTAACCGCTAGGTCAACACACTCACTATACCTGACGGCTTAAAAAAAAAAAAATCTAAATATTCATGACAAAAGAGGGCTTCTTTGGTGGACCAAATTTGGGGTTGGTTTGATTGGCGTTTCCATCTTAGCACATGGCTCATGATGCTGCGATCCCACCATGATGGTCCATTGTCCAACGCCTGGTCTTACAAGTCCAGTGATGACAATGTTAATATGGTTACAAGCTTCTCAATGAGCTCCAAATCCAGAACACTGTCAAACGTTTAAAGGAAGAAGAGGAAGACCGGGAACGCCACTAATGACAAACAGTAATAGGACGACAACATGCAGAACCACGAGGCAAATTTTAGCTCATAAAGAAACTCCATACCCAAGTAGTGTCCATCTAGATAGGGTGAGGAGGAGCTGCTCACCCAAACATCCAGTGGCAGCTGTCGTAGTGAGCCGGTTCCATGGTATAAATCAACGCTCAGCTGCTCCAACGTCAGTTTCTCCTCAAAGAAATGTCCCAGGTAGCGTTGAAGAAGATAGCGACAAGCTCGCTTTTTTATCGAGTCCGACCATGGGAAATACCACGGCATCTTACTCGGATATCCGGAGATAATTCGGTTTCGGTCCCTCAAGCTCTTACTCTTAGCTTCCAAAACACAACACAGGCGTCGTCGTCACGTGATAACCATTTTCCTATTGCTTTGCGATTACAAAAGGTTTTAAAAACATATTATTGTTTCTAAACTCTTTTTTTTCTTGATACTTCGCCATTTTGTCGACTTTAAAGCAGTGAAACGCATTGATGCGCCCACCGATCCGCCACGCTTCGCTCATGAATGAAAATTGACGTTGGGTCTATTTATTACATACAGCGGAAATTTTAACCAATCATTCTTCAGTTCCCTCACCCGACATCTGCTCCATACATTCTCCTCAATGGTAAATTCAATTCACTTTACTTCGTTCCTCTTTATTCCCATTTCCGCCAAACATTTTGCTTTTCGATATCCCTTAAATTGTCTTTCATGCTAATATTCTCTCACCGATTATAAATATAATTGTTCTTTAACCAGCAGGGTACCCGTGGGTAGAGTTTGCACATAATACTTGCTGAAAAAAGTACAGTGCATTGTGTTTGTGTGGTGTGTGATTAAATCTAAAAGGTTCGACAATCTCGATGGTCTAAAATCTAAATGGTACGTTCGAATAGTACGTAATTAATAGACGTCATCACGGTGCAAGTGACATTCAAACAGTATATATACGTAATTAAGAGACAGTCACGTGGGTTAATGGCTGGCCGTACACTTGCTCCATTATACTGTACATACTGTATACAGACTTATCGAGGGGCCGCACACAAAATACATGCTGCTTTGGGGATGTGTCTTGAAGTCACAGAGCCACAATCACGTGACACCATCTTCCTCGTGGGTGCAACCATCTTGGACTTCCCTTCACCATAACGTGACATTTATCAATTTAGAATGACCTTGCTAGATAAAACTTCACGGAGTGCAACATGTCAAAAATCCAGGTATTTTGTGGACAAATCCTAAGAACCCCAAACCACCCAACCCCCCTCCCCCTACTTTCCTCAGTGTGTAAATAAAAAATAATTTATTCTGCTGTCTTCAAGAATTTAATGTGGAATCACGGAATTTTATGAAACGGAATATACTGTATAATAAATGCTGAAATATATTGTGACAGACGTCGTCTCTGGATAACTCCGAGAGACCATGTTTGCCAGTCGCCCCAGAACTTCCCGCAGGATCCCACGCTCAGAGTCGTGTTACCAAACGCAAAAGCCCGAATGTGAGCGGGTACCATGCCGAACATTACTGTGTCAGGACACTCAGTTACGCAACAGACCGTAGTCAGTCGCCAAGTGGAACCAACATTGCATAACCGCATCTCACATTGAAATGTGATAACAATATCAGCGCTAACCAAACACCTCGGCAGTATTAGAACAGACAGAATAAATCAAGACAGTCAGAGAAATCAAAATGCAAGTATTTACAGTGGCAGGTAAACAAGTATTTACAAGGACAGAAAACATTGAAATGTACAGAGTGGCCGCAAAGTCCCTATGCACGCAGTTAGAATTTATCTGTATGCTCCCCGCCATTCTCCACACAAATTCGAATTTCTCTCCATATTATTCTGGACACGTTTTTTCCATATTGAGGGTTGGAGGTCATAAAAGCAGCCCCTGACAGCTGTTTTAAGGTCTTCAACTGTTGTTAGGCAGAGATGAGAAATTTCCTCTTTCACAATGCCCCAAAGCGAGTTGTCACATGCTGTTAAGTCCCGACTTTGAGGAGGCCACGCTATCTCAGATCCACGTCCAATTCATCATCCACTGAATTTGTCATAGAGATATTCTCTAACTGCGAGAGCATAATGTGCTGGTGCACCATCTTGTTGCAGGATAGCTGTTGCCTCGAGACCTCTCTCAGGCAGTTGTGGAACAAACCACGTCTGAAGCATGTTCAAATAAGCAGTGTGATTGACACTTGTATCGAAAAAATATGGCCCTATCAAGTGTTCTTCTGAAATTGCTGCCCAATTCATGACATGAGGAGGATGCTATTAAATTTCCTCATTCTTTGCACCAAAAAGAAACATTCCTGGATCGATTGGAGGTAAATAGCACACTCATCCGAAGAAAAAACAAAAACGCTTCGTCTTGATTTAATGGTGGGAAATCGCTGCAGAAGAGCCTTGCACGCGACCTCACGAGTAGCTAAGTCTCTATCAGAAAGCTCATTAACACATCCAGGCTTAAATGGCTTCAATCCCAGATCCTTTTTCATTATTTTTTGGACTGTTGAGTGTGGAATGCCTAACTCAGAAGATCGTTTTTGATATGATTTCAGTGGTGATCTCAAGCAGGACACTTCAATAATGTCCGCATGGCGTTGACGTGATGCTGGACGACCAGAACGCTTTAAATAAAGGACACTCCCTGTTGAAAAAGCCTTCATCTCCCATGCCTGCATCCTGTCGTGCAAAGGAGCTGGCTAATCGAACCTCTGCGAAAATCTTGCCCTTATGTCTTCAAAACCTGCTCCTCGCACGCGGTCGTGAACCCAAACACAAGTAATCAGTCTCTCTTATATCGTGTACTCACTGGTGTCTGTCATGCTGGTCACACTTGGAAAACAAATAAGTAACAGAGGACACACTATTATGCATAGGGACTTTGTGGTCACTCTACAACAATTAATCACAGCACATACACTACATGACCAAAAGTATGCGGACACACCTTCTAATTAGTGGATTTGGCTGTTTCAGCCAAACCTATTTCTGACAGGTATATATAATTATCAAGCACACAGCCATGCAATCTCCATAGACAAACATTGGCAGTAGAATGGGCCGTGCTGAAGAGCTCAGTGACTTTTAACGTGGCACTGTCATAGGATGCCACCTTTCCAACAAGTCAGTTCGTCAAATTTCTGCCCTGCTAGAGCTGCCCCAGTCAACTGTAAGTGCTGTTAGTGTGAAGTGGAAACGTCTAGGAGCAACAACAGCTCAGCCGCGAAGTGGTAGGCCACAGAAGCTCACAGAATGGGACGGCCAAGTGCTGAAGCGCGTAGCCCGTAAAAATCGTCTGTCCTCGGTTGCAACACTCACTACCGAGTTCCAAACTGTCTCTGGAAGCAACGTCAGCACAACAACTGTTCGTTGGGATCTTCATGAAATGGGTTTCCATGGTCGAGCAGCCGCACACAAGCCTAAGATCAACATGCACAATGCCAAGCATCGGCTGGAGTGGTGTAAAGCACGCATGCCACCATTGGACTCTGGAACAGTGGAAACACGTTCTCTGGAGTGATGAATCACATTTCACCATCTGGCAGTCCGACGGACAAATCTGGGTTTGGCGGATGCCAGGAGAACGCTACCTGTCTGAATGCATAGTGCCAACTGTAAAGTTTGGGTCAGGAGGAATAACAGTCTGGGGCTGTTTTTCATGGTTCGGGCTTGGCCCCTTAGTTCCAGTTAAGGGAAATCTTAATGTTACAGCACACAATGACGTTCTAGACGTCAGCAAATGAACAAATGAACAATGATGTTCTAGACTATTGTGTGCTTCCAACTTTGCGGCAACAGTTTGGGGAAGGCCCTTTCCTGTTTCAGCATGACAATGGCCCCGTGCAGAAAGCAAGGTCCATACAGAAATGGTTTGTCGAGATTGGTGTGGAAGACCTTGACTGGCCTGCACAGAGGCCTGACCTCAACCCCATCGAACACCTTTTGGATGAATTGGAACACCGACTGCGAGCCAGGCCTAATCGCCCAATATCAGTGCCCAACCTCACGAATGCTCTTGTGGCTGAATGGAAGCAAATCCCCGCTGCAATGTTCCAACCTCTAGTGGAAAGCCTTCCCAGAAGACTGGAGACTTATATCAGAAAAGGGGGGGGGGGGGGACCAACTCCATATTAATGCCCATGATTTTGGAATGAGATGTTCGGGTATCCACATACTTTTGGTCATGTAGTGCATATGAGGTGTACCGGAAAGTAATGTCTTTTTTTTAAGCTGTGTATTCCTCTTTGAAAAACGACATTACTTTCCGGTACACCTAATACTTTCCCAAATGAACTCCTACGCAACAGACCCGCCTTCAGAATCTTGGCATCATGCATCCGACATGGAAGGGAGAGATGCGTGATTGGCAAAGAAGATGAGATAAGGACAAAGAAGTAGATGTGTGACAGGACAGACCCCAGCACACCTCACACGTGTCAATTCTGCCTCCTACATTCTGACTGAAACCAGATTCCTCTGCACTTCCAGGAAAGAGCAAATGACAAATAGTGTGGCGAGAAGTGACTCGCAAAAGCGTGAAGGAAAGTAAAAGAAAAAAACTCAAATGAGCAAGCAAAGCGAAAGGAATGACAGAGAGAATGCTGCAAAGAGAGAAGGGCGAAAGGAGAGAAGGGCGAAAGGGCAACCCGACAGATTCCAGAATCCCTCTCAAGCTTCAAATATCCGATCCTTTGTCTTTCTACCCCCTTCACTTATGGGGCACTCTGGATCTGCCTTTTTCTTTAATAATTATAGGTGTACCGGAAAATAATGTTAATTTTTTTAAACATTACTTTCTGGTACACCTAATATGTCAAACCTGCCTTCACTCAAGCTGAGCCTCCCCTCCCCGTCCATGGGAGGAGTCGCCATTGGTGCGATATCCTTTCGTAGGCATTCACCAAACCTGTCAATGCAGTTTTGGGGCGTCCGTGAAGAGAATGGGCTCGTGACAGCCTCGGGTTTCGATGCAATATTTTGTGTCAGGCGTTCATGAAGGGGTTTGAAGCAGTGTCGGGGCTGCGAGGAAAATGCGTTTGTGTGCGAGGATAATGTGTGGCAGATGGCTTGTAGAAAAGAATGTGGAATGAGAAAAATGATATTTGGGATTTCTATCTACACAATCGTAATGCATATCTATCAACACAGACTTCAGACAATTAAACGAAACAGGAAAACTAAGAAATAACTGCTTTAACTATGTGAGGACCTCTTCGGGACTCCTCAAAATGACAACACTATTGCTATGATCCGTCCACCATATAAATAACTCCAGACAGGTTTTTGAAGACCACGATCGCCTTTTGTACCGCAAATATCAAGTCGGCTTCAGGTCCGCATCCATATTATCGTTACAAATGGGGAATCATGCCAGTAGCCCGATTTATTCGAGCATAACAAAGGCACGTGCTACATTCCTATCTCTATAACCCAATAATTTCTTGATTAACCAATCATCAGCTGCCGCCATCATGACAGACAGGAGTCAGGATACTAAATGGTTTTAAGCATGTATTAAAAAAAGCACGTACAGCCGAAAATTGACCTCTTTGGCCTGAATGCAAAGCACCAAGTCTGGCGGAAACTGAGCACAGTTCATCATCCATCTAACACCATCCCCAACGTAAAGCATGGTGGTGGCAGCATCAAGCTATGGGGATGATTTTCAGTGGCAGAGACTGGGAGACTTGCAAGGATAGAGGGAACAATGAATGCAGCCAAATACAGGCAAATAATTGAGGAGAACCTGCTTAAGAGTGCAAAAGATCTGAGACTGTGGCGTAGATTTACATTCCAACAGGACAATGACCCCAACCATCCAGCCAAAACAACACTGCAACGGCTTCAGTACAAGAACGTGAAAGTCTGAGTGGCCCAGCTAAACCGCAGACTTGAATCCCATTGAGAATCTGTGGAAAGACTTGAAGATTGCTGTTCACTGACACTCCCCATCCAACTGGACAGAGCTTGAGCAAATCTGCAAGGAAGAATGGGAGAAACTGCCCAAATCCAGATGTGCAAAGCTGATACAGACATACCCAAGAAGACTCTAGGCTGTAATTGCTGCCAAAGGCGCATCTACAAAGTATTGAATCACGGCATGAATACTTATTTATGTAAATTATATATTTCTGTATTTCATTCTCATTAAAGACTAAAAACATGTTTTCACTTTGACATTATGGGATACTTTGTGTAAATCGGTGACAAAAAAATCTCAATGTAACCCATTTTAAATTCAGGCTGTAACACAACAAAATGTCAAAAATCCAAGGGGTGTTAATACTTTCTGAAGGCACTGTATCTATTTACATTCAATACAATTCGCTTAACTGAGCAAATACTATGAAATAAAACCACAACAATATTATGCCTTTGCCGCATTCGTTTTGGGGCCAGGGGCTCAGAATGTTCTTTGGCCCAAGTATTTCACGAATTCCAGGACAGGCTTGACATTCGACTGGAGTTGGCCAGGGTTACAGCCTACTCACCTTCCCTATGCGAGAGCCACCATCAGATCTTCAACTGCCATCATCAATCAATGCTGATTTTACACAGGTCCGCAGGTCAACATCCCATATGGACAGCAGACTCATTGACAACACCCTGGCTGTGAAACACCAAGATGCAATTTTACAGCAGTCTGGAGATTGCAGGTCCAAATGCTGATCCCACTGCAACAATAGCAAACCAACCAGTGTATTTTCTTGTCCAGGAAGCCATTGTGGAAGCACGATCCTCCTCCAGAAATGTTACAGACAAATCAAGACAATACAATCAACATAATTTATGAATGAGTCAAATTGAAATTTTCATGCCCAGTGTGCAGATACTAAAGTAACGAATCTTCCTTTAGCAGTGTCTCCAAACGTTCTTCCGATTCTGATGCACCATACTTTGTCAGAGAGTTGAAGCTGTGGAAGCCGTTTCTTGGCAAAGGTAATACTGGGTAGTTTGCCATTGCCTTCATCCTTTAACGTTTTCACATCCTTTAACGATGGCACACACATTGATGAATCACCTGCCTGCATGAAACACCGGAATGACAGATTATACCTGTGTCGACATTCAAACCCAGGCTGAACAGCTTATGGGTTAGCGTGCATACCGCTAGGCTAGGCCATCCTGCCAGGTGGAACTTGTGGCTCCTAATGTTGTACACAGGACAAAAAAGAAAAAGAAAGAAAGTCAGCAGCCTGAGTACAAGAAGCAATGCTCCTACTTTACCACCTACCGTATCTTAAGAAATCAATGTTAAAACTTCAAATGCTGTAAAAAGTTTGGAATCTGTCTTTCTTCCCAGACTATTATGTCAAGGAATAAATGAATGAAATAAACCACTGACATTTCTTATGGCATTTAATTGTTATCCAAAACTAATACAATATAGCCTTGCCACACCTTTTGAGCTGTAATGTATCCTGCGTTAGAATCCCGACCCAGCTACAGACTGCCACCCTGGTTTTTCAGGCCCACCGATGCATCAACCATCGATAGGTTGTGAAGCCAGAGGCCCCATCTACCAGCACAAGTTATTTGTCGACGTTATCCATCCAATGTTGACTTTTATAGAGTTTGGTGGCACTCACGCATTGCTAAATTCCAAATTCCTGCCTGGACTGCGGTTAAAAAGTGGTCTTCTTGTAAGTTTTCACACCAGGTTACACCACTTGCTATCTGGGCAGCAGCTTCTGCACTGTAAACATATTGGCCAGGTCTTTCGCACATTTCATGTCAACAGTCATCTTCAACTATGAAGGGTAATCAATCTGCTCCCTCCACACAATGTCACCTACCTGAATTCCCCTGAGCCTCAATCTTACCACTCCCAGTCACTCAAACCAATTTCGTTGTCTGATCTTCCCCTCCAACCTGATATTCATTTATTTTCTCTGCTGCCTGACCCACATCACCTCCATCTTCTCCATGCTCATTTTCAGCCCGTGCTTCTCAAATACCTCCTTCCACTCCCTCAGTACTTCCTGTATCTCCCGCCCACTCTCCACCACCAAAGCCGCGATCATCCGCATACAATATCCTCCCCAGATTATCTTTCATATTTACCTTCCTGCTTACCAGCTCCATCACCATGATAAACATGAGTGAGCTGAGCGCGCTTCCTTGCCGAAAAAACAATGTTCACACTGAACTCCTCGACATTCCAGGACCAACCAAAACTATTCTCTTATCTTTGTTCCCTTGTACATCCTCTTTCACCAACCTAACTGGTGCTTCCGACACTCCCATCCATCTCAGTGATGCCATCAACATCTCCTTCGGGACAGTCGGAGGCCTTTACCAGGTCTATAAATCCCAATGCCATTTCTCCTTGCACCTCCAACCTTAACTTCACCAGCTGTCTCAATGTGAACATCCCATCCGTCGTCCCCATATCCTTTATAAACCCCTGCTGCTGCTCTTCTCCGATTTCCATCTCCACACTCTTCCTGATCCTCCTGTGCAGATCAAACCCTCTCTCCAGCACCTTCATGACATGTCTTAGGAGCTTAATTCACCTGTACTAAGCCCAGATCTTGAACATCCCCCTTCCCCCTTCCATATCGGCACCATTCCAACTGAATTCGTCCAACTGACTCCAACTTCCCCTTCTGCCATGATCATCTCTGTACACACCACATTAATGTCTGACACTCTTCCCTTTTTTACCCTCTTCAATGCCATCCGCGCCTCCTCTTCTGTGATCTTCACCAACCTCACTTTCCCCTCCACATCATTTGGTAGCTCCAGCTCACCATTGCTTCCTTCCTGGTTCAACAGCTCTTTGAAATATCCTTCCCACACCTTCAATAATACTCCCCTCTGTCGCTAGCCTCTTGCCACCATCCTTAATCACGACCACCCTTCATATCCTTGCTATCCTCATCCCTGTCACGAGCCAATTTATATATAATTTTCCTCCCACCATACACTTCCAACTTGTTGCACACCTCCTCTTCCACATCATTCCTTGCCTTATCCACCGCTCTCTTTGCTGCCTTCTTCTCCTTCTGCCTTATTCTGCAACCCTGCCTGCATCCCTCTATCCTTTGAACTTCGCTATCCTCTTCCAAAACTTATTCTTTTCACCAACTGCCGAGTTTCTATCCCTCGAAAAGGTATCCTTTCCTGATGTCCATCCACACAAAACTTCTGCAATTCTCCTGAATGCCTCTCCGCACTTCTTCCACTCCTCCAAACCTTGGCCCACCTAATAACCTTCCGACCCCTGCTCTTAATAGTAAGGTGGCTTCGTCAAATATTTTGGAAAAACCATTACCGGGTGGACAAATGTGCCAAATTTTCCATGAATGTTCCTCAAGTCATTATGATTAATTTCAGAAGGGTGGCCTCCCAGAAACAGCACAATGAGACCTCAGTTGGGGAAACTGAAATTCACCATCGGATATTATACCCACATATATGACGTCATATGTCCTCAGTAGGTCTTTTTATAACAACAGTTGATGGGAAAGAAAATCAACACCAAACAGTCAAAAATGTATATAATGAAACTGATATAGATGTCATGTGTACATTTATTCACTTTAAGTAAAAAGACGGTGTATAATGTTTCATGCATGGTAGCTGTAAATAGGGGACAATGGTGGACAATATCGACCTTGGACAGTTATATTCATACTTGCTCTTCAATATTATCTTATCTTGGGCACATTTTGGACCTTTAGTAAAAACGTCTTCACGCTGTTGAAACCAAAGCATTCAGAATCATTGGAATCTCCCGCGATTAAGCTAACTCCAAGGGCCTCTCACTCACTCACCGCAGGCAGGTTGGTGGTCTTTCCGTCTTCTACCGACTCCTCTCTGGCCTTGCCCCCCCCCAGCTCTCTCTGGGCTCTGTCCCGCAAATATTCCTACGGGTCGCACAAGATCTGCCTGCAACCCTCTTATGGTCAAACTGCCAAAATCAAGACTCTCTGCTCACCTTCACTCCTCTTTTCTCCCGCCTCTGGAACAAACTCCCTCACTCTCTTCAATCCCACTCCACCCTCCAGGTCTTTAAAACAGCTGTTCACCACCATCTCTTATCTTCCCCCATCCAAAACCTTGATCTTTTCTACCCCCGCTAATTTCACCCCTATTCCACTTTTTTGAAATACCAACTTCTGTCATGGAGGTCCTTGGTGTCCTTGTGTTTTATACTTCTCCCTCCCCCCCCCCCCCCTTCCCACGCCTCCTCCCCCCAAGCCCTCTCCCTTCCACACATCTCCCTGCTCTCAAATGTTGTGTTTGTGTGCTTCCCCTTCTCTCCCCATCTTGTTTTCCGCTCCCTCTTTTTATATATTTTGTTTGTCTGGTTGATTTGTTTGTGAAGTAAATGTTAGCTCTTTCACGAGCCTCGATTCAGTATACAAAAAAACCCAAAAAAAACGATGCGATTTATAATTTATATGAAGTACCATAATCTACCATATAAAACACAATGTGAGTTTGTGTGTTTGTACAGATGTATGTCCCCCTTCACAAGGGTAGGTTTTAAAGGCCAATCTTTTAACACGAATGTGTGTTCACTACGGTCTATTTTTGAGGATAAAAGAGACTCGAAAAACATTTTCCATAAAAGAGTAATTATTTATCTTCTATTGGAATTGTAGACGGTGGCTTGTAAACCGAGCATCAAGGGCGGTGTACATTTAAAAAAAAAATCTTCTTCTTCTTCTTCCTACGTATGACTTGCAGCAGCCTAAAGGGACAAGTCCAAGTTGGAGAGCCAGGTCGGAGCATCATCTCTCACAAAGTGGATTTCCTTTTCCTCAGCATGCCATCATTCACAATGTGTGAAATGGTCTGGTCTGGGTGGCCGCAATCTCACTTTTGAAAGAATGGACCAGCTACGTCCATCCCATTCCTCACCACCAGCTCCACCAACCCTCCATTCCTTGTTCCCCAACCAAATGTACCAATACATTCTCTACACCCGGCTCCGCTACTCCCACATGCACATAACGTCCCCCACAACACGTAGCATTACCACCAGCTCAACCATTCCCATCATCCTCTCCAGTACGTCCCTGAATTCCTTCTTCTCCACCCCAGTCCTTCCCATTTGTGACCCATATACCGACAATGGACATAACACACACCTTTTGCCTCTGTATCACGACCCACGTCATAACTATCCATCTACTCTGACCACTCTGCTTGCTGATCTCTTCCGATACTGTTATTCCCACACCATTAATCCTTCCATCCCCACCCGCGTGCAACATCTTGTATCCTCCTACCAATTCCTCCTCGCCCTGTCTCCTTTCCATTGGGTCTACTGCACACACATTTCCAACCTCCTCTGCATCATCTCCACCACATCAACCCCTCCCCTCTCCACCCCCCATTGTTCCCACATTCAAACTACCGAGCCGAACCTTGCTTCTGTCCATCTGGCAGAGCTAGTACCATCTTGATCAATTTGGGATGCTCAGGTGATCAATCAGCAGCGCTGCCCGGACTGACCTGCTGGATCTACTACCCAATCCTGTTATCATAAGCCTTTGTGCATGCGCGCACGCGTACACACACACCGTTTTTACTCAGCTCACCCCGCCGGATACCCCACACCCTCCACACTCGACTTGTCTCCCCCACTCATCCCAAACTGCACCACATTCACTCCCTCTTCCCTTCCTTCCCCCACCCCACTCACTCCTGAAGCACTGCACCGTGGGCTGAGCCAAGTTCAGAAGCACAAGGACCAACCACAGATTGCTCCGCCGAGTCACTCCACTGGTAACTAACATCGACAACTACAAAACAAAGTTTCTTGTTTTATACTTCTATGCGTTTTACCTCCTCATTCTTCATATTTTTAGGTCTTAAATAAACTTTATAATCAAGTGAGTCCAGCAAATCAACACACATTCTACCATCCTCAATTTAATATCCAACAGTTCATGAAAATAACCTGAACCTACGAGAGTGCATCTTTAGTGAGAAGAATCATTAACCTGGTGGTTAATTTAACATTTGGTACATCAAACTCAACATTAATTCATCATTAGGGGAGGGGCGGTGAGATGACGTGAGGGAGAAGGAGATGTCGGCGACGGGACTCACATAAATTGGTTTAACTCCGTAATGCCACACCCTACATGCATAGCGCAAAGCGGAGTTAAGCAATTGGGTCATTTTGTCTGTCTGTGGACATCAGTCTATGATCGAGGAACAACTTTATTTCAATTTAATTTTATATCTTGAACACTGTAGATCACCAATCGGGTTACGAAACCGCAGTTTAGCAGTACGTTGGCTCTGAATTTGGCAAATTGTACAGAATATTGTCTCGAACGCACATCCGCACAGAGGAGTAACGTAATTGTTTTAGTCTGTCTGGCAATTAAACCAAATTGAAAATCATTCCAAACAGGAAATTTGCTTTTATGGGCGTCATAACACAAACAACAGGAATGAAGAACAAATTTAACATGTTTGAAAAGTTGGTGTAAAACGACGCTGCATCAACGGCGGTAAACTTCCGAAAAAAGGTTCCTCTTTTTCTAACATTCTTAAAACTTTTATTTTATTTCAATCGAAGGACACTACATGGCTAAAAGTATGTGGACACCCGAACATCACACATCACATTCCAAAATCATGGGCATCAATATGGAGTTGGTCCCCCCCTTTGCTGCTATAATAGCCTCCACTCTTCTGGGAAGGCTTTCCTCAAGGTCTAGATGTTGGAACATTGCTGCGGGGATTTGCTTCCATTCTGCCACAAGAGCAGTAGTGAGGTCGGGCACTGATGTTGGGCGATGAGGCCTGGCTCGCAGTCGGCGTTCCAATTCATCCCAAAGGTGTTCGATGGGGTTGAGGTCAGGGCTCTGTGCAGGCCAATCAAGTTCTTCCACACCGATCTCGACAAACCATTTCTCTATGGACCTTGCTTTGTGCACGGGGCCATTATCATGCTGAAACAGGAAAGTGCCTTCCCCAAACTGTTGCAACAAAGTTGGAAGCACACAATCGTCTATAATGTCATTGTATGCTGTAGCGTTAAGATTTCCCTTCATTGGAACTAAGGGGCCTAGCCCAAACCATGAAAAACAGCTCCAGACCATTATTCCCTGATGCCATTATTCATGCAACAGCATGAAGCTTCATGAACCAGCATGAAGCCATTATTCCCTCCATTAGAGAAGATAATCTCTAAACCCTGACACCCTAAACAACTTCAGACCCATCTCCAACCTACCCTTTCTGTCAAAAGTTTTGGAACGCGCTGTAGCCACTCAACTCAAACATCATCTCTCTGCCAATAACCTGTATGAAACATTCCAATCCGGATTCCGCTCCAACCACAGTACTGAAACTGCTCTCCTCAAAATCACCAACGACCTTCTCCTCTCCTCTGACGCTGGCAACCTCAACATTCTCGTCCTCCTCGACCTCAGCGCTGCCTTTGACACCATCGATCACACCATCCTCCTCACCCGACTTGAATCCACCTTTAACGTTACCGGCACTGCCCTCTCTTGGATTAAATCATACCTCTCTGACAGACGCCAGTTCATCTCCATCAATAACTGCAAATCCCCCACTGCTCCCCTCTCCCAAGGTGTCCCCCAAGGTTTAGTTCTTGGCCCCCTCCTCTTCATCCTTTACCTGTCCCCCCTCGGTCACTTAATCCGCCGTCATGGTCTCCAATTCCACTGCTTTGCCGATGACATCCAGCTTTTCATCTCCACCAAGTCCGTCTCCACCGACACCCACTCTATCCTGACAAACTGCATCACTGAAATAAAATCCTGGCTTCAAATCAACTTCCTCAAGCTTAACTGTGATAAATCTGAAATAATCATCATTGGCCCAAAAACGCTCACAAAATCCACCCATAACTTTGCCCTCAACATCGACGGTATCCCAGTATCCACCTCCCCTCACATCTGGAATCTTGGCGTCATCTTTGACCAAACCCTTTCCTTCGACAAATACACTAAACAGATCACAAAGTCAGCCTTCTTTCACCTGAAAAACATTGCCCGTCTCCGCTCATCCCTCTCCTCCACGGCTGCAGAAACCCTCATCCACGCCTTCATCACCTCCCGTCTGGACTACTGCAACAGCCTCCTCTATGGTTCACCCTCAAAAATCACCAATAAACTCCAATACATTCAGAACTCCGCTGCCCGTCTACTCACCCATTCCCGGACCCGTGACCACATCACCCCCGTCCTTTACAAGCTTCACTGGCTCCCCATCCCCCAGAGAATCCAGTACAAAATCCTCCTCTTGACATACAAAGCCCTCCATAACCTGGCCCCATCCTACCTGGCTGACCTCCTCTCCAGACACACTCCCACCCGCAACCTCCGCTCTGCTGGTACCAACCTCCTGACCCCCTCCATCCGGACCAAATTCAGATCCTGGGGGGACAGGGCCTTCTCCATCGCTGCTCCCACCCTCTGGAACTCACTACCTCACACCATCAGAGACTCCTCCTCACTCACCACATTCAAAACATCACTAAAGACCCACCTGTTCAACACTGCATTCAACATTCAACCCACAGCATCTAACCCCTGACTATCTCTTCTCCTTCTCCCTCCTTTTGCTTTAAATATTTCCCTATTGATTCTTGTCTTTTTGCAATTGTTGTTTTCATGTATTGTTATGCATTATGTTTTCCACTCTGTCAAAGCGCCTTTGGGCTTCTGGAAAAGCGCTATACAAAATAAATGA
Organism: Myxine glutinosa; assembly: GCF_964187855.1. Lineage (NCBI taxonomy): Eukaryota > Metazoa > Chordata > Myxini > Myxiniformes > Myxinidae > Myxine > Myxine glutinosa. The sequence goes on along the minus strand of NC_136271.1, from coordinate 121,138,588 downwards.
ATTATTATTATTATTATTATTATTATTATTCCTCCTCCACCAAACTTTACAGTTGGCACTATGCATTCGGGCAGGTCGTGCTCTCCTGGCATCCGCCAAACCCTGATTCGTCCGTCGGACTGCCAGATGGTGAAGCGTGATTCATCACTCCAGAGAACGTGTTTCCACTGCTCCAGAGTCCAATGGCGGCGAGCTTTACACCACTCCAGCCAATGTTTGGCATTGCGCATGGTGATCTTCGGCTTGTGTGCAGCTGCTCGGCCATGGAAACCCATTTCATGAAGCTCCCGACGAACAGTTGTTTTGCTGACGTTGCTTCCAGAGGCAGTTTGGAACTCGATAGTGAGTGTTGCAACTGATGAGACGATTTTTACGCACAACGCGCTTCAGCACTCGGTGCTCCCGTTCTGTGAGCTTGTGTGGCCTACCACTTTGCAGCTGAGCTGTTGTTGCTCCTTGACATTTCCCCTTCACAATAACAGCACTTAGAGTTGACCAGGGCAGCTCTAGCAGGGCAGAAATTTGTCGAACTGACTTGTTAGAAAGGTGGCATCCTATGACAGTGCCATGTTGAAAGTCACTGAGCTCTTCAGCACGACCCATTCTACTGCCAATGTTTGTCTATGGAGATTGCATGGCTGTGTGCTTGATAATATATTCCGGTCAGCAATGGGCGTGGCTGAAATAGCCGAATCCACTAATTAGAAGGGGTGTCCGCATACTCTTGGTTATGTAGTGTATATACTTGAACACAGTAGAACACAAACCACCTTGTTGGCACTTCCAAAAACCTACAGTTTAGCAGTACTTGGACAAAACATTAAATAATTTTACACCATCTCGACAAATCAAATTTGCCGCTTTCAGTGTTGGGAAATACCGAGATTCAAACAAAATTGTGGCTCATATGAAATGTAGATCGTGCTCGCAAACGCAAAGGAAGAGTTGAAAAGACCTTTCCCATGTTCTTTTTATCCAGACTGTGCTGGTTAAGGTGTTGTATGAACTCTCTAGTTACAAAACGAATTTGGTTTGAGGATTCGAAAAGCAGAAAGATTCATACAAACGTTAATATTGGGGTGGTGAGAAAGAAGAATTAGGACATGAAGAAAGACAGTTGTTTTGCACTGTATGAAGAAATGCACATGAAAAAAGCACTATATGAAGGTGTTGGGAAAGGGGGCATGGTTTTGCTCACTCTCCAGAAGTAAAACAGAAAAGAAGGGAAGAGTAGGCATTACAAGAGAAGAATCTTACTATAATTCACCAAATGTCTGTCCGTCTGTCTGTCCGTCCGTTCGAAGGTACCGCAAAAACGGCTGAACCGATCGCAACGATATTTTGGGTGGGTAATCCTAGGACCCCCTGGAGTAAAAAAAAAAAAAAAAAAAACACCTTTAGAGGCCATTTTTCCCCGAAAAGCGGGGGTTGGCCTTTTTCGGGAACCGTGGTTGTTGGTTTTTTGGTCCCCTTTTTGAAGCAATGTTTTACGGCCGGATGCCCTTCCTGACGCCAACCCTTTTTGCCGCCTTTAACGACAAACAGGGAATTACCAGTGAACTGGTACCCCCTGGAGTAAGATAGGCTATATTGTTTTTCCAATTTTCCAAATTTCCAGTTTTTCCAAACACGATGGAATAATATTTAATAATATTTACCGATATGAACAGTGATGTGGCTTTTGTTGAAATTCTACGTACCAGGAGAGAGTAGATCGACTCCTGACAAACTCTTCCTATATAAACGTGCGGCTCTGAAGTAACACGGTAGTGTGTGCAAAGCGACTGAGAAACAGGTGTAGCGGCCGCTTCCGTGTTACAGATTCGGCGTGCACTCTTCACACAAACGTGCGACTGAGAAAGACGTGTAGCGGCCACTTCCGTTTTGCAGAATTCAATCTTTTTTTAAAATGGGTGCCATGTACTGTTTAGATTTTGATGATTTGCGTGTGATATGATTCAAAGGATGTTTATATGAATCGTTTAAAATAAAAAAAGCCTTCAATTTCTGATATTTTGCCTTTTCATTTGGGCTTCCCAATTGAAGCCCCACCCGTAGGGCGGGTACCGTTGCTAGTATTTGGAAATTAGAGTGTGCAAAGATTAAACAAAATTAGTCATATAAAGGATTTTGTGTAGAATAAGATGAAGGGGAGGAGGAGGAAAAGAGATGAAGAAATAAATACTTTGAGACTGAATGACTTGAGTTACGAGATCAGAATGTGAAGAAATTATGAATCACTTTTGATTATATACTTGCGGTTGTTTGGAGAAGAAAGAAAGAACAAGGAATAAAATTTTGAGGCAGGTGAAAAAAAAAGAAAGTCAAATGAAGGGAGATTGAGGAAAGAATAAAGTTTATCAAAGAGTGAATGAATGAGAAAGCAGGCATGTTAAACAAGTGCATGGTCTAACCAACCGAGGCAAATGCACAAGATCAAATAACCAAAAAGACATGCAAACACGACTAATATGATACGAAACAATCAAAATAGACAACAATCGACGGCAATAAAGACAAACGCGGCCCCGTTTACTTACCTTTGGAAGCATGTCACTCGGAGATAAGATAAATTTACTAAATGCATTTATGTAAAATTTAATTCTCACAAAACAAGTCCTTAATAAATAAATAATTATTTTCCAATGCCCAAAAGTATGGTGACGTTGTCAGTATTGAGTCCTTGCTTTGGATTTGATCCCCCACAACGTGAGTAATGCCCCCTTGGTGTTTAACCCTTGACTCGATGATGATGAGATGTACCTGTCCGCACAACCAATTGAAAAAAAATAAATCAATACAAACACATGATCTTCTGTTTCTCAAATTTATAACATGACATCAGGGTGGCAAGAGCCATCCATTCCCAGATTCTTGCAGAAAGAGTCAGCTGTAGCAATGGGTTCATCCGGAAAGCTGAACCCAGGCCCAAGAACCTGTCGAACAGTCACATTGATTCGATTTTTGAGCAAGTACCGACTGCAGATATCCCATTCTTCTGCACTGATAGAAAGGCCACTTGTATCCGTTGCTACATGCTGAAAGGTACAACTGTCCATGGTTTTGCAATTGTCACAGTCCAGTAGGCTGGAAGGTAGGCCCCCACCAGCTGCAGCTACAATGCGTGGCACAGCGTGAAAGCGTTGCCGTGCATCCCCAAACATGACCATGACATCCCCACTGTGCAACCAAAGTGGAACAGCTGGGTCATCACGCTGAGTCCCTCCAAGAAGGAAGATAGCCGACTGTCCAAAGCTGCAAGAACATGAGAGAAATGCTCAAACACCACCACAGGCACCGATGTTTACATTTTCATTTGTAACTTTGTCAAGTTATTTTTTTGGGGCTGGTAGAATTTCCTGCAGGTATGCACACCTGCCTCTGTGCTGTCCAGCCTAGGTTTGAATCCCGACCCAGCTATAAACTGTAATCCTGGCATTTCAATGTGTGTGCCGTTCCTCAGATGGACGTTAAAGTGGGCGTCCCATTTCCTAGCATTAGTTAGTGAATGTTAAAGATTTTGCCATCCTTCGCAAAGAGTAGGTGAGTTATTGCCGGCACCCTGCAATAAATTAGAAATTCCTGCTATAACCTCCAGGGGCCATTAAATCGGTGGCACAGCCACACTCCCATAAAATTATGCAACCTGCAGCAATGTGCTGCATATGGAAAAACATTTTCTTTTTTCAATTTGATATATTAAAATTGTTACAACTAGGGCATGCCCGTACTATATCTATATCTAAAATTATATCCCCCCCTCTATTTACATGAAATGGTTTGGTCCATGAAATGTTTTGGTCCATTCGCAACGCCAAAGCGAACGGCGAACGCTTTACATGAAATGGTTTGGTGCATGAAATGTTTTGGTCCATTCGCAACGCCAAAGCGAACGGCGAACGGCTTGCGAGTACAGTGACAATCCCCCCGGGGTTTTTATTAGTTTTAAAACATAGTTTAACGCCAACATAGCGCCAACATAGTTTGCAAACGTGAAATAAATGAATACGCTCTCAAATGTGCCATCCGAGGCAGAGTGTGTCCGCCACGTTCGGCACACGCGATAGCTCGCTGCTCTCTGATTGGTTGAATCGTTTTTTGGACATAGCTCGGTAAGTAATTGTCCGATTAATATGAAACCTTGAAAAGGCACATCCTCGGGTCCCCAGCAATATACCTGGCAAGTTTAAAGTATATCGGACCCGTGGTTGTCGAGAAACAGCGGTCACAGACAAACAAACGTACAAACGTACAAACAAACACACAGAGATTACTGGAATTATAGATAGATGATCAATTATACATTTTAATCCCTTCTATAACGCTGCATTAAAAAAAAAAGATTGGCATGAATAGAGACATTGCACAGTAGCAACTTCAACAAGAGCGAGAACTGCTTTGCAATACATGTCCCCTACCTACCGGCACCAATGCATCTTTTTAAAATTCTTAACCAATAATTTTTTTTTGATGAAACTCAAACTTGTTCTGTAACTTATCAAAATGAAGCAATGCACCAAGTTTCAGTTGAATATGTTGAAAGGTATGGCAAAAAAGTGCAGAAAACCACAGGTATGATGGACAGACAGACGAAGAGCAAACCTATAGTCCCCACCGGGTAGGGGACTAAGGCACATCATACGATGCCTGCATTGCCGAAGTGACAATGCAACGAAAGCATCAGGCAAGATAAAAAATGAAAACCAAAAAAAGTGAGTCGATTCTCTCGACTCAATCATCCTCAAAAAATAAAAAAATAAACAAAACAAACAACAGATCATGAAAATATTACCAACTAGAACGACACTCAGTGGAGAGCATACCTCTGCCTGGTTGGCCATATCACTCAATGGTGAAGAATCACTTGACAAATTCTACTAGCTGGATCCGGATCTTCACCAAAATTGAATCGATTCTTCCTTGTCACACACACAACCTGTCCAACAAGTTTCGTGCAAATCCATCAACAACTTTTTGAGATATCCTGCTATGTATCGTTTTTGGCCTGATCTCCCAATGGTGAAGAATCACTTTAAAAAATTCTAGTAGCCGGATCCGAATCCGGATCTTCCCCAAAATCTAATAATTTCGTCCTTGTCACATACACTACATCTCTGCCAAATTTAATTTCGAATCTGTCCACAACTTTTTGAGATATTCTGTTCACAAACGGACAGACAGGGGTGAAAACATAACCTCCATCCACTTTTGATGGCGGAGGTAATTCTAGCTCATGTTCAAATCCCACAACGACTCATTTTTCTCAAACTTCAAGAGAAATCTGGTTCACCAGAAACCATTGTTCTCACAGATGAGAAAGTACAACCTCCGCTAATGCCATATTTCGATTAGAGCTTGGAGGGAGAGAGGGAGAGAGGGAGAGAGGGAGGGAGGGAGAGAGGGAGGGAGGGAGAGAGGGAGAGAGGGGGAGAGAGAGAGAGAGAGAGAGAGAGAGAGGCCCAAGATTAAAGTGCAACCACCATGTAAAATGACCAAGCAATCTCCTTTTTTGGCGAGGGTTTGGAAGTCATGATGAATAGGTTGGCCTTGAAATGCATTTCAACAAGCTAAACAGCACTTTTACGCACCAATCTGGTTAAAATAAAATCGATCAACCAAACAGGCATTGAATAGCATTTGCGCAATCGCTGCCCCGTTTGGGTGGTTGGTTGAACCAAACAGCGCCATGCTGCGTTAAAAAACTTCGGTGCCTGTGGCTAATTCAGTTTAACCATAAAACCAGAACAATAATTTTCAAAAAAAAAAGAAAAAAAAAAAGGGGATGATAAAATAAAACAGAAAATCGAATGTAACAATTCTATAGGAATGGAACTCGGCTTTGCTAGTGAGGTGTACGGTTTGATTTCTTAAATTTGTATTTCTGTCCCAATGCGCAGTCATCCTGGCTCTGCTGAAAGGGTTGCAAAAGCGTTCGATTTGGGGAGATTTTCCCATGGCCGTGCCCGGCGATATTTCTCCGACCGTGGGGAATGCAATTGCAGCGTTAGCATCGAATTTGTTTACTTGCCACGTATCCGCACACCTACAATGTCGTATTTTAACACAATATGCCATGAAATATTTAAGTTTTGGGCAGGTCCAATCATTTATGGGAGTGGGCCATATTGTTGCAGCAAGTAGCCATCAAACATAGTAGACCTTTTATTGTATCCAAGTTCGTTTTCAAAAGAAAAAGATGAATCATTGATACAGATCAAGAACAACATTCTGTTTCATCCCCACTTTCCCCTTCCTCTTCTTCCTCTTGCTGTGGAAGATTGTTCACTCCCTGTGTGTCCTTCTCCCTCTCTCTTTGATCTCACTCTCACTTAAATTCTGCTGTTGGTGTTTCCCCCTTTCCATTCCTCTCCAGCTCCTCCATGAGCCTTGATCATGCATACAAAACCTACGTTGGCTTTGTGGAATCCAAGAGAGTGACTTGTGGAACCCTGAGCCTGAAGAGAAAGGACATTCTAAAAGGGCCACCCACTATGTTTGGTCATATATAAAATCAGACAACCACTTGAGCAGAGCTTCCTGAATATCAATAGAAGAAAACTTTGAGATCAAGGCTGGTTGCCAGACAGTGTTAAAGGCCCAAGAGATTTTTTTTTCGTGTACATAGTCAAGGTTCATGGAAGAAGATATTCAGAGAGATGGCCCTAACCTCTTTCTTCTGGTTCAGGTCATCCATCCACTGCTGGGCAAGGAGTAACATGTACAAGGTGAAATGGTCAAGTTCAAGGTGACAGTGCAGGCAGACCAGGCCCTGACTTGATTCGAGTTTGTATTGATAGGTTTCAAGTGCGGGTTGGTAACTGCAACAAAGTCGAGATAATGTTACTCTGGAGGAGCATGGGATGGTTTGTTCAAATGGATTGATCACAGGGTGTGCTTTGTTGAGTATTTTATTGTTGAGCTGTTGTTGCAAAGTGATGGTGGTGTGATTGTGAATGTTGTTTTTTTCGAGAGGCTGTGTTTTTAGGTGGGGGTTGCACATTTGAAAACATGTTGTAGTAAGTTGCTGGTGGGATATTTTTGTGTGTGAGAGGTGGTAAGCAATTGGACTAGTTGGGACACGGGTGTTGGAGTACAACAATGAAATGTGCGTTTCTGATATCAAGGTGGTGTTGGAGGAAAAGTATTTTTGTTTCAATGTGGAGATGGTCTGTGCTGGTGAGTTGGGTGCGGCCTGTGATGATTAAGTGCTTTGTTTTGTATTATTTGAAGTTTTAACAGATTTGTTTTGGATATGATGGGTGCCCAACTTGGGTTGGCATAGTTAACAGTGGTTCAGATAAACTACTTGAAAATTGTGGTTAGGGATACTTTTTGTTAACCTAACTTGGTATTGGTTAGTGCATTTTGTGTATTAAGTTTCTGGTTGACTTTAGTTGTTTTTCATTATATGTGTTTAGTGAAAGTCATGTGAAGGTCAATTGTGCTTCCATATATTTTGGGTTTTTTTATTCACGAGTTGTTGGTTGTACATTGTGATTGTTGGGTGGTAGTTTGATTCACGTTTGTATACAGAGTCAAGGCTCACAGAAGAGCTGGAATGCAAAACAGATCAGGACACAACAAAACAAAAGGAAGAGCAGAAAGAGAATGGGTAAATGCCAACAGCAGACCGAGGGAGAAAATAAACGGAGATGGGCAAACGAGGGATGTGCTGGTAAGGTTGAGGGGTAGGGGAGAATGCAAAGGATGGATAAGCAAAAAATTGGTAAGAGGTGGGTAACAAGTGTAGAAAAGATCATGGTTTTGGATGGGGGATGATCGGAGATGGTGGTGAACAGATTTCTTGAAGACCTGAAGGGAAGAATGAGATTGAAGAGAATGTGGAAGTTGGTTCCACAGGTGGGAAAATGAACAAATGAGATTGCTGATTTAGTTGACAAGACGTTGATAAGTGTGATCCAGTGTTGGAATTGTGTAATGTATTGTCGGAGTAATCGAGTAGTTTTTTTAATGGAAATCACCCCAAACAAGGCATAAAGCCACTCTCGGTATACGGCTAAGGGAAGGTGAGAAAAAGATAAGGATAAAGCAAAACAAAATAAAAATAAAGAAAAAAATAACAAGAAAACATCCAAGACACAGGAAGTTGCAGAAATCAGGTAAAATGTGATTAAACCCCAAAGATGTAGGAATTGACATTCCTCTTAAAGCCGTGTAGACAGTAGGATAATGGGAAGCATGTTACAGGTAGTGAATTCCAGGGCGAGACAGCACGAGGGATAAAACTATCTGCATATCCTTTCGTTCTGCCCTTTGGATCAGCTATAGTGTATGGGTGAGCGGAGATGGCAAACCGAGTCTTACGTCCAATCACTCCTACGGTAGAAACCAAGTTAGAAAGTGTAACAGAACATTTGCCATGAAAATATCTGTAGAACAAACCAAGAGTGACAATCGACCTCCGGTGAGAGAGCGTTTGAAGAGTTGAACCCATCTCCACCCCAACCAGGTTGACTATGCGTTTCTGGAGCCTATCAAGTAAAGATAAGTGGTAGGCTGGTGCTCCAACCCAAATGTGACAACAGTACTCCATGAGTGGATGTATAGTTGTCTTGTACAGGTACAAAACACCTCAGGAGGTAAATACATATACGCTTGATAAAGACAACCAACTCGTTTGGAAACACTCTTAGCAATACCAGAAATGTACTTTCCCAACAGGGGTCAGAAGAGATGTCCAGACCAAGAAGCCAAAGACCAGATGATTCTGTTCAGGTTGCGGACCCCATGTGCAAAAAATGGAAAGACCTGTTTCTACAGTGAGATATACAACAACATGCATTTTAAAAGGCCATTTTCCCTGCTAGAGCGGGGGTTAGCCTTGCAGTCCCCATGACAATCTTCTCCATTTTGCCCTATTTTCTGCATCTCTCCTTGTTAACCCCCTTGCCCGCATTTCTTCTTCCACCATCTCTAGCCGTCTTTCTCGGTCTTCCCCGTCTTCTACTTCCTTCTACATTCATTTCCATCACTCTTCTCAACCAGTCACTTTCATCCTTCCTCAACACATGACCAAACCATCTCAACCTGTTCCTCTTCACAGCATCAATCACAGGCTCTATTCCCATCATCTTTCGCAATTCATCATTTGTCTTCCTCTCTCTCAACGATACTCTGCACATCCGTCGAACCATTCGCATTTCCACCCTTTCCAACCTTCGTTGCTGCTCTACGTTCATTACCCATGTCTCGCTCCCATAAATCATAACACTTCTCACACATGCAGCATACACCTTTCCCTTCAGCTTCAACGACACTCCCCTCATCATCAGCACGCCACTCAATTCCCGAAACTTCTTCCATGCACATCTCACTCGAGCAACCGTTGCCGAGTCTGATCCACCTTCTCCATTCAGCATGTCTCCGAGGTAGCAAAATGTTTTCACACCTTCCAGCTTCACGCCATCTCCAAGATCCAACTCAACATTTCCTCCATCTGCAGCTCCCTCTGTGCACACCTTACATTTGAATGTAGCTGCCACACTGGTTAATGACCCTCTCAGACCACTACATTTTTGATGAACCCACTCAGCGCACATTGTACACTGAATGGAGTTCACTCCGACACCCTTCATACACACAGCACAGGGCCACTTCCCAGTTCTTTCCACCTCACCACATGCTTTACCACTTGCCATCACCTTCGTCTTTCCGATATTCACCTTCAGACCTTTTGTCTCCATACATTCCTTCCACGTGTTCATCTTTTCCTTCAGTCCATCCATACTTTCCGCAATCAACACCAGATCATCTGCATACAACAACTCCCATGGTAAACCCTCCTTTACGTTCTGAGCCAGCACCTCCATCACAGCTACAAATAGTAGTGGACTTAGTACCGACCCCTGATGCACTCCCACCTTCACCTCAAACTCACCACTGTTCCCGTCCTTCGTCCTTACAGCTGTGCGTGCTCTTTTGTACATTGCCATCACTACTCTGATCAACCATTCCTCCACTCCTAACTTCCTCAATGCCCATGTCAATACTTTGCGTGGAACCCGATCGAATGCTTTCTCCAGATCAACAAACCCAAGAAACAACTTCTTCCTCTTCTCCATGTACTTCTCCTGCAACTGCCTCACAATGAAAAGCGCGTCTGTCGTTCCTCTTCCTGGCATGAATCCAAACTGCATTTCGTCGATCTTCACTTTCTTCCTTATCCTCCTCTCCAACGCCCTTTCCAATACCTTCATTCCATGCTCCAATAACTTTATCGCTCGGTACTAGCCACACTCCAGAGGGTCACCTTTCCCCTTGTATAGAGGGACGAGGGTACTCAGTTCCCAATCCACTGGAATGCGGCCTTCTTTCACCACCAGATTACAGATCTCTGTCATTCTCTTCACACCCCAACTTCCTGCTGCCTTCAACATATCTCCCACAACTCCCGTCGGCCCTCCCGCTTTTCTACCTTTCATTGCTTTTATCGCTTCCTCAACTTCCTTCTCAGTTATCTTCTCTGCCGGTCCTAAAACTGGGTTACTCTCTATGTTGCCATCCCATTCATTCTCTGTATTCAACAGCATTTCCATATATCTTTTCCATCTTCCTTTAATTCCATCTGGGTCGACAACGATTTGTCCCACTTCATCCTTCAAGCAACGCATCCCCATCACATCACACCTCTCTTTCGCTATCTGCTTTGCAATCCTGAATACTGCTTTCTGACCCTCTTCCGAATCCAAGCGTTCTCCGAACATTTTCCTGCATGCCTCCTGCGCCTTTGCTACCTCTTTCTTTGCAGCCTTATAACTTTCATGCTCTGCTGTTTCTGCTCCCGTACCCTTCGCCTTCTGCCACTCCTTGAACTTCTTCCTCTTCTCGTCAATCCTCTTTCCAACTTCATCATCCCACCACCATGTTTCCGAGTGCCTCGGTGGTCCTTTTGTCCATCCACATACCTCACCAACAGCTCCCAACAGACTAGCTTTCATTGACATCCAACCACTTTCAAGCTCAACCACATCATCCTCGACCCTACTCAGCCTCTCTTTTAATGCCTCCCTTACTGTCACCTCTTTCAACCTCCACACCTTCATTCTCGGTTGGTACTTCACCCGCCGAGCTCTCCTCGCACCTTTCACCCTTACGTCGCAGACAACCAAGTGGTGCTGTGAAACAGCCTCCTCCCCCGGGATCACCTTTGTGTCCCGGAGGTGAGACAATGGACAACAGTGAGATATGGACAACAATTTAGTTTTCTCTGCATTGAAGGTTACCAGCCAGTCGTGCCCCCACTTCAACACATTCTCGAAATCATTGTCCAGTGAAACTCCAACCTCATTACGAGTGGCATCGAGTGAATCAGCAGATGTAGAGTAAAGTGAGGAATCATCAGCATACATGAGTAGCTGAGACAGAACATTATCAGGAAGATCATTGATATAAACAAGGAACAATGTGGGACCAAGGACAGAGCCCTGTAGGACACTGGCATTGATGGAGCAAGTAGGAGAAGATTGACCCTCAAGTACCACCTTCATCTTGCGATTTGTAAGGAAAGCTGAGATGATCGAATGCATCACTCCAGATACACCATATGACTGAAGCTTGTGGAGCAGACCCCTGTGCCATACTTTATCAAAGGCTTTTGAGATATCCAAAGCAAATAATCGAGCTTCACCCTTCAGCTCCAATGCCCTGTTGAAATGATCTGTAATTAAGGATAGCAGATCACCTGTAGAGTGAGAATAGCGAAAGCCATACTGGCAATCAGTGAGAAGTTCATTGTCCTCCAGATGGCAAAGAAGTTGTTCATTGATGAAGCATTCAAATACCTTATTTTTACATGAAGCAGGCTGATGGGGCAATAGTTACCTGACTCAGAATGCTCGCTGGCACCCTTGAAAACAGGGACAACAGAAGCCACTTTCCATGATGAAGGAAACACTGAAGCAGACAAGCAAATGTTGAATAGATTGGCAAGAATTGGTGACAGTTCGGGACTGCTATAACCTCCAGGGGTTACAACACTTCAATACAATCACAGGGATTCCATCTAGACCAGTCGCTTTTGAGGCATCTAAAGTATGAATAATTCTGGCAACCTTCTTAGGATAAATGGAACAGAGATATCAGAGTCTGTACAAGATGGAAAATCAGGAAGAGGGTATCCCTGATCATTGAGGGTAGAATTAGAAACAAAGTTATTTGAAAAGAGGTTTGCCTTATCCAGAGGTTAAGTAACCTCAGGTCCATGAAAGAGGCATATTGTTGCTCGGCATCTTCAATCACTCTTCTACAGTGGTTACTTGCTTTGCGGAACAGACATTTGGAATCCAGGATCCGAGTTACCAATTGGACACAAAACATTGGCAAAACAGTTATTAGGATCGGAACACAAGAAGAGATCAAGCAAGTATCTTCCCTCAGAAGCACGGTCAGGAATACCAGTGGGAGAGGAAACAATTTGGGTGAGATTTTGAGAGATGGAGAAATTAGAAGTGTCGACACCAGGAGTGTCAGTATAGTGAGAGTGTACCAGCCACTCCTTGTGGTAAATGTTGAAGTCACCAAATACCATGATTTGTGCAGAAGGGTGGAGTAAGGTAGCCCTGTCAATGCTGTCAGAGATCGCATCGAGCATGGCAGAAGAGGGAAAGGAAGGCGAGCGATACAACAATAAGAGATATGTTGTTGAATGCAGGAGAGCAAGGCGGAAACACAGAAACTAGTGAGAGCCACTTTCAAGATATTTTTCATGAGCTAAGGGTAGAGAGTTGTATTTATGGTGTGGTCTTGTGCTGCTGGGGAAAGGTCATATATGTAACTAAGGATTGTCACATGAAGAGATTCAAGAATGTCATGGAAAAGAGGTTAAAAAGTGATGCAGAAAGGATGGCTCCATGCGAGACACCATTTGAGAAGTTTGTACAGCATATAAGGAAAAGGTGTTGTTGATTGTATCACGTGCTTGTCTGCCAGAAAGAAACTTTGAAATCCAAAGTTTGTCATTGCTGCTCATGTTTGTTGAGAGAATCTTTTGTATCGGTGTGTGCCAAGGTACAGTGTCGAAAGCTTTGCCAATGTCTATGGTAGTGAGTAAGGTGCATTTTGGTGGTTAAACCTATCTGGAATGAACTGCAGGTGGTGAGATAAGTAGTTGTAGGGTGGAGAGGTTTGAACCCATATTGTTGATGAGCTCGATGAGCATGAGGGTTAATATGAGAGAGCATGAGGAACACCTATGATGGGGGTTCATGTACTTTAGCCATACAACAAAGGAGTGATATGGGGTGATACGAGGCATGGCCTTATTGTTCGGATTTGGAATGGAAATGATTGTGGCCCGTTTCCAAATTCCCAGGATCATATTGTGAAGCCAGGAATCGTTGAATACGTTTGTTCGTGCTTGCAGGTTGTGTGCACCAAGATGTTTTAACATGTTGGATATGCGATATTAACTTGTTGTGGATGACTTTTTAATTTTTCTAATGGTGTCTGATATTTGTTATAAAGTAAACGGGGGAACATAATTGTTTATATTAATTTTTCATGTTTGTTTGATTATGTGTCTGTTGTCTCTGCGAATGGGTCCATATGTTGTGCGAGTCATATTTCATGAGGTGGTCGGCTTGTTCTTTGTGAGTAGGAATGTTGTTTGTTGTATGTGTTGTTGCTTCATGAGTTGGGGTTGGGGTAATGCTGGATTTACGAATGTTTTAAATTGTTTGCCAAAGTTGTTTGGATTCATTTTTAAAGTTCAAAGACTTGATGTGCTGTTGCCAGTTTTGTTTTTGTTGTTGATTTGTCCCAGACAGTTCCCTTGAACAAGTCTGCAGCACGGAGACAGCCGATCAATCTTGCAGGAGCGACCCAGAGATCCCCCACATCCAGGATGGTGTACCCAGTCTTCACAAAGTCAGGGCCACGACAGAGTTGGGGAGAGAGAGAGAGAGGAGAGAGAGAGAGAGAGAGAGAGAGAGAGAGAGAGAGAGAGAGAGAGAGAGAGAGAGAGAGAGAGACAGAGAGACAGACAGAGACAGACAGAGACAGACAGACAGAGAGAGAGAGAGAGAGAGGAGAGAGAGAAGAGAGAAAGGGCCGATCCCATGGGGACTGATTGGCACTCTGACTGTGACCGCGTTGCCCTGACAAATCCGGGCAGCAGGGAAGAATGGGGAAGATTTGGCACTCAACTTGCATACAACCACCACAATAGGCATCCCTGAAAGTTGTCCTTGCTGTTGTTGTATTAGCTCGGTGCTGTTATTGCGAATGGAGATTTTTCCAATTGTTAATGCAAGGCGGTGTGATTTTATGAAGTGTTTCTCTTGTGTGGATGAGGTACTTGATTTCTGGGGAAAAGTTAGGGTTGATCTGCTTTATATAACCTTGTGGTAACCACCTGGCCTGATGAAAGTTTTACTTTTGAGGTGAATTTGTGCTTTTATGTGACTGATGTGTGACGAGATGTTATTTCATATAATGCGTTCCAAGTAGAAAATATGGCCAGTTCAGGTGAGGTAAAGGTTGTCGTTTGTTCATAACATTGTGGTAGTCGGGTGGGTTGTTTGCAATCATTTAATATTGCTTACTGTTGAAGTTGATTGTGCATTTGCTGTCCATGTTGGTTTTCTGCTCTGGATGTCAACCAAGTGGCATTATGGGAATTTAAATCATCCCCGAACACAAGGTTGGGTGTATTTCCTGCAAGTGCTTGTAAATTTGGAGTATAATGGGATGGACATGAAGTGACCAGTGGAATGTAAATGTTGATGTAATTGTAGGCTTTGCTGGCTACTCTAATTTTAACTGAGTCTATTCCAATGGTCGTGTCAGCAAGGGGTAGTGCTGATTTACTTTGAGTTGTGTTATTGAAACAAATGTCCTTGTATACAAGGGTGAGGAGGCCTGTGGTCTATCTGTTCTAACTGTGGAATAGCTATCACATTTTGGTATTCTGGTGGTTTATGGGAGTTTGGTTTCTTGGATTAAAGGGATGTGGATGTTGTGTTCATGTTGGAAGTGATTCGGTTCAGTTGTTTTCTAAATATCCCATTGATATTTGGAACTGGTGTTTTAAGCTTATTCTTGTGAGAGTAGGTTTGTTCTTGTTAAATATATTGTGTAGGGTTACAGGTAAAAAGGCAGGCCACATTGTCTGAGGTGGTTGGCAGCATGTGCAGTTCCTACTGTAGTGCAAGGTTGTTGTTGGGTTTGAGTACTTTAGATGAAGCCATTCGTGGCAGCTGTTGCATTGAATGTAGGTGTGCCTTCTTGTTTTGGGGTTGTTAGATTTAACACACATGTAGATGGGTCCTGGATAGATGGATATGTAGATGGACACAAGTAGATGTAGACACATGTATACACATAACACACATGTAGATGGATATGCAGATGATCTGGTGTTGATTGCGGAAAGTATGGATGGACTGAAGGAAAAGATGAACACGTGGAAGGAATGTATGGAGACAAAAGGTCTGAAGGTGAATATCGGAAAGACGAAGGTGATGGCAAGTGGTAAAGCATGTGGTGAGGTGGAAAGAACTGGGAAGTGGCCCTGTGCTGTGTGTAGGAAGGGTGTCGGAGTGAACTCCATTCAATGTACAATGTGCGCTGAGTGGGTTCATCAAAAACGTAGTGGTCTGAGAGGGTCATTAACCAGTGTGGCAGCTACATTCAAGTGTAAGGTGTGCACAGAGGGAGCTGCAGATGGAGGAGATGTTGAGTTGGATCTTGGAGACGGCGTGAAGCTGGAAGGTGTGAAAACATTTTGCTACCTCGGAGACATGCTGAATGGAGAAGGTGGATCAGACTCGGCAACGGTTGCTCAAGTGAGATGTGCATGGAAGAAGTTTCGGGAACTGAGTGGCGTGCTGATGATGAGGGGAGTGTCGTTGAAGCTGATGGGAAAGGTGTATGCTGCATGTGTGAGAAGTGTTATGATTTATGGGAGCGAGACATGGGTAATGAACGTAGAGCAGCAACGAAGGTTGGAAAGGGTGGAAATGCGAATGGTTCGACGGATGTGCGGAGTATCGTTGAGAGAGAGGAAGACAAATGATGAATTGCGAAAGATGATGGGAATAGAGCCTGTGATTTATGCTGTGAAGAGGAACAGGTTGAGATGGTTTGGTCATGTGTTGAGGAAGGATGAAAGTGACTGGTTGAGAAGAGTGATGGAAATGAATGTAGAAGGAAGCAGAGGACGGGGAAGACCGAGAAAGACTTGGCTAAAGACGGTGGAAGAAGAAATGCGGGCAAGGGGGTTAACAAGGAGAGATGCAGAAAATAGGGCAAAATGGAGAAGATTGTCATGGGGACCACAAGGCTAACCCCTGCTCTAGCAGGGAAAATGGCCTTTAAAATGCATGTTGTTGTTGTTGTTGTTGTAGATGGGTACTGGATTCCACCCTTCATCTGCAGCTAAGAAGAAGAGGGGCAGGAGCAGAGGTGGAAACCGCTGCTCTGGCATAGCACAAAAGGAAGAGAAGAGAAGGGCAATGAAGTTTGCAAATTAATCACAAACACCTTTGTCATGTGGACCGTTAAAAAAAAAAAATTTTCACGAAGTGATGTGTGGAGAATATCTACCCATTTAGCATATGAACTTGAGGAGCAAATCCAATGAAAGTGTGCATTTCATGTCGCATCATCCAAAACCTCACTTGTATGAATTAAATATCAACTTGCATTGCTGATGATCCACTACAAATGCAAACATTAACAATGCTGTTTTATCGTGCCAAGAATACAAATGCATATAGGGGGGAATGACTCGGCAGCAGCGTGGCCTGTCTTGTCAGGTAAATGCTCACACATAACTCATCATTTAGGATGTTAGGTCAAAACATCAGACTTCCGAGCATTGGTTTTAAAGGGGGAAAAAAAATATCTCTAACTCATTGTAGTTTTGAAGACATTTGCACACTTCAAATTTATTATTATTTGTTTGTTGAAATTTTCCCGAAACGAGGCTGAGAGCCACTAAATGTGAGGGGTTACAAAGAAAAAGATGAGGAAAAACTGGCAAAAACTTCACCTAGTCCTGGAACAAGGATACCTCTTCACAGGACAACTGTGCAGTAAGGGTAACTAGGCCAGGTAGAAAAATACATTTTCCTACTCCCATTGTGCGTTTTTTTAGGAGATACCATATCCAAACTGGATGGCCGTTGCGTCCCGAAGGGAGCTCATCCACCCTTTGTCAGGTGCTGATTTTGGTCATAGCATGGTGTAACAGTCACCCTCCCCACTAGCAAAGCCAGTAAGAGGTGTCGGTTTAGTCGTCGAGAACCCGACCATGCGGCAGATAGCACTGGGTTACATGTTAACAGTGGCAGTCCCAAAAGGCTGACCTGACAGAGAAATTGATACATTTAAGAAATAGAATTATTTATCTTCAAAAGTCAAGTTTTCACTTTCACACACAGACTGCATGTCATTAAAGATGTAAACTAACTAGAACTGCACTTGGAAGAGCGCATACCTTCGCCAGGCTGTACAATTTACGTTTTGAATCCCACCGACAGGCCAAATCTGGAACCCGACCTCCAAAATCGAATCTGCCTGTTCTTGTCACCAAACCAACTCATCCACCAAGTTTTGGCATAACTCGTCCATAACCTTTTTAAATATCATTTTATATATTGCTTTTCACCCGATCTCTCAATGGTGAAGAATCACTTCAGAGTTTGAAAGATCATCGTATCTGGATCTTCACCAACATTGAATCAATTCGTCCTCGTCACACAACCAACCTGTCCACCAACTTTCGTCCGAATCCTTCCATAACCCTTAAAATATATCTTTCTCACAGACGGACAGACAATACAGGGGTGAATACACAACTTCTGTCCACCTTTGGTGGCGGAGGGAAATATTCGATTTTTTATTTATTTATCCGAATCATTAAATATGGATATATATTTTCAATTTTTGAAATTGCTGGCAATCAATGTATGCAATTGTGAAATACAAAAGTTACTATTGCATTCCAACAGCAAAATTTGTCCTTAATTTATGTTTTTCTTAAAGTAAAAAATAAATTATTCTCGTCATTTGTTACTTGCCCCTCGAGTTTACATTTTATGTGTGAGAGGCAGACCTGAGAGAGAGCAAGGGCTGCGTGAGATCCAACTCCGAAGAATCCGTATGGATTCCGAGGGTCGAATCCAGCCTGTAGTAGTTGATTATCGCTGCTTCCGGCAAGAACATTGGAAATCCGCATATTCGTAACAGGCAGGAAGAGAGCTTCCCCAGATCGGTGGGGAATGGTGACCAATGCTGGGCCGTGTACTTCTGTGGTGTAAGGGTTTTCATGGCAACATAAAAATACAATTATATAAATAGTAGAGAAGCAGAATGAGGATTTCTGAGTATGTCAGACAGTGCAAAAGGTGAACAAGGTGGAGGGGACAAGACGAGAGAGAGAGAAAGAAGATGATGGGGTTACAAAGGTTGCCCGATGGTGAAAATCGGTACGGATGTGTTACAATGGAAGTGTGCAAGAAAGGAATAGGAAGCAAAATTGGGGTTAGAAAGTACAAGCCAAAGCATATTAGCTGCAGCGGATTACCAGCACCGCAGTAAAACAAAGCTTTTATGTTCCTCTGACAATCATCAATAATGTTGCTACCTTTATATGTCATTTCTCAAGTTGATAAATGGGATGGGTTGGAAGTGAACAAAAACTGATGGATGAAGGAACAGCAATGGCAGCAGAAAACCGAGAACGCTTCAATAAAGCCGCAACAAGAGGGCAGGATACAGATGTGTGTTATGTAGCGGAGCTGTTCATTCAATCCTAAGTCAACCGACCGATATGAAGCGGCAACTCAAATACAATTTGATGGTTCTGTTCGGTTGGAAAGGATGCGTGTCATGATATTTGATCTTTGTGTTTTAAATCCACTTTAAAGACGAGTAAATTGCTCGTGGAAGACAGGAATAAGCATCAATGGACTGTGACAGGGGTCTTCAAGAGAGCACGACACTTGCTTGCACCTTTGAGTGACGAGCTCCTCTTTCATCGACAAATTCTAAAGTTAGACATATCAGCTCAATGCTCCTTTCCAATGAATCACTCTCCAAATGGCTCGACAGCAGACTCTGCATGTGACAAGGAGAAGAAGCTTGAACTCAGCATTGGCTTCAAAGTAAAAGTTCCCAAACCATCCCTTCTCATCCTCTCTTTATCTTCCCTAACCCATTGCCACTTATACACCAATGGCTCCAGCTAAGAATGCCATTAGTGTGACCTAGATGACCGAGACATCTCCTTGGCAACAGACCCAGATCGTATCAGCACCAGTGTTCTCAAAACACGCTCCGCAAATTGATGTCACTTCTGTCTGTACTTTTCAGCTTGTCCTTCACTTCGGGCCACCTCACATCTGCTTGGAAGACGGCAGACATTCCCCCACCCCCAGCCCACTCCACAAGAAAGGTTGAAAGGCCGATCCACTCACCGACAGTGCAGTCCTGTTTCCTGTTTACCATAGTAAGGAAAGCTACTGCACTTAATTCCTGCTGATATCAACTCGTTTTTTTCTCCAATAGCCGAATCACCAATCAACAGTTTGGTTTGCACCCTGACCTGAGCCTGGTGTTGGCTTAGCGGTTAGGGTGCCGGCTTGGGATCCGAGGATCCTGGGTTCGAATCCCGGTCGATCGCTGAATTAACGCCAGGGGGGTTGACTCAGCCTGTCATCCTTCCGAGGTCGGCAAATTTGAGTACCAGCTTGCTGGGATGAATAATCACGGTGTGTACCCCAATTTAGAATAGGTACACTGTATCCCTGCGCATCGTAAGAGCGTGACCAAGGGTTGGCGTCAGGAAGGGCATCCGGCCATAAAAACATTGCTTCAAACAGGGAACCATGATTGTCATGGGGCCCGCAAGGCTAACCCCCGCTTTAGCGGGGAAAAATGGCCTTAAAACGATCATTCATTCATTCCTGACCATGTTGCTTCTCTCAACAATGGTTGCAGGCCCGGAAACAATTTGGCACCTGGCCATGCTTACTAAACTCTGTACTTGACATTCAAAGCAGTTTTCATGCCTGGCTGGTACATTGTTCTTTGTAGCTCCTTCTCAACTACTCGACAAGTACAGGCAACAATGCCCAAAGCAATGTCTTTGGGCCAAATCATCTTGGTTTTTCATTCATGGTTTCTCTCTACTTGGAAAAATATCGTTACCAGTTTGCAGATGGCGGAATGAACAACATATTGAATAGTTGCCCATCTCGGTAGCATCCTTCATACAAAATAAATAATTTGTATACTGAGGCAAGTCTCGCAGAGGAACAAGAACACAGAACAGATCATGACACAAAAGAACAAAAGGAACGGCAGAAAGAGGGGGGGGGGAGTGGGGGGTGGGGAATGACACCAGCAGGGCCGACGGACAGAATAGACCGAGACCAACATCAAGGGATGCATGGAAGGTTGAGTGGTAGGGGACAATACGGAGAGGGGGAGAGGGTAGGGAGAGTGGGGGATAACTTGGATACAGGAGCTAATTCTCAGGAATGAACAACTGGGAATTAGGGGTGGGGAGTTAACAGTGGTAGAAAGGATAATGGTTTTGGATGGAGGATGATCTGGGATAGTGGTGAAGAGAATGTGGAAGTCGATTCCACAGGTGGAAAAAAATAGGAACAAATGAGTGGAGATGAGCAGCGATTCTGGGAGTTTCATTGGAAGGGGGTTGATGGTGGACTGAATGTGACCGACAGAAACCTGAGGGTGGGAAATGGTGGGGGAGGGGGGGGGGGGGAAGCAAGGAGAGGGCAGAGCAAGACCAGAAAGAAGGAGGAAGGAGACAAAAAGACCACAGACCTGTTTGCAATGGCGAAGTGATAAGCACATACAGTGCATTTAGAAAGTATTCAGACCCCTTCACTTTTTTCACATTTTGTTATGTTGCAGCCTTATGCGGAAATCGTTTAAATTCATTTTTCCCTCATCAATCTACACTCAATACCATATAATGACAAAGGGAAAACAGGATTTTAGAAAGTTTTGCAAATTTATTAAAAAGAAAAAAACTGAAATATCACATTGACATAAGTATTCATACCCTTTGCTATGACACTTGAAATTTAGCTCAGGTGCCTACCATTTCTCTTGATCATCTTTGAGATGTTTCTACACCTTGATTGGAGTCCACCTGTGGTAAATTCAATTGATTGGACATGATTTGGAAAGGCACACACCTGTCTATATGAGGTCTCAGCTGACAATGCATATCAGAGTAAAAACCAAGCCATGAGGTCGAAGGAACTGCCTGCAGAGCTCAGAGACAGGATTGTATCGAGGCACAGATCTGGGGAAGCCTACAAAAAAATATCTGCTGCATTGAAGGTTCCCAAGAGCACAGTGGCCTCCATAATTCTTAAATGGAAGAAGTTTGGAACAACCAGGACTCTTCCTAGAGCTGTCTGCCCGGCCAAACTGAGCAATCGGGGGAGAAGGGCCTTGGTAAGAGAGGTGACCAAGAACCCGATGGTCACTCTGGCTGAGCTCCAGAGATCCTGTGTGGAGATGGGAGAAACTTCCAGAAGGAGAACCATCACTGCTACACTCCACCGATTTGGGCTTTATGGCAGAGTGGCCAGACGGAAGCCTCTCCTCAGTGAAAGGCACATGAAAGCCCACTTGGAGTTTGCAAAAAAGCATCTAAAGGACTCTCAGACTGTGAGAAACAGGATTCTGTGGTCTGATGAAACCAAGATTGAACTGTTTGGCTTCCGTCTGGCCACTCTGCCATAAAGCCGATATCGGTGGAGTGTTGCAGTGATGTTTGTCCTTCTGGAAGTTTCTCCCATCTCCACACAGGATCTCTGGAGCTCAGCCAGAGTGACCATCGGGTTCTTGGTCACCTCTCTTACCAAGGCTCTTCTCCCCCGATTGCTCAGTTTGGCCGGGCGGCCAGCTCTAGGAAGAGTCCTGGTTGTTCCAAACTTCTTCCATTTAAGAATTATGGAGGCCACTGTGCTCTTGGGAACCTTCAATGCAGCAGAGATTTTTTTGTAGGCTTCCCCAGATCTGTGCCTCGACACAATCCTGTCTCTGAGCTCTGCAGGCAGTTCCTTCGACCTCATGGCTTGGTTTTTGCTCTGATATGCATCGTCAGCTGTTTGACCTTATATAGACAGGTGTGTGCCTTTCCAAATCATGTCCAATCAATTGAATTTACCACAGGTGGACTCCAATCAAGGTGTAGAAACATCTCAAAGATGATCAAGAGAAATGAGAGGCACCTGAGCTAAAGTTCAACTGTCATAGCAAAGGGTATGAATACTTATGTCAATGTGATATTTCAGTTTTTTTTCTTTTTAATAAATTTGAAAAACTTTCTAAAATCCTGTTTTCTCTTTGTCATTATGGGGTATTGAGTGTAGATTGATGAGGGAAAAAATGAATTTGAACTATTTCAGCATAACGCTGCAACATAACAAAATGTGAAAAAGGTGAAGGGGTCTGAATACTTTCTGAATGCACTGTAGACTCAGCTTCATCATGGTTGATTCCAATGATCTGGAAGGCCTTGGTTTCCATGGCATCAAGATGAGAAAGACTTGAGGCAGGGGTGCCAACCCAGAGTGGAGAGCAGTAC
Organism: Myxine glutinosa; assembly: GCF_964187855.1. Taxonomy (NCBI): domain Eukaryota; kingdom Metazoa; phylum Chordata; class Myxini; order Myxiniformes; family Myxinidae; genus Myxine; species Myxine glutinosa. Next base: position 121,115,994 of record NC_136271.1, on the reverse strand, counting down.
TCCATCGAGCAGCAGATGAAAGCCTGGTAGGTGGCTTAGAGTTCAGGTGTCCCAAGGAAAGATTTTGTACGATGGAGGATGCCAAGTTGACAGCTAGCTTTGGAGGCCAACTTTAAAATGTCGTTTGCCTAAGAAAGATCATGGCTGATAGTGAGAACCAAGAGTGAATAAACTTCTTCAAGAGGAATTCTAAGAAACTTGATGGGAGGGTTTGCCCATACGGTTCTTTCAGAGAAATATATATATAGAGAGAGAGGGAGGGAGGGAGAGAGGCAGAAAGATTACTTCAAAACATAGGGGAAATACCCCAGGCACTCACCTGGTAGAATAAACAGTATACTGCACTGACTGAATGTATTTTAAACTAATTTCAATGGTTGCTAGAAGACAGGGCAGCATGTGGAATCATACAAACATATAATCATAAGATTTTAAACAAACAAACAAACAAAAAAACACCTATTTTGGGGGGCAACCACCCACCCCCCAACCCCTTCCACCCTGTGTACCTCCTTAGACCCCAATTTTTACAATGCCTTGAACAAACATTGGTACATCATGGATGATGAAGGTTGTGGTGAAGTTTCAATAAAAGTGTGTGTAGGTTCTGAGAAAAAAAACAAATACCTGTTTTGGGGGGCAACCCAAACTTTGGTACATCACGGGTGATGAAGGTTGTGGTAAAGTTTCATCGAAATAGTGTGTGTAGTTTCAGAGGCAAAAGCAAATTCATATCGCAATCCCATCAGCGGCTTCGGAGAAGAAGTTTTAAGTGTTTACGGACTGATGGACTGACTGACGAAGCGCAATCGCATAAGCTCCCCATAACATTGTTCCAGGTGAGCTAAAAATGGGTCCAATACCTAAAGCATTATTTTAATCTAGTTTAAATCAGACATACTCGGTTTCTTTACACAATAAATTCATTTATTTTCAGCTATTATTGCCGTTGGTGATACTAAATCATGGCTCCTAAGAAGAAAACTGTTGTTAATGGTGAACCAAGTGCAAAAAGTCGAGGAAAATGATGTCTGACACTGAAAGTGGAGGTTTTGGATAAGCTTGGTTGAGGCGAGAGTGTGTGGTGTCACTGCATGGGCAGACATTATGGTGTTAACGAGTCCAGTATCTGTCAAAGAAATGAGCAGAAACATAAGCGGAAGTGAATGCTATGTTTTTTCACTGCGCGTGAGGGTGACTGCCGTACACCACTCCATTACATGACGCGTGAGTTTATAGGTAAGAGGACTGAGCTCTGAACCCGACTTCCTTTTTCACATAGGCTCTGACCTTATTTTTCGTGGATTTGGTTTACGCGGGGGTTTCCAGGAATGTAACCCCCAAGTAAAACAAGGGTTTATTTTATAATAATGTAACTAAACCAGTAACAACAGCAAAATCCACCTTAGAATCCCAGTTGTAGTGGAACCCGAGTGTGACCCATCTTAAACGCTCCAGCAAACTCCTGGGCCGGTGTGCATCGTCCTTTCCTGTCCTGTCAGCAAATAAGAGTTCACCAATTAAAACGCCTAATCAAATAAAATACCAAATACCACATTGGGGCAATCAGGAGGAACCCGAATAGGGAAAGATGGAATCATCAGGAGGAACCTGGTTTGGATTTGGGGTTTCGGCTGCTACTCCTCCACCCTCAAACCCATCCAAGCACAGACAGCTGAACCTTACTAAAACAATTTGTAAGAATTCACCGCACTATGAATTATATAATGCACTGAATTTGAACAATGTATCACTACAACCTTCCCCAACGTTAAATTCACAACAAAAATGAACTATGTATCGAAATAATGCCATTTTGAATATACTGTATACTATAAAAGTGCAATTGTATACAGGATTTGTTTATTTATATATGCTTCAAAAACTTTTTTTTTAAACACAACCTAATTTTTTATGTTACCTAAGGGTATCCCAAGTATGGTTTCTGTCAGGGTAGCATATCTGGGGGACATTTCTGTCAGGGCAGCATTTATTCAGAGGTTCACCATGGTGGGGAGGGGGTTACACTCCAATTATATATGCAAATGTGTATCGTATTATGCCACCTGGTGGATCCGGCATTACAAATCATCTTCTTCTTATAGAAAGAAAGTTGAAATAATTTGACAAAATGGATTACTGTGATGTTGAAATCTGAGAGAATAATTCAAAATTTTCAAAATGTTTCATTTTGCTTTAAGTGGAGGTTCAAACCAAAGCACCCAATGAGTGAATTTTTTTTTTTTAACCAACTCCATATATAAGCAGCAAGGATCGTTGATGAAGGTGATGCTTGCTGACTTCCAAGCAGATGGACGATGACCTTAGGCAAATGATAGCGTGAATAGAGCAGAATGTTTGTGAAGTACAACTTGCCGTCTTTTGATTAAATTCGTTAGCAAATCGACGGGAAAAACCTTGGGTAAAAACCTTGTCTCACGTGGGCTTGGTTTAGACCGTTTCAACTTTACAAATCGTTTTCGGTGCACCATCCTGTCTTTATGCGGGTGTGCATTTTATGCTAGTAATCGTACTTTTGTACAAGGAGAATGAGTTTTGCTGAAACACAATGAACAGTTTCTGGTTAAATCTCCATTACGCAGAAAATGAGGGTCTTTTTGGTTTGTGATACAGATCTGCTTTTCCCCATTTAAGTTGTGTGTAATGCAAGATTAATATTTTTTGTGAGATTTTATTTTACAAAAACATTACAAGAAGAAACTAGAAAGAGCAATCAACAATTGCACACCATTGTGTCAAAACAGGGCTTGCTTTGTGTGATTTTGTTCACGTACTCGCATTATAATTGTACCGTACGCACTTCACAGATGTCCTCACATTCTAATTGTACATATTGTACTTTAAAGAGGTACTTGGTTAAAAAAAGAAAAAAAGAACGTGTACTACTGTCTGCCACTAGATGGTGATTGTGGCTGATGCGAGCACATTTTGTGCAGACAAAGACAGACAGACAGACAAACAGACCAAAATGCAATACCCTCTTCTCTGGCTAGGGCAACAAGGCAGAGAGTTTAACAATGCAGAGCCTCATAATGGGGTATAGATTGCAGTAGATCTGAGAACCAGTGTGGACACACTCACTCACAGCACAGCTCGAATCGGTTTTTCTTTTCTTTTGGGGGGTGCATGAGGCCAACAAGTCACCAAATAATTTTCCACAATATATCACTCATGAAAAATACATCTGTATTGACTTGCATGTCACAAATGTTATCCTGTCTAATCATCTACGATATAAGAGAGCCGTTTGTCTGTCTGTCTGTATCGCCATTTTTCTCAGAGATAGCTGAACGGATCTTCTTCAAACTTTCAGAGGTTCATCAGTGATTGCCTGGGGATGTTTTTGGCAAAAAAAAAAAAAAAAAAAAAGTTTTTTTTTTAGGATTTTTTTTTTTCAAAATCGCCCAAGCCTTTTTGATTAATGACAGTTATATACAAGTACGCATTCGCATAAATAAATACAAAACCATTACTTGGCATTTGAACACAAATAAAAAAAAATTCCGGGAGCGGTCGAAGTTGGTGGTAAGGCTTCTTCTTCTTCTTTCTGAACATTATCATACTCAACTCAGAAACGTGATCAAAGGCACATTCACCAGCATATATTCAACAAAGGTAAAATGATGATTTGACATTTGTGATGGATTCTGATTTGGATGTAATTGTTTTCCCATTATATTTGCCCTCGTTTCAAATTTGTTAATGTTTCTTTTTCACTTCAGCAATGCTGGGTACTGCAGCGATAAACACTTTTATATTTTACTCGGGGTTCAAATACAAATACTGTACAGTGAGTGCATTCAGAAAGTATTCAGACCCCTTCACTTTTTTCACATTTTGTTATGTTGCAGCCTTATGCTGAAATCGTTTAAATTCATTTTTTCCCTCATCAATCTACACTCAATACCCCGTAATGACGAAGAGAAAACAGAATTTTAGAAAGTTTTGCAAATTTATTAAAAATAAAAAACTGAAATATCACATTTACATAAGCATTCAGACCCTTTGCTATGACACTTGAAATTTAGCTCAGGAGCCTCCCATTTCTCTTGATCATCTTTGAGATGTTTCTACACCTTGATTGGAGTCCACCTGTGGTAAATTCAATTGCTTGGACATGATTTGGAAAGGCACACACCTGTCTATATAAGGTCGCACAGCTGACAATGCATATCAGAGCAAAAACCAAGCCATGAGGTCGAAGGAACTGCCTGCAGAGCTGAGACAGGATTGTGTCGAGGCACAGATTTGGGAAAGCCGACAAAAAAAAAATTCTGCTGCATTGAAGGTTCCCAAGAACCTTGGCAAATAGGGCAAAATGGAGAAGATTGTCATGGGGCTCCAGCAGGGAACCGCTCTAGCAGGGAAAATGGCCTTAAAATGCATGTTGTTGTTGTTGTTGTTGTTGTATTGAAGGTTCCCAAGAGCACAGTGGCCTCTGTATATATACATATATATTATATATACATATATATATACATATATATATATATACATATATATAATGGTATCTGTAATCTGGTTCTCCAACCTAATGAGCGGACAGCATGACGTCATCGCCATGCATGTCCGCATTGCCTGCAAAGTTCCAGAGGAACCATCTAGCAGTGCGTCATTACGGATTATAAATCCAGATACTGTCACAAGTGCATGCAAAACTCACAGTTACCGACCTGGTTTCGCCCTTGTTGGGGCATCAGGGCTAGAACTCATCAGGCATGCACTTGCCTCAGGGCAACTATGCCTGGTCGACTCCATATGATGAGTGGATACCAGAGATAACGTTACCGTGTGGCAGGCGGTGCTTATCGCTCCCAGCAAGGTGCAGCAGCAGCTGTATGGGACACCTTGCTGGCGGTTCTCCACTGATGATATGGGGGTCGCATAGTGACTGATACATCATTGGTATGATGTATGATTAGAGCTAACGGAGGCTCGGATTTTAATTCTGATTCCGGATTTCGCAGTCGCTAGTATGTCTTAACACTCGACAGAAACTGGCCCCGCGAAATTTCCAGGATTTTCGGTAAAATTACTTCAGGGTAAATTTACATAGGAAAACCCCATGTTAAATTTTCGTCGCCGAAGGACTTTATTTTTTGCGAAATTCATCCTGACTTTGCCTCTAGGAGGATACAGGGGTATCTGTGGATAACGGGAACCTTTATTTGGCGAAAATCGGACTGGTATTGACCGAGTTATTCAAAATATTAACTTATATAAAATTGCCGTTTAAGCCTGTAAACGCAGTGACGTCACCACGTTCCGCGGCACGACTTTGGATTCTGAAGAGATTTTGTTTCATTGTGCACGCCTTCGTTTTATTTCCAAATTAGAATCTGTTTTCATGATACATCATACCATCATACCATCATACAATCATACATCATACATGATACATCATACCAATCCCTGGTGTTGGGCTAGCGGCTAGGGTGCCGGCTTAGGATCCTAGGATCCTTGTTTCGAATCCCGGTCAATCGCTCAATTAACGCCAGGGGGGTTGACTCAGCCTGTCATCCTTCCGAGGTCGGCTAATTGAGTACCAGTTCACTGGTAATTCCCTGCTTGTCGTTAAAGGCGGCAAAAAGGGTTGGCGGCAGGAAGGGCATCCGGCCGTAAAACATTGCTTCAAAAAGGGGACCAAAAAAAACAACAACAACCACGGTTCCCGAAAAAGGCCAACCCCCGCTTTGCGGGGAAAAATGGCCTCTAAAGGTGGTTATTTTTTTTTTTTTATAGTGACTGATACATATATATATATATATATATATATATATACATACATATATACATACATATATATATATATATACACAAAGAATTAAGTTAAGCACCCCCCCCCCGTTTTTTTACAACCTCGCACATTACAAGTTTGTTGTCGTCACAACAGTGTACTATACCCATGATATTGCTATATTTTCTGGAGAAGTGATATTATGGTCACATAAAAACATAACAATCATGCCGTTTTCAATATTTTATTCTGAATAATTTAAGGTGAAATTTTTTGGGAATTTTAGGCATATTTTCACCTCAATTTAAGTATGGAGCTATAGGTCCATCACGGACAGTGTGGATGACGTTTATGTTTTCTAACGTACAGTCATTGTTCTGAGAAGACCTCGAGCGATCTTTGCGTCAATAACGTGTGTAGGACCCACGTGATCGGATCACTGACTCGATGGGCGTCACAGATGAGTGCACTCATCTGCATTTCATCAATGGATAATTGCTAATGTCATACCAATCATTATTTGATCTCACATACCTTAGAATATATGCCAATGTATACATATACACAAAGAATATATATTAGGGGGTGCTTACCCTAATTCGTTGTGTAGGGGTGCTTAACTTAATTCTTTGTGTATACATACATATATACATACATATATATGTATATACATACATATATATATACATATACTGTATATACATACATATATATATACATATATATATACACAAAGAATTAAGTTAAGCACCCCTACACAAAGAATTAAGTTAAGCACCCCCTAATATATATTCTTTGTGTATATGTATACATTGGCAAATTGCGAAGATGGTCCCTCCAATAGCCAATCTGGATGAATTGGAACGTGCATTACATCGGGAATGGAACAACCTGCCACAGCAACGCATACGACGGCTTACAGGGTCTATGAGACGTAGGGTTGAGTCAGTGATCCGATCACGTGGGTCCTACACACGTTATTGACGCAAAGATCGCTAGAGGTCTTCTCAGAACAATGACTGTACGTTAGAAAACATAAACGTCATCCACACTGTCCGTGATGGACCTATAGCTCCATACTTAAATTGAGGTGAAAATATGCCTAAAATTCCCAAAAAATTTCACCTTAAATTATTCAGAATAAAATATTGAAAACGGCATGATTGTTATGTTTTTATGTGACCATAATATCACTTCTCCAGAAAATATAGCAATATCATGGGTATATTACACTGTTTTGACGACAACAAACTTGTAATGTGCGAGGTTGTAAAAAAACGGGGGGGGTGCTTAACTTAATTCTTTGTGTATATATACATATATACATACATATATATATACACATATATACATACATATATATATATACATACATATATACATACATATATATATACATACATATATACATACATATATACATACATATATACATACATATATACATACATATATACATACATATATATATATACATATAGATATACATACATATATACATACATATATACATATAGATATACATACATATATACATACATATATACATATAGATATACATACATATATACATATATATATATATATATATATATATATACATATATACATATACATATATATATACATATACATATATATATTGTTACAGACGCGGTTGTGGATGTTAGTTTACCGAGCGGTTTGGTATGACCGCGTCTGCACAGTTTACCCGATTATGCTCGAACGTTGACTAAGTCGCGCTATGCTAAATCAATGATGGAAAAGACACAACGGCTGGGATTAAAATGACACGACACCAAGGGTTCAGTTCTCAAGACCTCCGGAGGAGGTTATAATATTGCGGAAGGTCAGATTACAGGAATGAGAGGGACAGCATAGAAAGGCAGGCACTTAGACACACTCTTATATTAGCCCCGACAGACGACAGATAAACGGGACAAAACTGACTCACACGGGGATTGATGGCAAGGAAAGCGGGTAGTCGATGGCTCAAGGTGCACTCTTGGCTCAAGGACAGAATCGACCCGCTCCGGTCCAGAGATGCGGGAGGTCTCACTCAGCGCTCGAAGGTGACTTTCTTTCTCCAAGCTGGGGGCGCATCTGACGTCACGTCCGGTAAGTCGCTGCGTATATCCGGCGGGGAGTGACACGCCCTCGGCTCGTTAGCTCCGCCCCAGATGGAATCGGCCCGTTGCTTCTCATTGGGTGCGGGGGTTACCGGCTCCGCCCTTGACGAGGGGCTGACAGGCAGCCCCTTCGTGGTAACCCCGTCGGTGCACATGGGTAATGGCGGCTAACCGAGCCGGAGTGAGGACGCACACTCCCCGCGCGCGCCGTTGTTGTAGTTGTTGTAGTTGTTGTTGTAGTTGTTGTTTGGGGAAGAAGATGGGAGGAGGTATGGGGAGGTCCTAAACTCACTACTGGTGCCATATAATCACATTCTGGTGCAACGAAGAGTCAGAATTAATGGAAACGAGTCCTTAACTGACATAGACTAAGAATAACTAGCAAGATGTCCGAAAGTTGTCTACGTGAGATGCGGTGGACCTGGGCACGACATTTAATGGGGGAAAAAGGGGAAGGTCGGTTCTACAGAGTGTTGTTTACAGACAATGGGACTAGGGAATGGGGGATTGGGGATAGTTGGGGAGTATTGGGGAAATAGGGGAATATTTACAAGCGGATATGGAGGCCAAATCCCATATTCGCAACAATATACATATATATATATATATATATACATATATATATATATATATATATATACATATATATATATATATATATATACATACATATATATATATATATATACATACATATATATATATATATATACATACATATATATATACATATATATATATATATATATATATACACGCATATATATATATACACATACACATATTTTCCATGCATATATATATATATATATATATATATATATATATATTATATATATATATATATATATGCATGGAAAATATGTGTATGTGTATATATATATATGCGTGTATATATATATATATTGTTGCGGATATGAGGATTGTATTTTTTTGATTGTGTTGTATTGTATTGGAAATTGTTATGAATCATTGTTTGATTCTGGCCCCTCCTGCCTCCAGTTTTGTGTAAAGGTTAAAAGGGCGTCCCGGTAGTTAATTCCATAAAGCATCCATTGAAGGACACTATAATACCCTTGTTCAGTAGTTTATATCCTTATTAGGTGTTTTAGGGTAAGGCCTTGTCTTCCATAAGAATGACACTCCATTGCACCAAGTGAAAGAGATAGATTCCCTTCATCCTTCATTCCCATTCCCAAAACCTCCATTTCCCCTTTTGTCAATTGCCATTCGCATTGCCAACTACAATTGCCGCCATTGGCCACGAGGCAGGGTTGGGGAAGAAAGGCGTGCCCGCCCGTCGTCATCAAGGGCGGAGCCAGAGGGTCGCGCGACCAACCAGGGCCGAGGTGAGCACACCGATGGGCGTGTCCTGAAGGCCGGCGGCTTAATCGCCGGCGGCGCTATAAGAGCGCGCGCGCGCAAGAGTCGTCAGAAGAGAGAGCTGAGTTGTGAGGTCCAAGGCAGAGCGCGCGAAAAGGGTCCAAGAGAGAGCTGAGTTGTGAGGTCCAAGGCGGAGCTGCGTGGTGAGGTGCAAAGCAAAGAGCTGGGTCGTCAGAGGAGAGCTGGGTTGTAAGGTCCAAGGGCTGAGCTGAGCTGCGTGGAAGGGGTCCAAGAAAGAGCTGGGTCATCAGAGGGGAGCTGTGTGGTGAGGTGCAAAGCAAAGAGCTGGGTCGTCAGAGGAGAGCTGGGTTGTGAGGTCCGAGAAAGAGAAGAGATCATCCAGCAGCGATTCAGGTCCAAGAGAGAGAAAGGAGATCATCCAGGGAAGCACAAAGCCTGCTATTCGTCGCCTTGCTCGCCAGCAGCAGCGTCCACAGCAGCAACAACACCCGACAGCCGCTTGGGGCCTGGACGGCAGTTTGGAGCAGGGCCGCGAAGGAACGGCGGCTGCCCAACGAGCCGATCGTGCTGCAGGACCAGTTGGACCTCCCTATCCCGCCAGCCATCCACCTGCCATCCCGATCATCATCATTCCCCGTGTAAGTGTGGTCGTAGTCTGTCTTTTGTCTTGTCCCTGGGAATAAGTTAAGCCTGTTAGGTAAGCTAGTAATTTTCACTGTCACCTGCTTTTTCATGTCCCCTGTAAATAACCGTGACTGCTCCTTTTGCTTGTGTGTGTAAATAATAAATCCCGTTACTCTTCTGTACGTCTTCTTCTTCCTCTTTGCATTCGGTCGCTTTAGAGTTTTCCACATTGAATATCTGTGGCGCGATACGGCCAACGTTTGGGTGAATCGGGGAAACTGTTAGGTTGCGGTGCCTCCGCTCGGCAAACATACTATCCTTAACCGCGAACCGTAACAATATATATATATATATATATATATATATATATATATATATATATATATTTATATATATATATATATATATATATATATATATATATATATATATAGTTTCGGATTTGAGAATTATGTGTAATTGTTGTAAATATCACCCTCTAAGTGTAATGAATTCTTGTAAATATCTCCATTTGGTGTGTAAAGGTCAAAGGTCGCCCTCCTAGTTAATCCATATACATACACGCAGGCCACCATATACCCTTCTAAATAGTTATTTCTTTATTATGTGTATTAGTTTAAGGCTGTGTTTCCCATTAATTGACTCTGCATTGCACTGAATTCAAATAAGATAGATCCCCTTTCAATTCCCCACTTGTCCGCAATTGCCAACTGCATTCGCCCTCCATTGAACACGCAGTCGGTACGGAGAAGAAAGGCGTGTCTCCGCCCTCGTAATCGGAAGGAGGAGTGAGCCAGCCCTTGCCGACCAATCAAGCACGAGGGGTTTGGCTTAAGAGGGCGGAGAAAGAACGATCGGGGAGGTTCGCGAAGATTTGAGGGTGTGGCCTGTATAAACCGTCACGCGACGCCCCCACCGGGATGATTGAGGGAGAGAGATGACAAAAAGAGTCCACCGAGAGAAGGGAGAAGTTCATCAAAAGGAGTTTACCGCAGCGTTGAGCAAACAGCAGGTTTGAACAAACCGGAGCTGAACCAACGGCAGTTTTGACCACAGCAGCTTTGAGCGTCGAAAGCGGTTTTCGGCCGCGGCTACAAAGCGCCGCCGCCGTGCGAACACGCCTGCGGAGGGGCGGCGGCTGCTCACTCCCGGCCCGACCATTCTCCTGCTCCAACTGAACCTTCCTCTCCTTCCAGCCATTCGTGCCATTCATCCCGATCATCATCCCCCCGTGTAAGTCTGATTGTCGTCCGTCTTCTGTGTTGTCCTGGGGTTTAAGTAAGCCTGTATAAGCTAGAAATTGCTCTGTGTCCTTCTGGTCCTTCCATCCTTCTGTCTTTATTTTCTTATCTTTCCTTCTCCTTGGTTACTTTTCATTGTGTACATAATAGTAGTAATAAATCATATTTGTTCGTCCTACTTTTGCCTTCTTCTTCTTCACATCCGTTCATCTTTGAGGTTTCCACATTGAACACCTGTGGCACGATTTTGCCAACGTTTAAGAATCGGGTCAGTTACTTGCTAATGGTTCGTGCCGCGGCTGCTAATCCGCTCGGCAATTAACATCTGGTCGGTGGTCGCGAACGAGGTTGCTCACCTGCCTCTCCGGAGGGAGCTTGGGCAACTTCAGGACTCACGTCGGTCAGTCGCACACAAGGGGATTAATCCCCCCTTCTTAAGGGGAAAAAGGCCGACGTAGAGATCCGTAACAAGATACGACAATCAGACTTACACGGGGGGATGATGATCGGGATGAATGGCACGAATGGCTGGAAGGAGAGGAAGGTTCAGTTGGAGCAGGAGAATGGTCGGGCCGGGAGTGAGCAGCCGCCGCCCCTCCGCAGGCGTGTTCGCACGGCGGCGGCGCTTTGTAGCCGCGGCCGAAAACCGCTTTCGACGCTCAAAGCTGCTGTGGTCAAAACTGCCGTTGGTTCAGCTCCGGTTTGTTCAAACCTGCTGTTTGCTCAACGCTGCGGTAAACTCCTTTTGATGAACTTCTCCCTTCTCTCGGTGGACTCTTTTTGTCATCTCTCTCCCTCAATCATCCCGGTGGGGGCGTCGCGTGACGGGTTATATAGGCCACACCCTCGAATCTTCGCGAACCTCCCCGATCGTTCTTTCTCCGCCCTCTCAAGCCAAACCCCTCGTGCTTGATTGGTCGGCAAGGGCTGGCTCACTCCTCCTTCCGATGACGAGGGCGGAGACACGCCTTTCTTCTCCGTACCGACCGCGTATTCAATGGAGGGCGAATGCAGTTGGCAATTGCGGACAAATGGGGAATTGAAAGGGGATCTATCTTATTTGAATTCGGTGCAATGCAGAGTCAATTAATGGGAAACACAGCCTTAAGCTAATACACATAATAAAGAAATAACTATTTAGAAGGGTATATGGTGGCCTGCGTGTATGTATATGGATTAACTAGGAGGACCTTTGACCTTTACACACCAAACGGAGATATTTACAAGAATTCATTACACTTACAGAGGGTGATATTTACAACAATTACACATGATTCTCAAATCCGCAACAATATATATATATATATATATATATATATATATATATATATATATATATATATAATATATATATATATATATATATATATATATATGGGTGGTCCTCAAATGTACACCAAAAAATAAAATTTGACTTTTTTCAGGTGATTGTTGCTAAAATTGTTCCTTATTGTGAAAAAATGAAATGTGCCAAAGATGGTTTCTATACGACTTTATTTACTACTGTCACACATGGGTTGAAAATTACAATGTTTCAGTATCGACACACAAAATTGTTTTTAATCAACTAACACTCAGATGTAATCCCAAATCAGTAAGAATGTATGACAATCATCATAAACACACAGAGTAAGAGTCCTCCAGACCATCGATTCCTCATTAATAAGTTCTGTGGTAAATTATTTCCTCCTTATCTTCTTTGCGTCGGGGAACTGATGGCGATGCCACTCAACAACTTGCAACAGGTACTGGCGCTGCTGTTCATCCTTTGTCAAGACTTGATTGTAGTCCTGTATTAATGCTACACCATGTTCTGCAAAGTCGTTGACAGTGGCAATACCGTGCAAGACCTGCTGTAATGACTGAAATGATGGGTCATCGGCCCACTCACCAGGGTCCTTTTCTAGGAAGTCAGTATTGACTTTGAATGCAGTAAAAATTCGCAGTGAGGCAGAAGTAACACAATCTGCAACAGTCTTGGCAGCGATGGCTTCTTTTGCTGTAAGATCCACATGTACCCGTGGTTGAGGATTCTCTTGGCATTCTTCTTTAAGAGCAGCTACTATCATTCGCTTGACATCAAGCTCAACACTATCGTCAAACAGAGCAAGTCCTGCCAGTTCTTCGCTGAGGTACCACAAGTGATTGGAAAGCTTTTTGCTGGTGACTTCAGCAATCACTGAATCAGGATAGAAAACGAGTGCTTTTAAGAGAGCTAGGTCTCCAGCGGGAGCACCAATGGCAGATTGAGCGCTGAACCAGGCTTTGGTATACACTGCTCCAACAAATGCTGTAAAACGCTTTATGCTAGTGAGTTCCTTTGGGGTTAGTCAAAACTGATCACGGAACAAGTAGATCTCGATTCCATAAATCACACGGGCCATCCATCTTGCCCGATGCATGGCTCCTGGCTGCATGAACCTGAATCCTCTCGGAGGACGCTCACCAAACAGAATAATAGTCAACTCAAGAAGTTCACGGTAGTCATCTCGTAGTTGGCCCGATTCCAGTTTCTGGATGCAGAATGAAACGACATCTGCTTTGCAACTTAAAAATACACCTGAAACTACAGAGTCCAGGTCATCAGGCATCATTGGCTTAAACTTGCTTTGGTCAATGGAATTCCAGTTTGACTGGAAACGCTTGAAGACAGCTATCTCAGGTCCTTTTGATGGACCAAGAAATGGTTTGAATGCTGCCATTGCTGCCTCTACCACTAGTTCCAGAATGTGATGCCGGCATGCAAAATGTAATAGTGGTCGTCCAAGCTTTTGCTGCAAAATAGTGCACGCACCAAGTGCTGAACCAGTGTTGCTGGCTGTCGTGTCAAAGCTCATACCTGCCACCATGTCTTGCAAATGCCATTCTTCGAGGCATTGCATAACAGCAGCAGCTGTTGCTAGTCCAGTTCCTGCTGGCAGCTTTGGCACACCCAGAAGCTTTCCAGTTCCTTGTGGGTCACTGACAATGACAGGAAGGCGATCAACTTTTTTAGTCCCATCGTCTGGAAGGAGCTTGCCATCCCAATGAACCACCAGACTTGTGTTTGGAGCATAGGATGCCTGGATGTCACCTGCAATTGTCTTCCGTTGGATCCGCCTGGATTTCCTGATCGATGTGCGGTTGATGGCCAACTCTGAAGGGTCATGTCCCAGAGTAGAGGCTGCTGCTGACAAGATGTGAACAGCTGATCGATCGCTAACCTTGGTGCGGTCGAGAGCTGCTGTTAGGTCCGGTGTAACAATGCAACTTGCACGCTTTCGGCTCTGCCTCTTTGAAGCAGATAGACAGCAGAGTCGTCATGATCACTGGCTTCAGCACTGCTGTCTGTTGATGATGCTAGCTCAAGAGTCTCCTCTTGGGCTGCTTGCTTCTCTTTTTCATGCTGCTCTCTTTCAGTCAACACCTTGTCGCGTTGATGTGTCCGCTCCTCTTTTCCTGCTAGCACCTTGTCCACACCAACCATAAAGCCCCGTCGACCTGGCTCCCGTTGTGCCTTAAGGAATTCACGGTCCTCTGGTATTTTGATCAGATCAAGGACATCAACATGAGCAATGTCAAATAAGTCACGTAGACCGGTTTGAAACTGCTCTTCTTTCTTTATCTGAGGGACAGATCGCCGGCTCTTTCCTTTCAGGATGGATCTGTATTGTTCTACTTTTCTCTCTAGTTTTGCAATGATATTCCGCTCATCTGCAGTGGGGATCCGTGCTTTCTCCCAGATGCATAATGTCTCATGAACAACAGTTGTTACGGCACTGCTTATGTCCAATTTCTCAGCATGATGTAGCTTAAAGTATCGCTGCAGAATCTCTTGCCAAGATGGGAGCCGAGTTTCTGGTAGTTTTTCAATATGGCAGACTATCAGCCACACATGGTTCTTTTTTCTGGTTGCTCTTCTTGAAGTACTTGCACTCGCCATCATAACTGAAACAAACCGAAATAATTTCTGTATAGTGCTGATTAGCAGATTAGCAGGGGCCATGTGACAGTGGTAAAAGTTTTCAAAATGAAATGAAATTTTACCCAATTTGTTCTCTCTACAGGTGTAATAAAAAAATGGAAAAGCACTTTAGAAAAGTTAATGTTTACATTTGAGGACCACCCTAAATTTTATTTATATATATATATATATATATATATGTATATATATATATATATATATATATATATATATATATATATATATATATATATATATATATATATGTTGCGAATATGGAATTTGGCCTCCATATCCGCTTGTAAATATTCCCCTATTTTCTGCAATACTCCCCAACTTTCCCCGATCCCCCATTCCCTAGTCCCATTGCATGTAAATAACAATCAGTAGAGCCGACCTTCCCCTTATTCCCCCATTAAATGTCGTGCCCAGGTCCACCGCACCACACGTAGACAACTTTCGGACATCTTCCTAGTTATTCTTATTCTATGTCAGTTAAGGCCTCGTCTCCATTAATTATGACTCTTCGTTGCACCAGAATGTGATTATATGGCATCAGTAGTGAGTTTAGGGCCTTTCCCATACCTCCTTCCATCTTCTTCCCCAACAATTACAACAACAACAGAGGAGATGGCGGCGGAGCGGGGGAGGATGCGTCCTCACACCGGCTCGATTAGCGCCATAGACCATGCGCTCCACGGGGTTACCACGAAGGGGCTCCTTGTCAGCTCCTCGTCAAGGGCGGAGCCTGGTAAACCCCCCGGACGCACCCAATGAGAAGCAACGTGCCGATTCCACGAGGCGGAGCTAACGAGCCGAGGGCGTGTCACTCCCCGCCGGATATACGCGGCCCCGCGCCGGATGTGACGTGAGATGCGCACCCAGCTTGGAGAAGGAAAGCCACCTGCGAGCGCTGACTCAGATGCGCCTCAGCTTGGAGAGAGAAGCCACCGCCACCCCCAGCGCGACGATACCTCCCCGCATCTTTGGACCGGACCGGACCGTACTGGACCCTGCTTTGAGCCAAGAGTGCACCTTGAGCCATCGATACCCGCTGTCCTTTTCATCAACCCCCGTGTGAGTCAGCCTTGTCCCGTTTGTCTGTCGTCTGTCCGGGGTTAATATAAGAGTGTGTCTAAGTGCTTGTCTTTCTATGCTGTCCCTCTTGTAGTTGTAATCTAACCTTCCGCCTTAATATAACCTCCTCCGGAGGTCTTGAGAACTGAACCCCTGGTGTCGTATTGTGTTATTGTAATCCAGCCGGGTGTCTTCTTTTTCTTATTGAGCCAGCATCGCGCGACTTCGTCAACGTCGAGTATAGTCGGGTAATTTGTGCGGACACGACGGCCATTCCGCTCGGCCCACTTTAACATCAAAGTCGTGTCTGTAACAATTGGTGTCGGGAGTGAGATTCGAGGCCCGACCAAATTTTGAAAAAAAAAAAAAAAAAACGAATAGAGAAAAAAAAAAAAATTTGGTCAAAATTTGGAGCGGCCGAAATTTGTTTTGTTTTACGAAACTCGAATTTTGCAAGTCGCGCTATGGCGGATCAAGACGGCTGGGGTCCGGTAGGGGAGAGTGAAGCAGGGTCGGTCCAGGACCAAATTGAGGGACATGAGGGACATGAGGAGAGCGAAACAGCGGGGGTAGCAGACGCGCGAAATGGCGCCTCGCACATAGCTACGGCGGCCGCACCCGCTGCACAAGTGGGAGGGATGGCCCAGATGCAGGTCCTCATGGAGCAATTTATGGCGCAAATGCAGGCGTCCCTCAAACTGCAGAGTAACCAATTGGGGAACCGGATGGATGCTCAGAGTGAGCAAATGAGGGTTGATAGTGGGCGAATGGAGGGCCAAATGGGGGTAATGGGAAACCAAATGGGGGTAATGAGGGACGAAGCGAGGGGTACCGGTGAGAAGTTAGACAATAATTTTGAGGAGTTAGACAAGAAAATTGGGAAGTTAGACAATAATTTTGAGGAGTTAGACAAGAAAATTGAGAAGTTAGACAATAATTTTGAGGAGTTAGACAAGAAAATTGGGAAGTTAGACAATAATTTTGAGGAGTTAGACAAGAAAATTGGGAAGTTAGACAATAATTTTGAGGGGTTAGACAACGGGATAAAAGAAGTGAAAAATGGGTTAATGGGGGTAGAAAATAGAATGGCTGCCCAGGAGAATCAGATAGAGGGAGTGAAAAATGGGTTAGAGGGGTTAGAAAACAGTATGGAAGGCAAATTGAGGGACATGAGGGACCAAGCGGAAAGGGAAGTTAAACAAATGGAGCAGCAGATAGAGGGGGTCAGAATGGGGGTAGAAACCAAACTGGATGCTCACAGGGAGGAAATGGAGCAGATGAGGGTGGCATCTGGGCAGGAGATGCAAGTGATGGGAGAGGAGATCAGAAGAGGAGTGAGTGAGGAGGTCGGAGGAGTGCGCGAGGAGGTGAGGCACTGTAAGGAGCGCATGGAGAAAGAGGTGAGAAAGGGGACTGTAAAATTGCAAGGTGGTATAGAGGAGTTGACGCTGGGAGTAGAACAACTGACAGTGGGACAAAAGGAGTTGGGGGACCAGGTAAAGAAGAACACAGCGGTAATAGAGGGTTTAAAATCGACACAGAAAGAGATGAAAAAGGACGTAGGGGTAATTAAAAAAGAGTGCCAGACGGTACATGAGGACCTGACGAGGAAAATGGACAAGGTGGTAGAGGTAATGGAGGTTAAAGAGCGGGAGGTGCGGGAGCACATAGAAAAAAATAAAGTGGAGTTAGAGGAAGAACTTAAAGGGGCGCACGAAGAGATGAAGGAGATGAAGCAAAAATTAGAAGAAGTGGAAGAAGGGGTGAGCGAAATTAAGAAGCGACGGAGAGAGGATAAGAAAGAGATAAAGGAGGAAGTAAAAGAATTGGTCCAAAGTCTGTGTTCGGATCGTGATGATGTGCTCATTAACCGGATGAGGGATTCGCAGGTGATGGAGGAGAAGCGAAGAGAAAGAGGACCCGGTGTAAGTGGTGACCAATATGGTCGTGCGTATGATGCGCCAGGGGATTTAATAAGCTTGGGGGTCGAGATAGACCCGGGTGTTCGTGAGAGGCCGTTGGTGAAGTGTGCGACAGGTCTGGTGTGCGAAAGAGGAGGTGTGCGAGAAAGTCCGACTCTGGGGTGTGTGAGGAAAAAGTGCGTGCCAAGGAGTGAGTGTGCTGGCAAGAGTGAGTCGGTCGTAGCGCGTGTGCGAGGGGGCACATGGAAGCGCGGTGTGGTGAGTGTTACAGAGGATGTGACGGGAGAGTGTGCGCGAGGAAGGTGTGTGACGGACAGGTGCATGGGGAAAGAGTGCGCTGTCAAAGGCAAGGAAGAATGCACAGCTGTGGTGAGTGTTACAGAGGGTGTAACGGGAGAGTGTGCGCGGGAAAGGTGTGTGACGGACAGGTGCATGAGGAAAGAGTGTGCTGTCAAGAGTAAGGGTGAGTGCGCTGTCAGGAATGGAGGTGAAAGTAGTGAGAGTGACATGGAGCGTGAGTTAGTTGTGACAGGTGAGCGAGGATGTACACCTGGGATGGAAGGATGCACACCTGGAATGGTAGAGCGTGAGTGGGAATGCACGCTGGAGTTGGTGGTGAGGCACGTGGTTGGGTGTGCGAATGAGAGCACACCTGTGATTGTCACAGAGGAGGTGACAGAGGAGGGGGCGCGAAGCGGTGTTTTGGTGAGGTGTGCGACCAACGAATGTGTGCCAAGGTGTTCGGTGGTCAGGTGTGTGACCAAGGCTGTGAGTGGAATGGGTGTACCTGGGTGTGTAAGGAAAGGTACGAGGAGCATGGGCACGGCTGGATGTGTGAGCAAGGAACGGGCTGCGGGGTGTAAGCATGCAGGTGAAGCATCGACGTTACACGGGTTAGAGGTTAGAGCGACTTATAGCCGAGTCGGGCCCTCGGTGCGTGCTGGGCCTCGCTTTGAACGGCCGCGTCCAGGCTCCACTAGGCGGAGCTGGCAGCCCGATAGAAAGGGTCGTCATGGCGACCACTTTTTGGTGAGACGTGCCGGCAGGTCGAGATCGGGGCATTGGATGGCTCCACGCCGAGGTGGTGCGTGGGATCTCGGCACGGGTAAGCCCCCGTCCCTGCACCGAGTGCCGGACGCATCCAGCCGCTGGCACAAAACAACCAGCATCCATTGCTTGGCTTTACGAAGCCAGGCTTTGGACAGGAATTGGCGCACCGAGAGGCAGTAGTGAGTAGACTGGGTGATGAGGTTAGTGTTTTGGACCCAAAATTAGAGAAAAACAAAATTTGATGATTGGCAAGGGATTGGCAGTAGTGATTGGCAGATGATGGGCAGTGATTGGCAAATTTTTAATTTGTTGAAATTTGTTGTGCAAAATTGGTAGTGAGAGACCCCCGATGTGGTGGGATGGCAAATCCACCATCCCTCACAGGGGGGGGGGCAAAGGAGCAATAGTTTATGGGGTGTATGGCAGTGAAAACTAGCCCGGGTGGGTTAGGTTATATTGATAGGGATCTAGAGAAGATGACCTTAGGTGACGTTAAGTTTAGTTAGTGACTGATACCTGTAGTGGGGACGCAGGTAGATTAGTGTGGATGATAATGACGTGGGAGCGTAATAGTTTAAAGGGACGACTGGGAAGCGCAAGTTTCAGAAGGGAGTAGTTAGCTGAGATGATGCCGTGTTTGTGAGAATTGAACAGGTGTGATTGCACAGGTGTGCAACTGGACAGGTGTGTGGAGCAGTGTATGAGTAGTGAGTGTTGTGGATCAGCGCGAATGCGCTTGGGGAGAGAAGGGTGCAGGTGGCACCAGGTGTGAGAGCACAGGTGTGCAGGTACAGGTGTGTGGAGAGAGTTGGAGTGAGTGGTACGGAGTGGTGTGCATGGTGCGAAGGTGTGGATGGGGGAAGAGTGGACCCCTTTCACGAGTACCCGGGGCGGGTAGTGTAAGTGTTAGGTAGAGGGTGCAGGTAAATTGTGGTTGGATATTGGCATTTGTGGTGCGGTTGCAGAATGGTGTTGTGAATGGGTGCATTAGTGTTGTGGAAATGGCTGGGCGTGTAGCCTGTTAGTGTGTGTAGTTGGTTGGGCACTCCACCACTGTGAGGATGTCGGCCAGGTGAGGCCGCAGGTGGGCTCTGGGAGCCGGTAGTTGTGAGTGGGTGCCTGAGGATCCCGGGTGTGGATCGGGCAGCCCAGTGCCAGAGAGGGCACGGAGTGGGGAGAGAGCCAGAGGGCCTTCCCCAGGTAGTTAGGTTAGGGTAAGGAGCAGGTAAGCTCGGAGGCAACTGCAGTGGTGGAGGTGTGCAGGTGGGTAGACCCACTGGGAGAGGTACACGCCGCAGCCCAGAAATTGTGCGAGGGCACCGGGAGATGAATCGGGGGAGTGAGACCCCAAATTGAAAAGCACCACAGGTTGGCCAATGGGAATTGGTTTTTAGAACCCATAGAGTAAGAGGGCCAATGGTTTGGCCGGAGAAAGACCCCGGGTAGTGTAAAGTTGTTAAAGTCATTTAGGAAATAGTTAGGATTGAAGAACCTGTCGCACCATACGCAGCCACTTACCTGTGGTGATGATGATGACTCCACACCTGTGTTTTCTTTGTTTGTGTTGCAGAAATGAGAATTGCTGTTGGATTTGTGAGACGCATCACGACGGGGATGAGACATTGGGGTGATTCCATCTCTCCCTCCCTAGGAGGGACTGATGATGAATTGGTGATGGCAAATTTTGATGTTGAGTTGGAGATGGCAAATTTTGATGAGAGTTGAAAATGGCAAATTTGATTGGTTAGGAGGGAGAGAAGACGAATTTGGTATATGGGAGGAACGGGGAAGACAGTAGGGATGTTTGTTGATTTGTAAAGTAGATGTTTATAGGTAGTGTTGTGTTTTGTGGATACAGTAAGGGGTAAGGGAGGGGCCATGTAGGTTACCTGGTGGGGGGGGGGGCGTACGATAGGAACGTACCTGTCTCACCTGGTTCCCATGTGCCCCCAGTGTGCATCACCTTACATTGCGTGCACTTTTGCGCCCTTACCACCTTACTCACTTGTTTCTTCTTTTGTCTCCCACCTCCGAGGATCTGGCTTTGGGGTAGAGAGAGAGGAGAGAGAGGTGCTGGCTGCGCAGTTGTGGGCCTGCACTTTCGCTGTTTGCTGCCGGGATCGATACACCATATGGACCGCAATGTTTGTGGCCACCCACAATGGACCGCAGTTCGTTTGCGGCCAAGCACCACCCGGGGATGGACCTATGGATCAACGTGGCACCTATGCCATACAGGTGAACCACTAATAGTTAACACCACCAAGTGCACCACAAGAAGAGCAAGAGACACCTGCAGGGTTAGGGGTTGTCGAATTTATTTTTATTCCAATGAACAATGGTGACTGCACCGATTGGTGGTGGGGTGGTGCTGTTGATGCTCGGGAAGGGTGCTCTGCACGTTATTAAAGGCCGTCGGCCACAGAGCACTCGTGGGTTGGTGTATCGATGTTGGCAAGCGCGCTCTCTCTATGCATAACATCTGCATGTGTTCCTCCAAAAACAGGTCCTGGATCGTAGTGTAAATAGCAGCGTAGTCTTGTAAATAATGCTCCCTACCGGCTGTATGTTTAGTTTGAGAATTCTTTCCGGATTCGGTTATCCTGTGGGTGTGTTTCTGTGAGGAGAAGGGTGCAACGTCGCAGGGGGACATATTTACTCATTTGTGAATATCTGTAAAACTGTCGCACTCAGGGTAGAGTTAATAGTAGAGGGAACTACATTGCGTGCCACACTAAAGTAGGTAAAAATTTATCGGGTCGGGACGCCCCGAGGGTAGAGAAGGGTGCAATGTTGCGAATATGGAATTTGGCCTCCATATCCGCTTGTAAATATTCCCCTATTTTCTCCAATACTCCCCAACTTTCCCCGATCCCCCATTCCCTAGTCCCATTGCATGTAAATAACAATCAGTAGAGCCGACCTTCCCCTTATTCCCCCATTAAATGTCGTGCCCAGGTCCACCGCACCACACGTAGACAACTTTCGGACATCTTCCTAGTTATTCTTATTCTATGTCAGTTAAGGCCTCGTCTCCATTAATTATGACTCTTCGTTGCACCAGAATGTGATTATATGGCATCAGTAGTGAGTTTAGGGCCTTTCCCATACCTCCTTCCATCTTCTTCCCCAACAATTACAACAACAACAGAGGAGATGGCGGCGGAGCGGGGGAGGATGCGTCCTCACACCGGCTCGATTAGCGCCATAGACCATGCGCTCCACGGGGTTACCACGAAGGGGCTCCTTGTCAGCTCCTCGTCAAGGGCGGAGCCTGGTAAACCCCCCGGACGCACCCAATGAGAAGCAACGTGCCGATTCCACGAGGCGGAGCTAACGAGCCGAGGGCGTGTCACTCCCCGCCGGATATACGCGGCCCCGCGCCGGATGTGACGTGAGATGCGCACCCAGCTTGGAGAAGGAAAGCCACCTGCGAGCGCTGAGTCAGATGCGCCTCAGCTTGGAGAGAGAAGCCACCGCCACCCCCAGCGCGACGATACCTCCCCGCATCTTTGGACCGGACCGGACCGTACTGGACCCTGCTTTGAGCCAAGAGTGCACCTTGAGCCATCGATACCCGCTGTCCTTTTCATCAACCCCCGTGTGAGTCAGCCTTGTCCCGTTTGTCTGTCGTCTGTCCGGGGTTAATATAAGAGTGTGTCTAAGTGCTTGTCTTTCTATGCTGTCCCTCTTGTAGTTGTAATCTAACCTTCCGCCTTAATATAACCTCCTCCGGAGGTCTTGAGAACTGAACCCCTGGTGTCGTATTGTGTTATTGTAATCCAGCCGGGTGTCTTCTTTTTCTTATTGAGCCAGCATCGCGCGACTTCGTCAACGTCGAGTATAGTCGGGTAATTTGTGCGGACACGACGGCCATTCCGCTCGGCCCACTTTAACATCAAAGTCGTGTCTGTAACAATATATATATATATATATATATATATATATATATATAAATAAATAAATCGCTCTTTCGGTGTTCCTTGCAAAAAGATTTTAAACATTGTTATGGCCAAAAAAAATTATCTCACCAAAAAATTCAAAGCACTTCCCTTATAAACAACGTTTTTGGTTGTGTTGAATGAATCTGTTGCTGCTGCGAAATGAATATTTTTAAGACAGCAAATGCAAGAAGCATCAAGATATAGTTGGCCATGTGTGAAAACTGGATCACACAGGTACATACAATTAATCTCTTTGCAAAGTTTGATCTTGAGCCTCACAATTTATTTATTGTCATGCCAAATGCCAGTTGTGGTGGGAACTGACATCATTGGCAAACTAATGGAAAGGACTAGTCAGTGAGCTGTATTGCAATGCCAGGAATTATCACCGTTTTGTGTGATTCCGCAAATTTTGCCTGCAGTCGTCGTTCGTTGATGATGCCCGGCGACCCTTCAGTATTTTTTATATTACTCATCTTGACAAATTGGATTAAAGTTGAAATTACAAATAAAAACCTTCATTTATCAAATAAATTGCTCATCCCTGTATTTGTGCGGTGTATTGGCCAGATGAATGATCAGAAAAAAATGAATCTATTTTGTTGAGCATGGGAGAAAGGTTTTTTTTTTGACAAACAAGTTATCAATGATACCATTAAGCATGTTCCCAAACAAGGTTATAGGAAGAATATTTAAGGGCGAGTTGAAAGTGGAATAATAGAAATGGTCAGTGAAAAATGCAATAGAAAATTACAATGCATGGCTGGATGAAATTTATGAATTGCTTGCTCTCTAATTTTAGATCACACCTCGATAGGTAAAACTGGGACAGCATTTACCTTAACCCATCTTGCCATGGATCTCCACGTTCTGGTTCGTGGGCATCAACGTTGCAGACATTTGGTTTGCAAGGGTAGTTCTTCAAAGCTTGGCAAACCCAGTAACGCTGTGCATGTGATGTGAATGGGTTAACGATAAGGAGTAAACCTGCATTGCAAAGGCAGAAATGCAAATGTCATACTGAGCTACACTTACTTTGTTCATGCAAGTCCAAAGCCAACCTAAACTCGAAGGGTAGAACCCATTGAGAAAAGTGAAGCTCAGGAATAAGAGGTTAAAATGTGGACTGTGCTGGGTCGTATCAAACAACAGAAAAAACTAGAACGTCACTCGGTAGAGAGCATACATACCTCCACCAGGCTGAACAGTTTATGTTTTGTATCCCACTGATAGGCCGGATCTGGATTCGGACCTGAACCAAAATCTAATCGGCTTGTTCTTGTCACCTAACCACAAACTCATCCACCAAGTTTAGTAATAACTCGTCCATAACTTTTTAAAATATTGTCGCACGAATGCCCTCGGTTAATACCGTGGGATCGCGGATGACCAAACGAACTTTAATGGAGATTGGAGGCGTTTATTCAATGACGGATTTGACTACACAGCACGAGGAAGAAGGAAGAAGAAGAAGAAGAAGCGGCGAAAGCTCTTACCTGTAGCGATCTCACCGGCACCTACAAATCCTGAAGGGAATGAACTCAAACGAACACGGGGGTAAAATGTACAAAAATAAACAGGTTTATTTTACGGAACCCGATACAAAGAAACGCGACGGAAGAACTAATTCTAAATTGGGACGTCCCCACCAGTGTGTACCCCGGTTTAGAATAGGTACACCATATCCCTGCGCATCGTAAGAGGCGACTAAGGGTTGGTGCCAGGAAGGGCATCCGGCCATAAAAAAAAACATTGCCTCAAACAGGGAACCATGATTGTCATGGGGCCCGCAAGGCTAACCCCTGCTCCAGCAGGGAAAGTGGCCTTAAAACGATCATTCATTCATTCATGGAGATCTCGCGAGATCTTGGAGACGGCGGCAGGGATTTTCGAAGCTCCACACGGTCTCCACGTTTTTCGAAGTTAAGTCTGTTCACAATTGTATTTTGTCGAAACTGTATTTATCTTTCGGTGTGTGAAGTTATTGTGTGCAACTTTGGTTGTTTCTCGGTGTTTATCTTTCATAAATTGATCGTCTGTTTGCCGTGTCGCGAGCAAGGCCTTGTACAGTGTGCACTGTACAACCTTGAGGCTTTGTTTTTCTCTCAGTGGTCCGTCGTTTGTGATCCAATAACTTTCGTTCTCTGTATTCCCAGTCTTTTCACCCATAGCCTACCTACTTCCTTGTGTAAATCTCAACTCAAAAAAAAAAACAAAAAAAAAAAAACATTTCCTTCTCTGTTCTCATTCGTTTATTCATTCTTATTCGTTCGTTCGTTCTTCGACCACGTGTTTCTCCCCCATTTCCCCAGATAGTTTTCACTCATTAACCTTCAATGTTTACACTTTCCCCTCAAGTTATGTATTCCGTCATATTTTATAACACCTTTTTCTTCTTCTTCTTTAAAAGGCTGCTTTCGACTTGCTCACCAAATCAATTCATCCCAAAAAAAATATCCATCTCCTATAGTGCCTTTTTTCTACATTCCCTAAACTCTCCTGCACTCCATCCTCCATCCAGCGTCCTTAAACGTATTTTTAACTCGAAGGTCACAAGAAACTCATTTTGCAATAAATGTTCGTTTCCCATAAATCGTACACTTTCAAAAATCCAATCTCACCCCTCCCCTCCAAATCTTCCCCATAACCCCTCCCCTCCAAATCTTCCCCATCACCCCTCCCCTCCAAATCTTCCCCATCACCCATCCCTTTCAAATCTCCCCCCTTGCCCCCTCCCTCCTAAACTACCCCCTCACCCCTCCCCGCCAAGACGCCCCCTCGCCCCTCCCCTCCTAGACTCCTGCCTCACCCCTCCCCTCCAAATCTCCCCCATATCCCATCCCTTTCAAATCCCTCCCCTTGTCCCTTCCCTCCCAAACTCCCCCCTCACACCTCCCCTTCAAATCTCCCCACCCTCATTGCTTCTCAATTTCCCCCCTCTCACTCCCCCTCCTCAAAGCGTCCTCCCCGCTTCTTCCCCCTTCAAACTCTCACCTCCATCTCCCCCAACCTTCTGCCTCGCTCTTCCCCCTCCTCAAATAACACCTCATTGTGGCTCACCCAATCACCATCAAACCTTTTGTCCGCCCCATCCTTCCCTTTCTCCGAGCTATTCTGAAATCTCTGACACACCTTCAACAGCTCTCCCTACCTCTTCCACCTCTTCCACATCTTACCCTACCCCTCCTCCCCCCTGTTCTGTATCTGCTGCTCCCCCTTCCTCTTCATTAACGGTATGGACCTCAAACATCCGGGGCCTTCGTTCAAACTTAACTGATCTCTCCATACAGGTTGCTTCTGTCAAACCAGACGTGATCTGCTTAACAGAAACTTTCCTCCTTTATGATGTCTCTGATTCCATAGTATCTCTCCCGGGCTGCTCCCTCCTCCGGTATGATAGACCTGAGCCTCGTCCTGGAGGCGGGGTTGCTATCTTTATCAAAAACTCTCTTCCTCACTCGCCCTGCACTGCACTCTCTCCACCTCACCCCCAGGAATACCTCTGGCTACGGCTTCCCCTTCGCTCCCACCTCTTGTTCATATGTGTGTTGTACCGTCCACCAAACAGTGATGACTCCATCTACATCTCACTGTCTGATGATATGGACCAACTTCTATCTACTCATCCCAACTCTCTCTTCCTCATATGTGGTGATTTCAACTGTCATCATGCCAGTTGGCTGGGTGTGGGTACCTCTCTCACCAGCCATGGCTCCTCAGCAAAGGACTTCTGCGACTCACTGGGACTGACACAATCTGTCAATTTCCCGACCCGGATCTCAGCCAACGGAACATCTTCTCTTCTGGACTCGGTTATGACTAACTTCCCTGAAAATGTCTGCTGCTCTTCTTCTGCTCCGATCGGATCATCTGATCATGTCCTTGTTAAAGTGGACATCTCTCTGACCATCCTCAGGGAGCCTGCTCAGCGTCGACGAGTCTGGCATTTCACTCGGGCCAACTGGCACGGTCTTCGAGCAGCCATCAATCATCTGGACTGGTCTCCCATCTCTACCACCTCTGACATCAACTCATCCTGGGAATTCTTCCAAAGTAAATTGCTCTCTCTCATGCACAGATTTATCCCATCTCGTCTTCAGTTGTCATACCCTTCCTCCCGTCCATGGTACACGGAATCTTGTGGTGAGGCTGTTGCCCAGAAACAACTTGCCTTCGTCTCCTGGAAAGCAAATCCAACGGAAGGAAATCTCATTTCCTTTCACAAAGCCCGAAACAAGTGTGTGTCCACCCTCAGGAGAGCCAGGAAACAATATCTCTCCGTTCTCAAGACCGAACTCTCTTATCTGTCTCCCTCTTCCAAATCCTGGTGGCGTCTGGTCAAATCCGTTTCTGGTGTTTGTTCCCCCTCCATCCCCTCCCTTACCTCAAACGGCTACACAGCTGACTCCGCACGTGAAAAAGCTGAATGCCTCAACTCTGTGTTTGCCTCTAAATCTTGTGTCCCAAACCCATCCCTCTCTGTACCCACCATACCCAGTCGTACCCTGCTGCTCCTGGACTCCGTGTCCTTTCCTCCTGACAAGGTGGAAAAGTTTCTGTCAACCCTCGACTCTGATTCTGCAACTGGACCCGACGGCATCAGCCCACGGGTCCTAAAATCCTGCTCTGCTGCTCTATCTCACCCTCTCTCTGTTCTCTTCACCCTCTCTTTTGCTCAAGGTCAACTGCCATCTGCTTGGAAATCAGCCAACATCACCGCTTTGCACAAAAAAGGTGCAAAAACAGATCCTAGCAACTACAGACCAATCAGCCTTCTCCCAATTATCAGCAAAGTCATGGAATCCATCATTGCTTCTGATATGAAATCTTTCCTCTTCTCCAATGGCTTGATCTCTGATCATCAATTTGGTTTCAGACCAGGTCACTCTACTCTGGACATGCTGCTTCTGCTGTCTCAACAATGGATGGAGGTCCTCAATGCCAAACAGGAAATTAGAGCTGTCTCCCTCGACATATCACGTGCCTTCGACATGGTCTGGCACCCCGCTCTGCTCACCAAACTCTCCTCCTTTGGTATCCATGGAAATCTCCACGCATGGCTGGCGGACTTCCTCTCTAGTCGTCGTCAACGTGTGGCCCTGAATGGGTTTCTCTCATCTCCTCTTCCTGTTCAGGCTGGAGTTCCCCAAGGCAGTGTTCTGGGCCCCGTGCTTTTTCTGGTCTTCATCAATGATCTCTCTGACTCTCTCGAAAATCCTCTCTATCTCTTTGCTGATGACTCCACTCTCTGCCGCTCCATTCCTCTTCCCTCAGATCGGCAGTCTGCTGCCTCCTCACTCTCTGAAGACCTGGACAAAATCACAGACTGGTCAAACAAGTGGAACTTGTCTTTCAATCCTGACAAATCTCACACTCTTACTATGTCTCTCCGAAAAGATCGACTGGACAACCCTCCCATCTACTTTCTCAACAATCCTCTCCAAGAAGTTCTGTCGCTCAAGATTTTGGGTCTCACTATCTGCCATGATCTTTCTTGGGAAAACCACATTTCCAAGCTGGCCTCCAAAGCCAGTCGCCGACTGGGCATCCTCCGTCGTGCGAAGTCCTTCCTCGGCACACCTGAGCTCCTCACCACATACAAGGCTTTCATCCGCAGCTCAATGGAATACTGTTCTCCCCTATGGGCCGGTGCTCCTGCCTCACACCTAGCTCGGCTTCACGCTGTTGAAACCAAAGCTTTCAGAATTATTGGAATCTCCCGCGATGAAGCTATCTCTGAGGGCCTTTCACTCACTCACCGCAGGCAGGTAGGTGGTCTTTCTGTCTTCTACCGACTCCTCTCCGGCCTTGCACCCCCAGCTCTCTCTGTGCTCTGTCCCCCAAATATTCCTACAGGTCGCACAAGATCTGCCAGCAACCCTCTGATGGTTAAACTGCCGAAATCTCGGCTCTCCGCTCACCTTCACTCTTTCATTCCTCTTTTCTCCCGCCTCTGGAACAAACTCCCTCACTCCCTTCAATCCCACTCCTCCCTCCAGGTCTTTAAAACAGCTGTTCACCACCATCTCTTATCTTCCCCCATCCAAAACCTTGATCTTTTCTACCCCCGCTAATTCACCCCAGATCCACCTTGTTTGAAATTCCAACTTCTTTCCTGGAAGTCCTGGCAGTGTCCATATGTTTTATACCTCTCCCACTGCCCCCTTCCCACGCCCCCCCCCCCCCAAAGCCCTCGCCCTCTCTCAGATCTCTCGATGTCTCCATGTCTCTCGGTCCCTGCTCTCAAATGTTGTGTTTGTGTCCTTCCCCCTCTCTCCCCATCTTGTCTACCGCTCCCTATGTTATATGTTTTATGTGTCGGTTTGTCTTTCTGTGTGATTAATGTTCGCTCTTTCACGAGCCTCGATCTTGTATACAAAAAAAAAAAAAAAAAAAAAAAAAAAAATTCATTCCACAAAGATTTCAAATATGAGACAAAGGGAGAATGAATAAAATGAATGTCTCGTCGTGTATTTGTGAATGCGAGCTTATCGGTGTCTGGCAGTGTAGCGTCGGGTTGATGCTTGAGCATGTCGTCTGACGCAGCTCTGGTTGGTGCGAACTGCCCGGTCCTTGGCGCGGAGCGGCCCTCGGCACGCCCGCTCATCAGCGCTCCAACGCAGGCCCCGCTCGTCGTTCACACACCAACGCAAGGCAGAGAATCGACAGCGTTCCTTCTCTCCACCATCTTTTGGACTGCTCATTCCTCCACCAGGTTCGAAGCAAGGGACAGCCCAGCGCGAAGGGACAGCCCAGCGCGAAGGGACAGTCAGGAGCAAGAGGGCAAGGGAAGAGAAGTGAGGGAAGAGACCGCAAGGAAGAGAGACCGAAGAGCCAGCCAGCATAGAGACAGCTAAGAACTAGCCAAGAGCCAGTCAGCGAAGAGACAGCCAAGAGCCCAGGGAAGAAAGAAAATGCCGGCGAGCAAGTCGTTTTGTCACTCGCGGTGTGACGTCAGCCCTCCTCTCTCCCAACCAGTGCCTCGTTTCTTTGTGGTCTTTAGCGCCTTCTGACGTCACCGGCGCTTGTCCTCCAATCAGCGACCTGCTTTTAAGTAGTCGTTTTGCGCCTTCCGCATTGATTGGCCGAATGTTCGCGCCTTCCGCACTGATTGGCCGAGGTGTCAACGGTCGGTGGCCAATCAGTGCGCCGCTTCCTTCCACCTTCCTTTCACCAATCAGTGGCCAGCTTCTTACCCCCAACCAATCACATGTTCTCCTGGGTGTGGCTATTGCTTCTTGGTTCTTCCAAAGTCATTGTAGCGGCGGGGAAATTATTTAATGTGTGGTGTGCTAATGGGCCTATCTAATGTCTATGGGATGTATTGCCATAAGGGGCACTGGGATGCTCACCGAGGGAACGACACACAAGGGAATTTTACCCATAATCCCTGTACTAATTAGCATGCCCCACCCCCTCGTGGCGGGGACGAAAATACAAGCTTAATCTGACATTCGGGCTACAGAACTTATTACATCTAGATTCCCTATCACGACAGTCGAGCACCTACCTATGCAGATCTACCTGGATTATAGATATTCCTCTACCCCTAATTCATAACAATATCATGTTATATGTCGCTTTTCACCCGATCTCTCAATGGTGAAGATTCACTTTAAAATTTACTAATTCTCATATCCGAATCCATATTCAGATCTTCACCAAAATCGAATCAATTCGACCTCGTCAGACACCCAACCTGTCCACCAAGTTTCGTCCAAATCCATCCACAACTTTTTGAGATATCCTGCTTTGTATCGTTTTTGGCCCCATTTCCCAATGGTGAAGAATCACTTTAAAAATCCTACAAGCCAGATCCGAATCCGGATCTTCACCAAAATCGATTCATTTTGTCCTTGTCACATACGCTACATTTCTGCCAAATTTCGTCCGAGTCTGTCCACAACTTTTTCAGATATCTTGTTCACAGACAGACAGACAAACAAAACAGACAGACATGGGTGACAACATAACCTCCATCCACCTTTGGTGGCGGTGGTAAAAATAATGATGGTGGTAATTTTGAAATAACAAAACATTACAGCAATCGTTAGAATTCACCACAGCTTTCAGAAAACGTCAAAATGAGGACATCAAATGCATAAATCAAAGGGCCTGACCTGGGAACCCAAGTAGTCCAAATGCCTTCCATTGGGATATGGGTTGCAAGCCCAATGCCTGAGCTTTTTCTTTTGAGACAGCAGACGAGTTGAGATGCACGCTGAACACCTGAAAAGGTTTGTCGGATAACAGAAATAGATGCATTTTTAGAGGTCAGCTACAATAAAATAAAACAAAACAACATATCCATGTCAAAAATAACCCAACTTCCAATTGCGGTGCCAGGACAATGTTGAACGAGAAGTAATATCATTGAGAATAGAGAAAGGCTCTCAGGCTATCTGAAGCTTCCTTAAATGCAATTATGGGGACATGGGAAAAACCAATCTGCCAATACGTCTTGCAAGCTGTCCTGTCGTGATTTCGAATGGACAATCAAGACTAAGAAAGTGAGCTTGGAAAACCTGAGGATAAATACTCCACCGAAGAAGCTATTTCATCGATGGGTTGGTGAATACACCCCATTGATTGAATCACTGAAGGTAGTCTTTAAGTACTGCTCAGCCCATCAGATGCGTACCAGCTACTTTATGACAGCTGCAGCAGCACAAAGTACAGCAATCTTATTCTTGTGGTTTCTGCTGCCAATTAAACTTGGTCTGTTTCCTTCGTTTCCAGCCTCGAAGGCTGACAAAAAGGTAAGAGATTCTGGCCTGCTGACAATGCAAACATTGGAAATCCTGATAGCACACAATCTCTTAATCGGTACAATTCTAATGAAGCAATTTGTGCTCGGCTCGTGGTTTTGAGCCAGACTGGATTTAATTTCTTGTGCAAACAGGGTTAAGGAAGTGGCTGAAGAATGAAACAAGAAAAGTTTTTGCAATTCCAAAACAATTAATGAATCAACCACTGCTCTCTTTGCAAATATTGAGAATGATGTCCTCCACAAATCCCTCTGGGTTGGCAACTAATTTTTAATGAGGCTACTCCCATTAGAATGCTCTTATCACATAAGTGGTAATCTACCCTGAGGCAACCAAAGCTCTGTGCTTTGATTTTAGGTCATGCACTATGTGCAAAAAAATGGAGAAATTAAGAAACGGCCTAACATGCTCCAAGTCCAATGAAGTTATCATTGTGGCATTGCTGTCTAATCTATATATAATGGAGCAAGTGTGCATGTACGTATGTCCGCTCTTCACCCATTGGTTGGACAGCTGACATGACACTACCCACAATTAAAACCTGAAATACTGAACCTAAAGTAACCAGAGGACCAAAAAGAGCCCCCCCCCCCCCCCCCCCGCACACTCCAATCTCACGAGTACCCAAAAGTCCCAGAGGACCAAAAGACCCCAAAGACCAAAATGACTGAAAAGACCCCAAACACCCAAAACACCCCGAAGACCAAAAGACCCTGAAGACCGAAAAGACCCTGGAGACCTAAAAGACCCTGGAGACCTAAAAGACTGAAAAGTCCCAATGGACCTCCAAAGACCCAAAATACACTGAATCCCCAAAAGACCCCGAAGATAAAAAAGACCCTAAATATCGAAAAGACCCCAAAGATCTAAAAGACCCCAAATATCTAAAAGACCCCAAATATCTAAAAGACCCCAAATATCTAAAAGACCCCAAATATCTAAAAGACCCCAAAGACCCAAAATACCGCAAAGATCCTTGAAGACCAAAAAGACAAACAACAACACAACAACAACATGCATTTTAAGGCCATTTTCCCTGCTAGAGCGGGGGTTAGCCTTGCGGTCACCATGACAATCTTCTCCATTTTGCCCTATTTTCTGCATATCTCCTTGTTAATCCCCTTGCCCGCATTTCTTCTTCCACCATCTTTAGCCAAGTCTTTCCCGGTCTTCCCCGTCCTCTACTTCCTTCCACATTAATTTCCATCACTCTTCTCAACCAGTCACTTTCATCCTTCCTCAACACATGACCAAACCATCTCAACCTGTTCCTCTTCACAGCATCAATCACAGGCTCTATTCCCATCATCTTTCGTAATTCATCATTTGTCTTCCTCTCTCTCAACGATACTCCGCACATCCACCGAACCATTTGCATTTCCACCCTTTCCAGCCTTCGTTGCTGCTCTACGTTCATTACCCATGTCTCGCTCCCATAAATCATAACACTTCTCACACAAGCAGCATACACCTTTCCCTTCAGCTTCAACGACACTCCCCTCCTCATCAGCACGCCACTCAGTTCCCGAAACTTCTTCCATGCACATCTCACTAAAGCAATCGTTGCCGAGTCTGATCCACCTTCTACATTCAGCAGGTCTCCAAGTAGCAAAATGTTTTCACACCTTCTAGCTTCATGCAATCTCCAAGATCCAACTCAACATTTCCTCCATCTGCAGCTCCCTCTGTGCACACCTTACATTTGAATGTAGCTGCCTACACTGGTTAATGACCCTCTCAGACCACTACATTTTTGATGAACCCACTCAGCGCACATTGTACATTGAATAGAGTTCACTCCGACACCCTTCCTGCACACAGCACATGGCCACTTCCCAGTTCTTTCCACCTCACCACATGCTTTACCACTTGCCATCACCTTTGTCTTTCCGATATTCACCTTCAGACCTTTTGTCTCCATACATTCCTTCCACTTGTTCATCTTTTCCTTCAGTCCATCCATACTTTCCGCAATCAACACCAGATCATTTGCATACAACTTCCACGGTAAACCCTCCTTTACGTTCTGAGCCAGCACCTCCATCACAGTAACAAATAGTAGTGGACTTAGTACCGACCCTTGATGCACTCCCACCTTCACCTCAAACTCACCACTGTTCCCGTCCTTCGTCCTTACAGCTTTGCACGCTCTTTTGTACATTGCCATCACTACTCTGATCAACCATTCCTCCACTCCTAACTTCCTCAATGCCCATGTCAATACTTCGCGTGGAACCCTATCGAATGCTTTCTCCAGATCAACAAACCCAAGAAACAACTTCTTCCTCTCCTCCATGTACTTCTCCTGCAACTGCCTCACAATAAAGAGCGTGTCTGTCGTTCCTCTTCCTGGTATAAATCCAAACTGCATTTCGTCGATCTTCACCTTCTTCCTTATCCTCCTCTCCAACACCCTTTCCAATACCTTCATTCCATGCTCCAATAACTTTATCGCTCGGTACGAGCCACACTCCAGAGGGTCACCTTTCCCCTTGCATAGAGGGACGAGGGTACTCAGTTCCCAATCCACTGGAATGCGGCCTTCTTTCACCACCAGATTACAGATCTCTGCCATTCTCTTCACACCCCAACTTCCTGCTGCCATCAACATATCTCCCACAACTCCAGTCGGCCCTCCCGCTTTTCCACTCTTCATTGCTTTTATCGCTTCCTCAACTTCCTTCTCAGTTATCTTCTCTGCCGGTCCTAAATCTGGGTTACTCTCTATGTTGCCATCCCATTCATTCTCTGTATTCAACAGCATTTCCATATATCTTTTCCATCTTCCTTGAATTCCATCTGGGTCCACAACGATTTGTCCCACTTCATCCTTCAAGCAACTCACACCCATCACATCACACCTCTCTTTCGCTATCTGCTTTGCAATCCTGAATACCGCTCTCTGACCCTCTTCCGAATCCAAGCATTCTCCGAACATTTTCCGACATGCCTCCTGCGCCTTTGCTACCTCTTTCTTTGCAGCCTTCTTGGCTGCCTTATAACTTTCATGCT